>NC_090931.1:867919788-868223775 GCF_040938575.1 Ambystoma mexicanum
TGCCATGTGACACCCTGCTTGCGCCTGCCCTATTCTGGGAATGCTCTGTTTTAAAGTCTCCCTTCACTGCGGTCCTTCACGGGTCCATTTGCTCGTGGTATGACTCTGTCCTGTGTTGTGCGTGCACTGGATACCCATGTATGGCAGTACCTCCCGATCCTTGACTTCGTCAATTACTTCCCCGCCCAGGGCCTCAGCGGTGTCTTCTTGTTGAATGCAGTCCCTTCTATCGGCCACTGTCTATCTTCTTCCACCAATACATTGTTCGGGCCGCTTCAGCCTTCGCTCTGCAGAGGTGCTGGATGCGCTCACCCTCCGAGACAATGTTTTTTTTTAACTTCTTTTTATTGGTTTTACAACATAAAAGGAATGGGAGAGAACAAACAAAACAGAAACAAAAGTCCCCCTCCCATTTTCCTTTCCCCCTTCCTCCCCCCCTCCCTCTCCCCAAAGGCTGCCGCAGTATGTTCGTGGTCCGTTGCCGCCTCGGGGCCGGCGCCGGCCGTTGTCAAGTTCGTAGCGGAGGGGCCAGTCTCCCGGTGGCCTCCCTCCTTTCCCTGGGAATTTCCCTTGGTCTTGTCTTTGCATGTGTTTGCTGGTCTTTCCCAGTTGGAGTTGCACTGTTCAGAGTCCGCGCTGGTCACGACCTCGTCTCTCTCTTCCCGTTAGTTCTCTTCTTCTGAATTATGTAGTGCCTCCCGACGTGGGCGGTTCAATTTCATCGTTTCCTGAGTCACCTGGATCTGTAATGTCAGTCGTATCGTCCTCGCCTCCGCTGCCAAACAGGTCTTGCACCAGGGAGTTCCATGCTTGTAGTCTGGCTCCACTGTCGCTCTCTCCCCCTTGTGTAGCTCTCGCCCAGACTGCCGTCTCTGCTATTGCCCATTTTTGTAGGTCGGCCCACCATCCTTCCTTCGAGGGGCCTTCGCTCTTGTTCCATGCCATCGCTATGCGGCGTTTCGCTAGTATTGTCATTAAATCCTTCATTTTTGCCACGTGTGTCATCTGCCGGTGCCCCCTTGGGAACAGGCCCAATAGGTATGTTGCTGGCGTTCTTGCTGGCATCTGTATGTCTGCTGTCAACGCCTTTTCTCTCACCGTGTTCCAGAAGTCTGCTATTTGCGGGCACGACCAGAACATGTGCACCATGTCGGCCTGTTCGTCTCCGCACCGCGGGCAGCTCCGGGTTTGTCCTTCTCCCATCTTTGACATTCTCTTGGGGGTTAGATATGCTCTGTGTGCTATGTATATCTGCAGTTGTCTGAACCTGGCGTTTCTGGACACCTTTTTTGTGTACATGAGGACTTTGTTCCATTCCTCGTCTTCGAAGGGTTGTTGCAGTTCCTCTTCCCACTTCATCCGTGCTGTTAGTGTTTTTTTGTTGGTGTGTCCCAGTATTTGCTCATAGAGTCTGGACACCGTATGACCTCCTTCGGATATATCGTACCATGCCTCTAGTTCCCCTTCGGTGTCCTCAGGCTCTGGCATAGTGCTCCACCTCTTCTTTATTGTCTGAACTAGGCTATTGTGCAGGATGAATTGGCCCCTGTGTACATCTTGTTCGTCCATCAGGGTCTGGAATTCAACCCACTGTCCGTCACGCCACAGGTCCCCAATTTGGGCCACACCTTTGTCTTCCCATTGTGCCCTGTACGTGGTCAGGCTGGCCACTCGGGTGTCCACCAGCCCCGCCAGTGGGATATGTCTTGAGCAGGGGTCTCGTATGCCCTGTGTCTTCCAGGCTCTTTTCCATAGTGTTCGGCCTAGTTGGGCTATTTTGGGTAGGTCTTTGGCTTGGGCGGCATTGACCCATAATAATTCTCTCAGGTGGTACCTCCGGAGTGCTGGCCCAATAATTATTGCATCTATTGAGGTCTCCTCGCCCAGCCATCGCACCACAAATTGGAGTTGTGCTGCCAAATAGTAATATTCAAAATCTGGGAGTTTGATGCCCCCCCACTCATAGCTTCTCTGTAGTGTGCTTAGTGCCACCCTGTTTCGTCCCCCTCCCCATAGGAAGGTTCTCGCCATAGTGTGTAGGCGCTTGAAGAAGGGCCTTGGTATGTTGTATGGGATGTTCGTGAAGTAATATAAGAGTCGGGGTAGGACTGTCATTTTTAGTAGTGCCGCCCGGCCTATCATGCCCAACGGTAGCGTCTGCCAGAATTTCATAGCCTTTTCAATTTTGTCTAAAGCTATTTGTGTGTTACCTGCGTGTGTTTCCCTGGTGTCGTGATAGATCTCCACTCCTAGGTATTTGAAGGTGTTCGGGGCCCACGTGATGCCCAGAGGCGGTAATTGATCTGACGGCACTGCGCGTAGGCCTGCCAGGGGAAACAGCACGGATTTTTCTCTGTTGACCACTATTCCGGATAACCTACCAAACGCGCGCAGCGCCTCTAGTAAGTCCTGCAGGTGGGTGCGTGGGTTCTGTATGTAAAGGAGTATATCGTCTGCGTATATGGATATCTGGTGTGTTTCCCCGTCTATCTCTATGCCCGTGTCTTTGTAATCCGTTCTTAGGAATACTGCGAACGGCTCCAGGGCCAGGATATATAACATTGGGGACAGGGGGCATCCCTGCTTTGTGCCTCGCTCTATGCCCCATTCCCTAGAAACTTGTCTACCCGTCTTGACTCTCGCTCTCGGGTCTTTGTATAGTAGTTCTATCCATCTTGTAAACCCTTGTCCAATCCCATAGTGGGTGAGCGTTCCCAGGAGCCAGTCCCATCCCACCGAATCGAATGCTTTGATTGCATCCAGTGAGGCTACAGCACACTCCCCTCCCTCCTGGTTTGTCCTTTCTATAACATAGTGGAGTCTGCGCAGGTTCCAGGACGTGTTCCGTTCTGGCACGTACCCTGTCTGGTCCGTGTGGATCAGGGTGGGTAGCACTCTTTTCAGGCGGTTGGCTAGTGCCGCCGTCAGGATCTTGGAGTCCTGGTTTATTAGGGAAATCGGTCTATAGGAACCGCATTCGAGGGGGGGCTTGTCCGGTTTAAGGATCGGGATTATTATAGATTCTGACATACTACTCGGGAGTCTTCCTTTCTCGTATGCTTCCTCTAGTGTTTCTAGCAGTCTCGGGGCTATGTCATTTTTATATTGTTTGTAAAATTCCCCCGGGAGCCCATCTGGCCCCGGAGATTTCCCTGTCGGGAGCTGGGCGATTACCTCCGTTAGTTCCTCTACAGTGAGAGGGGCGTCTAATATTTGGGCCTGTTCCTCCGTCAATTGTGGGAGTCTAATTTCCGCGAGGGCTTCCTTCAGGTCCCCCTCCTCTGCCTCCTGGACCCTGGAGTATAAGTCCTCGTAAAACTGCGAGAACACCTCGTTTATTCCCTCTTGGGACCTTATCACCTTTCCTTTGCTGTTCTGAATTTCATTGATTGGCTCCCGCTTAGTCTCCTGCTTGGTTAGCCAGGCCAGGAGTCTGCTAGGCTTGTCCCCCTCAGCATGTAGTTTCTGTATATATTTCCCGTAGTCTAGTCGTCCCAGTCTTTCCCAGGTCTCCACGCACTGTTGTCGCAGGGTGGTGAGGTTCTCTTGTTCCGCCCCCTTCTCCCCCGCTTGTCTCTCAGCCTTCTCGATTTTCCTTTCTAACTCATCTAGTTGTGCTAGGGTTTCTCGTCTGAGACCTCCCATTTTCCCCATCGCCTCCCCTCTGACTACCACCTTGAAGGCCTCCCAGACCGTTCCTGTGCTTTCCACACTACCCTCATTATGTTCAAAATAGTCTTCTATTACGCTTTGGATGTGTTCCTGGAAGCCCGCGTCCAATAATGCCTCTGCCCTCAACCTCCATGTTGGTATAGGGGCTCTCCTGTGTGTGTGCGCCCATGTGATCGTCTGGGGGGCGTGGTCAGATAGGGTTTGCGCGTGTATGTATGCCTCAGTGAATTCCCCCAGTGTCTCCTTGCCCGTAAACAGGTAGTCTATCCGTGTGAATGTCTTGTGTGGGGCACTATAATGCGTGTATCCCCTCTCTTCCCCATGTACCTTCCTCCAGACGTCCTCGAGTCCGAGCTGGTCTAGTATCTGTTGTAGTGCTCTCGCTGGCGGCGCCGCTCTCTTGTGCTTATTATCCGACCTGTCCAGCGGGGGGTCCAGTGTGCAATTATGGTCGCCTGCCCAAATCATCGTTGCATTCCTGTACGGGGCCAGCCGGGGCGGGAGCGTTCTGAAGAAGGCCGTAGCGTCGTGATTAGGGGCATAGGTGTTCACGAGGCATATCTCCCGATTTTCTAGCATCCCATGGACTACCAGGATTCTCCCTTCCGTGTCTTTCTCTTGGTTGATGAGCTGGAATGGGACGCCCGGGGCGACCCAGGTTATGACTCCTCTGGCGTAGTTGGAGTATGTTGCACTATACAGCTGGCCTCCCCATTTTTTCTTTATTTTGGCCTGTTTTTCCGCCGTCAGGTGCGTCTCTTGCAACAGTGCAATGTGGGTCCTTGTTTTATTTAACCAGGTATAAATCCTTAGCCTCTTGACGTATGCGTTCATCCCCCTGACATTCCACGTGACAATTCTTAAGACATCTCGGTCCTTGTGGGGACTAGCGCTTGCGGCCTGTTCTTTCCCATGGCGCGCTCGGTGTCTTATTCTCTCGGTGTGTTCCTGCCGGGGATCTGTGTCCCTTCTTCTGGCTGTTGAGTTTTGAATCGTCCGTTCGTTTTCTCTCTCGGGTCGGTTCTCTCTCTGTTGGCCGCTCTTTGTTGTGGGCGGTCTTGCCTCGTGCTTCCCGCCAGCTTTTTGTTTGTGGGTACTGTCCCCTGAATTTGTTTTCCTTGCCGATTCTTTGTGTGTGACAACTGTTATTTCCTCTTCCGCTCTCCTCCTCTCTTTGCGGGCTTTGCCTTAACTTCCCAACTGTTATAACTGTTAACCCAAATAACGTCAACAAACGCCCAGCCTCCCCTCCTCTGCTCGGACTCCACCGCTTTCCAGGTGCCGCTTTTTCCTCCTCGGCCTTGCCTGTCGCGGCGTAGTGTCTTGAAACTGACACTATAAACATTGTTTTTACTGGGGCTTCTCTGTGGGTCTTGGCGGTTCCCTCTCCCCGAGTCTTGTGCTCCCTTTGTAAGTCTCTTTACTGTGGGCTTTTCAACTTGGTGGCTGTCGGTTGCTCCTTTTCGTTACTTCCCGGTAGGGCATCTCTACCGTCTTGTTCTTGCTCCTGTAGCGTTGGGTATACTTGTCGTGCCCGGTTCTAGTCTCTATTTTGCTGGGGGTGGTTTCTGTTTCGCTCGTTCCTCTCTGCCGACTGTGGAATCCCACGCTGGTCCATCCACTCCTGGGCGTCGGTCGTTGTCTCGAAGATCTGTGTTTTTCCGTCATGCAGTATTTTTAGTTTGGCTGGATACAGCAGCATGAATTTCACCCCTGCCGCTCGAAGGCGCTCTTTGGTCTGCCAGAACTGGGCTCTCTGCTTTTGCACAAGTACTGTATAGTCTGGATATATCGTTATCCTGGCCCCGTTCCTTGTGATGTTCCCTCCTTCTCTCGAGAAAGTCAGGATTTTTTCCCTATCCTTAAAGTTCATAATTTTTGCGATCATTGGTCTTGGTGGTGCTCCTGGGCGCGGTCTTCTAGTCAGCGCCCGGTGTGCCCTTTCTACCACGAAGCCTTGGGATAGGGTCTCTGCTCCCACTTCTTGGATCAGGAGGTTCTCTATGTAGTTCGTGGGGTCCCTTCCTTCCTCCCCCTCTGGCAGCCCCACTATTCGTACGTTGTTGCGCCGGGCCCTGCCTTCTGCGTCTTCAGCTCTGCGTTCTAGTATATTAATTCTTTCCAGTGCTTCCGACATTTGTGTTCGCGAGGCGGACACTTCCACTGAGTTACTCTGTGCTTGTTGTTCCACTGTTGTCATCCTTTCCGCCAGGTTTCTCGTATCTTGTCTAAGAAGTCCCACATCTACCATCACTGCGTCTAACTTGCCTTCTATCGACGTCTTTAACGCCCCTATGGCTTCCAGTATGCTGCTTTCCACTTGCCTGATCTCTCCTTGCGTGGCGTATGACTCCGGCGTGTCTTTCTCCCCAGCCCCTGGCTGCTGGTCGTCGTTCTTCCGGGTGAATGTCTCCATGACTGTTTGTCTCCCTCTGCCGCTTTTAGGCTTGTCTGGCATGTTAGTACCCACTGCTCTTGGCCTGTAGTTGGGCCCTATTCAGTCTGGTTTCGTTTGTGCTTCAGTGGGTCCTTGCTCAATTCCCACACTCGCTTCCACTCTTCCTGCGTGTGTTACCTTTTTATTAAGCGATTTCTCTCTGTGTCTTTACCCTCTTTGTCCGTTTGCCGTGTCTCTCTCCGGTGTTCTCTTCCCTCTCGCTTTTGGGTGGTTGGAGTCTGTGCCTTGCGTGAGGCGGCTCTTCCCCCAGCTTCTGCCTGTGTGGGGGGGGTCTGTTTGTGCTGGGTGGATTTGTGGTTTGTAGTGACTGTTACGTTCTCTCCCCCGCTTGCTGGTTATCTGTGAGGCAGCTGGTTGGGGTGGTGTCCGGGTCTATATGTAATTCTTTTGCTCTCCTCGTTACTACGGCGGCTACCTTCTTCTCTTATGTCGTCTCTGTTAGGTCTCGGGTTTCCTGACCCGCCCCGCGGTATGTCTCTTGTTCCCTGGGCCTGGTTCCTGTGTCTCGGCGTTACCTCCCTGCTCGGGATCTCCCGCTGCTTTGCCGGCTCTGCTAGTCACCTCTGCGGCAGGGAAGGGCTCTTCTTCGGTTCGATCTGTGGGCCGCTTCCTGTCCGTGGGTCTCGGCGCCTTCTTCCTTCCCCGTTTGGTGTCGCGCTGTTTCTGTAGTGCTGTCTCGGGCTTCTCTTCCTGTTGCTGCCGTCGGTGCCTTGTCTCGCTGCCGGTAGGGTGATGCTCCGATCCTGCTTGGGCTGGGCGTTGATCTGCTGTCTCCCTCGGTTCCGCTCCGGACTGGCAGGTTAGGGCTCTTCTTCAACGATCCGATCTGTGGGCTGCCTCGTATTCTTCCCTGCTTCTCCTATCGGGTTCCGCTGCTGCTGCTACGCACCTCCGCGTTGGCAGGGGGAGGGTTGTTCTGGGTCTAGTCCGTGGGCCGCCTCTCGTTCTCCGCTGTCTCTCCTCTCGAGGTCCCTCGTTGCACTGCTGGGTCTCCGTCGTTGCTGCTCACTTCCGTGTCGGTCGGGAGAGGCTCTTCTGCGGTCCGGCCTATGGATCGCTCTTCGCTCTCCGTTTCTTCTCGTTGTGGGATCCCTCGTTGCTCTGCTGCTGCTCACCTCCGCTTCGACGCGAGGGAATCTGCCTCGGCTCAGTCTGTAGGCCGCTTTCGATCCGTTCTGCCTCGCCTTCCGGGTTCTCCGGTTGTTCTGCTGGGCCTCCGCCGCTTCTACACTCCTCCGCGTCAGGGGAGGGCTCTCTTGGTCCGGTCCACGGGTCGTCTCCCAGTCTCCACCGCCTCGTCTCTCGGGGTCCCGCGTCGCTCTGTTGGCTCTCCGCCGTTGACGCTCACCTCCGCTCTTCTGGGGCTCGGTCTGTGGGTCGCCCCTCGCCTCCGCTGCCTCACCGCTCAGGTTCTTTCGTTGTTCCGCTAGGCCCCCGCTGCCGCTGCTCGTCTCCGCATCGGCTGGGGAAAGCTGTTCTCCAGCTCCGGTCCGTGGGCCGCTTCCTGTTCTTGAGCCGCGCCGTCTTCACCTTCTCCGGGTCGGTGTCGCGCGGCTATCTCTGCAGTTGGCGTCTCGGATTTCTGCCACTCTGGTGGTATTTCGGTCCTGCCTGCGCTGGATGTTAATCAGCTATCTCGCCCGGTTCTACTCCTTCCCTTCGGCCTTCTTCGTGTGTTGAGACGCGGGTCTCTTTTTCAGCGCTGCGCGCCCGCCATTTTGTTGGTGGTGCCGCGCATCTCTGTCTCTTCTCGTTTTCGCTCTTCTGGCCTCCGTTTTTCGTCGGGTCTTCTCCCGTGTGTGCCTTGGGTCTTCCGACGCCTTTCCCTGGCGTTTGTTTGGGTTTTTTTTTTCCTAATATACGCCTTTCTCAGGATCTTTGGTCGGATCTGGTGGGAGCCTCTCGGAGTCTGCTCACTCTCGCATGGCCGCCAAACCCCTCCGAGACAATGTTATGACCTGGATGGACGTGTATCTCTTACGGGTGTCCAATCCGACTGTATCTCAGCTCTGCCTCCACTTATGTACTATATTCTGCAGGCTCCGTGTTATGCTGGGTCTTATCCCCATTCACTTTGTTCCGTGGTGTCCACCCTTGTCGCGTCGCTCTCCCACCCCTCCCCCCTCTCTTCCGGACTGGCCTCCCGGCGCCGTATATTATCCCACCTGATGTGTGCTGTAGTCCTCCTGGTTCCGCAGGAGGGGCTTCACCGTCCTGTGGTTACGGACCGCCAGTATCTGCCATTCCTTCCGCGGGTCGGACGGTCAGTTAAAGCCATATGTGTTCCGCCATCATATTACTGGCCTTCCCCCAGCTTGAATTTCACAGCCACTCTCAGCGAGGAGAGGTGCCCTCCAGCTTCCTCGCTATTTCGTGCATTGCAATCAGCCTACTACAGTATTTTGTGTACCCTGCAGACCTCATCCGTGTCTTGTCAGCACCATCCTTTGTTTAGGAGCGGCCGCCATTTTACTCTAGTCTCCTCGGTCCCACGTAATGTTTCTTGAACATGTATCTTCAGTTCCACACATTGGTTTGGCTCCTGGGTTAGCACATCACGTCCTCCTACTATTACCACAGCTGCAGGTTTCATTATTACGTTCCCTGCACCTCTTCCATCATGTGTGCACCCTCGGATCGTGCAGGATCAGCAGGAGCCTGTAGGAAACACCTCTTATCCCATGGCTAGTTAGACACGCCCCTCCCACCCCCATCCGGTGTTGAAACATAGAAGGGAAGGTGCAGCCATTTTGTCTACCATCTCAAGGCTTGACTACTGCAATAGCCTTCTCCTGAATCTACCATATTCCACGCTGCGACCCCTCCAGCTAATCCAGAAAAGGGCCGCAATACTTAGCCTTATGCCCAGGGACCTCATCTCTCCTGCATTAAATAGTCTTCACTGGCTCCCGGTTGCTGCACAGATTAAATTCAAATCCCTCTGCTTCATCCACAAGTCGGTCTGGGCCCGGGGACCACGCTCTTCAACGTCATCTTACTAAATACTCCCCCTCTAGACCGCTATGCTCCTCTGGCTCTAACTCTGTGTGTAAAGAGCTTTTGCTAAACAGACGGCAGGTGGTTGTTCGCTTTCCAGAGCTTGCTCCCTGCTATGGAACAGCCTCCCCCTCCCTCTGTGCCTTGAGCAGCATCTTCTTAAATCCCGGAAGCTCCTTAAGACTCTCCTCTTTATCTCCCCTTTCCCTTCTTCTCTCCCTTGCTAGTCCCACAGTTGCTGCGATTGGTGTCCTGGGCCCTTTTGCATCCTCTGGGCCCTTACCTCCCGCACCCAATCAGCCCAGCTCCTGTCTATCAGCACTTGCACTTACACCCTCCGCTCTGGTGTCTCGCACTTACACCCCTTGCGGCTCCAGGCTGTGTAGCACTCAACAATCCTAGCACTTCACCTTTGACTCACCCATGAGCTCAGACTCCACAGCACTGACCCCCTGCATTCTTTGTTCCTGTACTTGCATGTTATGAATACTCACAAGGCATAGTAGGTCTGTTCCTCTTCCCCCCACTGCTCTTATAGAGTGTGTTTCTAATGTTTTCCCACTCCTGCTCTCTCTCTTTCCCTGTGGGCGCTTTGAAACAGTATTTTATTATTGTATAAACGCCTAACAAGCAAACAATAAAATAAATAACATTGAAAATAATTCTGGCAGATTATTAATAATCAATATCAAAATCAGATTGCTTCTGAGATAGGAGAATCCTGAAGAACAGTCTGGTTACTACACTTTTCAAACCTGTATGGCCCAAGCCGATTGCCAGTAGAGGAGGAGGAGGAGGACTTGCCATCCAGGGATTTTTTCTTTGAACCAGAAGATATAGGAAATATCTTTTGAAAACTATGACACTCAGCCCCAGGTCCAGGAGGACTATGTAACTGGGTGCTCAAGAGTGATCCAGACTTCTGGTCAGGTATACTATTTAGAGTGTTTAAATCTGCATTTGTGCAAAAACAGTTCCTGATCGATGGCACACAGCAAATGTGGTGCCGATCTTTAAAAAAAGAGATAAAAATAACCCTTTGAATTTCAGACCTATTACCCTCTTAGATTCTGATTCAGATATTTGCATCATTGATACTAAAGGAGCTTATGATTTTGAAGCCAAATCAAATCGGTTTTCGTAAGAGCGTGAGCACCACTACTACAGGTTTTGTCATCACCCATATTCAGCAGAGAGCATGGGGACAACAAACCCCAGAGCTAGATGCAGTTTCAATCGACTTGTCAATGGCATTTGACAAAGTGGATCATAACATGCTGTAGTAAAAACTAAACCGGGATATCCCTAAACATCTGCTTGCAGTACTAGTGCATCTGCACTCTGGTCTAACTATACAGTCAGAATGGGTCAGTGTGGGCAGATGACGGCACCATTACAAGGACAAGACGGACTGTGCCAGGTATGCGTCTTTGCTAGGATTCTATTCAGTCTTTTTTTGCCAGACCTTGGTGCAGTCTTGGCGCTGTTTTCTTTCGTTCCACCAAACGTGATGGGATGCAGAACCTTTTGGGTTACCTATGCCAATGACATTCTGTTATTTGATCACACTCTGGTAGGAATGCAGCGCTTATTGGTAGCCTCTGGTCACTATGCCTTAAGAAATGCCCTGACTATTGATACTCAAAAATCAAAAATGCTGGTCATTCATGCAGGTTGTAGAAAGCGGTCTTCTAGTTGGCACCGTAATTCAATCAACTTAGAAGAAGTGTGCTACATAACATTTCTAGGATTCAATATTTATGGTGAGGGGCACATAATATGGCTAATCAAACAAGTAGTTAGTAGAGCAAAGCAAATGACGCGCCAAATTAAATCCTTCCAGCGCCAGTTTGGAAGAGTTTCCTCTAAACTCTTGCTTAAATTTTATGAAGCAAAGGTGGTGCCAATGGTATGTTACTGCCGAAAAATGATTTACCAGCTAACATATGATTTTTATTACATATAGGGGCTCTTGTAGAAAAGCATTCATGGCTTACCAAGCTCAGTTTCTATATCATTCATATGACACGAATTAGGCTTAAGGTAACAAACCTATAAAATCTGTTGGAATAGAGTGCTTTTATGTGCAAAAATGTGTCGACATCGACTATATACAATTTTCGAGCAAATGGATTGATCAAGAGCATTAAACGAAAGTGTCCTGGTTCAGTCAAGTCGTGATTTTCTTGAGGCTACAATAAATCAGCTTAGACAAACAAACGGCAAACACCACACTGGCCAGAAAGACATTCAGAGAATTTGATTGGGTGAAGACCAGTGATGGAGCTGGGGTTCACAAGCTAAATAAAGAGACTGGGGAAATGCACAGGAAAAGTGGAAACTGTGCTCCCCATTTACTTTTATACCCATCATCGGGGTTTTCCAGATGCCTGTTGTGCTTCCACTTGAATGTACTACCAACTAAAGAAATTGGGTTAGTTGGAATTTGTCTTAATTTTAGTATTTATTCTTGTTGAGTATAAGTTGGAATTATGTTTTACGTTTTACACTTGTTTTTCTTATGTGAAATGTAATTTAAAATGAAACTTATTTTTTGTGTTAAGACATATGTACTTAGGTCATATGACGCAATAATAAAAAATAAATGGTTTGCTTTAGATTTATCATTTCTGCCTCTCTTAAACATTGTAGAATAACTGCTCGTTTGTTGGAGGAAATTAACCCCTTGACATTCACCATAAGTAATAGATCCGTTTGTAATAGTAATGCTTGAACTGCTCTCCAAATTTTGCTAAAGATAACATGTAAAAGATCCCTACCATATAAAATATTTTTTTACGGCCATCTCTTCCCCCCTCATCTGATCCCAACAATGTGATCATTACAAATGAGTAGTGTAGCATTGATTCAGTCATTAGAGCAACAATGTGACTTGGTCCACTTGTGTGATTGTTACCCTGTGTTTGGAAGTAGTTCCCAACAATAGAGAAAACAACACTTTAAGGACTGCTAGAGCTTCAGTAAACTCAAGAACATGCAACCTTTAAATATCGGGCTCTTCTGCCGAATGTTTAATCAAGAAGAAGAGCAAATAATGGTTCAGGTAATATGGTATTTAAGAGAGAAGATAGTAGTGAGTTTTTTCATTCTTTTTACTCTACTCTGTATGCTGAGGACTATAGTCTGTCAGTAAATGAACTTGAAGAGTTTTTAATAAAATTGAAGTTCCCTGTCTGTCTAGTGATGCTAGGGACTCTGTTGGTTCTCCAGTAATGCTTGATGAAGTCCTTTGGGCTATCCATGATTTAAAGATTGGTAAGTCGCCGGGGCCGCATGGTCTGTCAAGTGAATTTTATCAGTCTTTCAGTGAGCTGCTTGCCCCAGAACTATGGGATCTTTATAATAGATTTTTAATTGAAGGTACATTATGTCCCTCGATGAGGGAAGCTATTGTTACTGTAGTTCCATAATTGGGGAAAGATGTGTCTAAGTGTGGTAATTATCATCATATCTCCCTTCTTAATGTAGACATGAAGGTTTTCACTAAAATCTTGACTTATAGACTTGATAAATAAGGGGGGGTGCTCTGATAGATAGTTCTCAGGTAGGTTTTATGAATCTACGTTTCGGTTATGATAACATTAGAACGCTATTAGATGTTCTGAATCTTTCTAGTTCAGAAGCTGAAAATCTGCTTTTTGTTTTTTTTTATGCCGAGAAGGCTTTTGACAGTGTAAATTGGACCTTCTTAAATGTTACACTGATGAATATGGGTTTGGTCCATTGTTCATTAATGCTGTGGGGGAGTTACAATTTGATATTACTGCTAGTGTTTGGGTAAATGGAGTACTGTCAGCTTCCTTCAAATTATTCAAAGGTACTCGTCAAGGGTGCCCTTTATCGCCATACCTTTTTAATTTAGCTCTGGGACCATTTTTACTTTATATTCGACAATCTGAGTCTTTTAGGATTTAAGATAGGAGAAATTGAGGTGAAGGTGTTGGCTTATGCTGATGATGTTACGATCATCCTTGATAATCCTGAAACGGGTGGAAATATACATCGAGATATGGTTGAAGAGGTGGATAAGCGCTTGGGGTATAGAATCAATTGGGATAAAACTATAGTATTCCCAGTCCGTGACACTCCAGTATGTGATCAATTGTTAAACTGGAATTGTAAATGGGAAAATAGATCTGTTAAGTATTTGGGTGTGTACCTCAATAGAGTTTAATGTTGATAAAGTCATTGAAACTCTTTGGAAAGACATTTGTAAATGGGAAAGAATACCATTGTCGGTTTGGGCAAAAGTTAATGCCATTAAGATGGTACTCACACCTAAGGTTTTATACATTATTCAGTCCCTTCCATTGAAATTTTCAAAAAAAGGCTCTGGGTCGCATAGATAAGGTATTTCAAGAAATGTTATGGGGTGCTGGGAAAAGGCCCATGATACCGAGGTATCTTATGATCCGGGGAACATCTGAAGGTGGTTTTGGATATCCCATTCTCAGATTATTTCAATGGCTTTCTGTTAAAGAAATAATCTATTTACTTCTCTATGAATGGTCCAGTGGTTCCACTATGGGCTTGAATTGAGCAACATATGTTGAAACCCTTTCGTGTTGAAAGTTTATACTCCTTTGGTATGTTACCTAGGCAAGTGGCTAAATTACAATCTGTGAAAGTCACTAAAGATGCTATCATTTCTTTGGTTACTGGTGGTGGGCAAGGGTTAAATTTTTATGAGGAAGCTTCCATCTGGCAGAATCCGGGTTTGCTAATTAATAATAAAATGTGTTGGAAAAGCTGGATTAATAGGGGCATATTGTTAGGAGATATCTGTGTGAGGGGGGTATGAAGTCTTTTGATGATTTGAAAGTTACATTTGGTTTACATCAAAGGGAATTGCGAAGGTATAATTTGTTATTGGAGAGGAGTCAGATGATTGCTTTGCCTCTGTTGCAGAGACCTGAGAGGTGTAATTTTCTCTCTATTGTTCCACATAGAGTATCTACTTTTTAAAACTCTTTCCGACTGAAAATCGTTCCTTAGTTCTATGGGATAAGTTGAGATGTGCATGGTCTGAAGAATTTGGAGAGGTTATACCTCCGAAGGAGTGGGAAAATACGTGGAAGGTTCCGAGTAGGGAAAAGGCTGATTTGAATTTGCGCTTTATTCATCAGAGGACTTTAGGGCGTCTTTTTTTGTCTCCAGATAGGATGTGTAAATTGGGACTTGGTGATACTGATAGGTGCTGGGGTTGTTTGAAAGAAAAGGGTACTATGTTACACATGTGATGGGATTGCGAGAAAGTAGTGGATTTTTGGAAGGAAGTTTTGGACAGGGTTGATTTGGTATGTGAGATTGTTTTTCCTAGAAATCCATTAGCAGTGATAATGAAATCTTTTAGTGGTGTGCAGCACCTTGAGTATCTGATGTTGTGTTGGATTAATAATCTCCTTTTGGTGGTTGTAAAACTAATATTGCATGTCTGGAAAACTAGGAAAAAGCCATGTGTGGATGATTGGCTAGTTCAAGTGCAAATTCTTTCACATTTTGAGAAATTAAAATTGGGTAGATTACACAAAGAAGAGATCTATAATGAACAATGGGGTAGATTCAGTGAGTTTTATGCCTGATGCTTTGTCAGAATGTTTTTATTTAATTTTCTTTGAGGGTGTTGCTGGGAGGGTTGATGTTTGTGGTGTCTTTGATGTTGTATGTTTGTGGGTAGGATGAAAAATGGGTTTTATGATTTGTTTTAGAAGTAAATTTGCAATCAGAGACTATATGTTCCTTCGCTTTTTGTACTTCTTTCTCTGTATTTGACTTAATATACTTACTATGTTTTGTACTCTGTTATGTTCTGATTGTTTAACTTATGGTTGTCTTTCATGAATTGTAATTGTTTTATTGGATAAAATAGTTATTTTTTTTTTTTTTTTTTTTTAAAGAACGAACAAATCCAAAAATAGAACAAATTGTAATCGATAAACGCAGCATCTGAGCTTGGCGTTTCAAAGACGTTTGTGTGTGAGTCTCTCATGTGTCTAGTTCCCTTCTAGGTTGTATAGGTTTGCCCGTGTCCATGCTTTTGTTTCAGAGGGACCGCTTGTCGTTTGCTATGGACACTTAATTAGACGCATATCTTGACGGCTTCTGTGGCATCCCAACTAAATCTCTTTTCCATGTGAACACAATACAAAAGGGGGAGCTGTTGTTATTAGACGCCTTCCTTTGATAGAAATTTGGTAATCAGTTTCATGGTTCTTTGTCTTTGAAGAGTAATAGACAAAATGTCTTTGAAAAAGCCCTGCATGACTCAAATATATGCTAGAAAAAAATGGTCTTTCTTTCGTAGGAACTGCTCCTTGGTGTGGAATATGTGTCATATTTTGAGTGTATCTCTTTGTCTCAAATCTTTCTATGCAGTTCATGCACCCCAACCCCACAGTAGAATTTTGTCTGTCTGTTTCCAACAATAAGTAAGGCATCACATCCACATATTCTTTAATCGGGTGCGATTTTCTATGGCTTCACATTTAGCCAAGCAGTATTTGAATATTTGAATTGTGTTTGTAAAGAAGAGATATTTTGTTTGAAGATGTTTTGTGTCTCCAGAATCCCAATCACTGCATGTCAGTACTTTCCACTATTCCTCCATTTCTGCCACTTCTTTTTGTTTTGTTGATATTGCTGGTGAGAGGTCCCGGTCAAGATTGAATTAGGTATTGTTCAATTTGTGAGGCTTGAAAGTGGGAAGTGGGATAAAGAGCCAATGTGGGATGGGGCAACGACCTGCTAAGTGATGCCAACCCCAGAGTTTGAATATGTGGGATCCTGCATGGTTTCTCCCCTTTCCACATCTTGTTTTCAGGGACACTTAAGCCCTCTTTAAACTTCTTAGCCGGGGCGCTGACAATTTGCAGGCAAAGATTGTGGCTTCCAAACCAGGATAGAGAGATTAGACACATTTGCAGATTGTAATCTGGGGGGGTGGACTTGAGAGTATTCTTTGCGGCAGAGGAAGTGCTTGTAAACTAGCACTTGCAGCAGTCTGGGGACATGAGAGGCACATATATGAGAGAATGAAGAGTCCACCTAGTTCCAAAATGACAGACCCCCTTTTTCGATTCCTTGCCCTGTGCAGCCGCTGATCTGCATTTAGCAACACAGACACTTGTCGTTACCCCAAGAAGGGGACACGACACAGGTCCATCACCCAATAACATAGTGAGTCCAATAATCAATCACAGGTGGTCCGACTGCAGCCCTCGAGCCCCACCTACTATTGGGACAGAAGTATGAAAAGTGGCTGGAGTGATGTCCAGGTGTGGGAGTTAGGAAAACAGCCCCACTTTTGTTGTTCCTCCTGCACTTTCTTCTAGTAAATCACACTTCCCTACTGATTTTTTGTGATCTAATGACATATCCTAATTGATCAATATTCGTGTAAATGACTATATTTAGTAAAATAATTCATTGACGATATGTAATCATATTTAATAAGCAGTTCATATACTTTAAGTTGAATATTACAATAGCTGATTGTTTTGGTCTCTTAACATTATATGCAATATTTACTGAAGTGATGTGATATATCTGGTCACAGGTCAAGTTGCGTATATCACAATTTCTTTCTTGTAACATTTCTTGATTCTAAAAAAAAACGAGTGCCTTAACTTTGGAGTCCTCTTCATGGAGGAAGTAATACTGGTCTGGAAGCTCACCCTAGCCACCTCTGTTATGTGGGCATAGGCACATATGTTGCTGTTCCTGCACTTCTATTCCCTGGTTAGTGTCCTCCCTATCCAACACTCCTCCCTCCATAGCTCTTGAGATGGCAGGCTCCCAATTAATGCTCCCTTGTCTCTCCCCAACCTAGAAAAGACCAACAGGTGTGGCCACGCTCCTCTTTGCCCACCTGTAGTGGCTTTCGACATAGCTTGAGCACACATCGCTTTGAAGAGATGTACTGCTTGTTTGTAGGTGTTAATTGCCCTGAAGGAGGCCAATTTATCACTGCAGCTTCTTTCATCCCTCACCTGAGTGAGGTGTGACCTTCAGTTGTCCATCCTGCTGTGCTATTTCTTTTTGGAGTCCGCCATCCTACCAAAAAAGGCTCTGCCATCTCAGAGGGATGTAGCTTCCTAACAGCCAGTTCTCGGTCACTGTTTTTGTGCTCAGTTTGTCAGGTAGATCCTCAGAGATTTTAAATGTCATTGGTGCATCTGGCAGTCGTAGAGGAACATAAGATCCTAGCAGTGCTGGAAAGCTTCTCTTCTAAGCCACCATCTAGAAGACATAATCAGGTTTTACAATCTCAAAGTCCTGCCTAAACTCCTATATGGATTCGAAATTCTACCTTTTCCAACTTACTGATTGGCCGCCAAACTGGAATCTAAAATCTGGCGGCAAATACTTTGTCTACCGAGGGGTGTTCCAATAACAGCTATTCGCTTCGAGTTGGGCCTTCTCTCATTAGACAATAAAATAAGGTGGAGAAGACTAGCCTTATATCAGAATCTCATTACTGCCAAAGATAATACCTTATATGCACTAATGGGTTGCAGATTGAGAACCGGCTTGTCGACATCGAAGTGGTTGTTGAACCTACAAATAGATTGTCTTAATTGTCTTGATTCCATCTGTCTTACATTGGAAACTCTGATTCTCAATCCTATGAGAGTTAAGGAAAAACTCCAATCCCTGGAATGGCTGCAATCCATGGAAAAGGTTGTGGCCTCCAGGATTTATAATCGGATCATTTATGATGGAAAGAAAATTGCTACACCGGAGTTTTACTTAATTAAATTTCCTGACCCTAGAAGGAGGGCTGCATACATGAGATTTCGCTTCAACGTCTTGCTGACAGGGGAAATTTTAGAAATTCGAACTGGTACCACACAGAGAATCCCCTGTCGTTTTTGCCACAGTATTGAAACATCTGAAACATTGAAGCATCTATTATTGAAGTGTCAGGCATTAATCCCTTCAACGTTTGGCCATTTTTGGTAAATTTGTACATGATTCATCAAGAGTTGATATCGCAGATCTCAGGTGGAATATGTTTTATGACAAACAGAAAATGGCTGTAGTGAAATTCTTGCTAGAAGTTTGCAATCTGCATGCAGCCATACAATCTTAATAACTGTAATGCTTTGGGGAATTGAATTAATGAAGGTTTTCAGGATGTATACGTTAACTGTAAAAAGGCAAAATATGCTCTAAGTAACAACGATACACATCACTGTTAACGTATGTATATTCTCCTTTGGAAACGCCACTTATGTGATAATTCAAAACATTTGTTAATAGGATTAAGGGTTTAATATCAGATGTGATGTTGTATATATTGAATGTAAAATAGGTTTTAATTGTTCTGTGTTTTTTTAACTGAATTTGAATACTCTCTTTTTTGTATAAGAATTTATTTTGTGCTTTTGTAAAGGTATATATTCTGTAAACCAAACGCAAAATAAAAACAAATGTCAAAAAAGAAGACACATTTGGCTATGGCCCCCAATCAACACATTTTGATGTTTGTGCTGGATTTGGTCTTGTGGAAAGGTTCACATCTCACTCTGCATCAATAGGACGTGTAATTGAATCTTCACCCAGGATCATTCTTAAATTAGAGATAAATAGTTGTCTCATATGGGCAGCTCTTGTTTTAATCAGTTTGATGCTACAACATGTACCAACTAGCTTTGCTTGTTTTCGTAAAATGTGCCCTTTCACCAACTGGTCTAGGTTGGTACTGTAAGGAACTCACGGTGGCAACACTAAAGACAGACGCAAGTGATCACAGTTCAAGGATGTTTAATAAACTGCAAAGGTACGTTGGACAGTAATCTAAACCTAAGATGGGAGCAAGCTTCGACCACCAAATAATAATAAGGCAGTCCTAGTGGTGTTGTGGCAAATAAAAGGGCCTATACCAAGAAAAACCTATTGCCAATTCTTACGCTAACTACAAAAAGAAGTGTGGGATAATGTTCTGAAGGCAAAAAGAAGTGTTCACAAATAATTAGTCGGGATGCGGTAGCCAGGGTCTCCCTTCCTCACATTTTCAGCACAGGATAAGGTAGGACTTTGGTGCACAGCATAAGCTTGAGCTTTCCCAGGACAAGCTAACAGTTCTGCTCTCAGCAATCGGGGCATTTGGTGGTTATGTCTCTTTTCTACAAAAGTCTCTCGCCGCCATGGGCCTGATGTACTTGAAACTATAAACAAAAAGTTCTTCTATGCTTGCACTTTGGGTGATTCTTTTTCCTCGGTCGCCCTCTTCCTGGCTCGGACCCCTCTTAATTTTTAGCCTCCCTTCCCTGGATTCACTATGGCTTCCAACATAATCGTCTTTGTATCATTCACAGATCTTAATGGCTTTTTAAACAGTTCAATGTGGACATCCCTCGGTCGGGTTCACTCTTGTCAACACACTGTATTTCGTGACTTTAGACTTCACCCCCTCTTTATTGGCATTCCTCGTTTGGGTTCACCCTTGCCATTCTTGTCAATCGTGCCTTTCTCATTCAACTTTTACGATGCAGGATTCACTTCCCTTAGCTTTACAGACATCTGTCGGTCAAAGACTTTCCACTGTACAGAGGATTTCACAAGACCCCTATATGACAACTTTAACCCCCTGTTATGGTAGTTTCAACAATCGGCCAGAGGTTCCTGAATGAGCACCCGTGTGGCGCTGGATTACTCTGTTGCTGATTTTTCACCCTTTTCGTATCAAAAGTTCTTTTAACTTTTCACAGTTCAATTAGATGTTTGCTACTTTTCGTTTAACAGTTTGGTTTCTTATTGATTCTCCCCTCGACTCACAGGCTGTGATGAGCCGCTTGGCTTTCTTCCTCTTTGGGGTCAATGTTGGTACCACGGAGACAAGCATCTCTCCCCCGGCTTGGCTTTCAGCGGAGGAGGATCTCATGTATCAGTGACATCAGCTGCAACATACGCTGGCTATTGTTCAGTCTTAAGATTCCTTCTGCAGAGGTTTCACGGCCCTTGGTTGGAAAGGGCAAGGTCGTTTCTCTCCTTGTCACCCTCTCGGTATGCGCCATCTTTCTCCTCCTCTTGAACTGCCGTGCTGAGTTAGCTCTCACGTCGTGCAGTCTGCCTTGCTCATCTTGTGCTCTTTATGTTCCACCTTTCAATCCCTGTGGGGAAGAGAAAGGTCTGTCGGGTGTGTGCGGTTCTGGTCAGCTGCCTGGCTTTGCCTGACCCTGGTGTTGGGACATGTCAGGTACATGGTGCAAGTGTTAGTCCGTCCTTTTTATTATGCGGAATTGTTTGCATCGGAAAAGAGGGGGTAAAATGTTTGTGTATCCTACATGGAAGGTTGGGTAAAAGTTGTCCTAAGAAGGGGAATACCGCGTCTCACCCGTCGGTGTCCCACTTCCACTCCCCAAGGAACCCCCATCCAGGTGATCCTCCCTCACTGGTCCACCCCAGGAACTGGATCCAATAGCGATAGCCGTGCCCTAGCCACTTGGATGACATACCCCCGGGGATTAGTCATGGAGACACCTTCAGGTTTCTCACAGAACCAATTCCTGCGTGTGTTCCAAAGCACTTATTAGAAGGCGCTCACAAAATATGTTGCGCATTGAACGTCCTCGTGAGAGGAAGACTTCTCTATGATATGTGAATGTGTGCAGGTGTCAGGAAACACCCCTACAACAAATGGTTTTTATGGCACCGATGGAAGAAACGACATTCGTGCTATATGTTACTTCAACCAAGATGGCAGCAGAGTATTCCTTCAGTTTGGAATGCACAGCACGGTCCAGTTGTTCCGCAAGATGGCGCTCTGCAGACGCAGCAGAGCAGAGGAGTCCCGGCTCATAAGGAGCATTAGAACGGTAAGCGGATTCACTTCTTTATTTTTGCTAGCATTGACGCATAATTGTTTCTTGTCTTCTCTTCTTTCTTTGATATCGGAGTCCGTGCTGCACCGCTCTCTCCCTGTTACCCTCGCTCTCTCTTGATATTGGTTGGAGCCTGTGCCACTCTGTAGCTTTCAGCCTCATTCCACTCTTTTTTCACTCCTTTTTGCGAATCTCCAGTCCCCCCCCTTTTCCCTTCTCGCTCTCTTTCCCCCTTGCTCTCTCTGGATCTGGTTTTCAATCTATAGCCGCTTCTGTACGCTTCCAGTTGCTCTGGCTTCGACAACTGCTGATTCATCGGCATCATCTTCTTCTCTGGAAACCAACTCCCCGGCATACATTGAAGCTTCTGCTACTTCAGGACCGGCTCGCACCAAGGGTTTCTTCTGCACCATGAAGGGTTTGCCCTTGCCGGCATCCCGAAGGGCGCTCCGAACTTCTGTACCAATCAGTCTTGAGAGTTCTCTAGGCAGTCTGCGAACGCTTCGGCTACTTACTAATCCGGAGACAAGGTCAGTGCATGTTTACAATACAGCGGGTCCCTGTATAGGAACCTTACATAGAGCTTTGTTTATGAAGCATGTCTATGCCATATAAACTGCCTCAAGGCTCTGACAGATAACAAACATAATGAAGACACAGTGAAATACATGAAATAACAAAAATGCAATCAATACAACCTTAAATCCTACATAACATATAAACAAAAAGTCAAGATGTAAACCTGTATCACAGCCACCATCCCAATGAAATGAGGTGTAGCACTCCACTTATCACATTACCGTCTCAGTCCTTGCCACTTTCCAACGTGGCAGTATGCAAATACTGTACTTCCCCAAACCTACCACCATTCCTCTTTAAGTCATCAAGATTGGTGTCTCTTAAAATTGCACTCATCCACTTTACAGCATTCTCTCCTAGCCAAATAGCAGTGCCTCCCACTCTTCTTCCTGTCTCAGCTACAATACTTATCCCCCATGTCCCCTAACAGATGTGTATCAAGGAACACAGTGCAAGCAATAAAAAGTGCCTTATTATGCCAATTACACCTGTCAAGTTTCCCTCTACTTCTAAGTAATGTAGGAATTGAAAAATGTCTATTAAATGTCATGAACGACATGCTCTGTTTATAGTTAATGATTCTATCAATCAACAGTAACTTTATTCAATGTAAGTCATTAGACAATACACAATACAATGCATATCATAATAAAATATGAATGTCTTTGGTTTGTGCCACACTATATTATTAAAATCACATAATAGGCGCCATTTCAGCTCCAATTCAGAAAGTTGGATAAAAGAAAGACAATAACTCAATACATCACAATAGCCTCAATTCCTATGGTGCATTCTTTATTAGAGAACATCTTCTTAGTCACGCTTGGTGGATGTATTTCACCACAAAGTAAACTACATTAGGATCCTGGCTTGATTTACACATACTCATTGCATGATCAAGTCAGCGGATATGGAGGTTAAGGAGTGGCTTTAGATACATGACCCTTAGATCTCTGGCCCGGTTACAAAAAAACAAAGAATGAATCAACCGCTCTTTCCCTGTCCCACAAGCAGGGCAATTACTGATCCAGTCCATGAACATGTAAACTTAGCCACACTCAAAATACCCATTCTCAACTTAACATAAAGTGTGCATGCATACAGTGGTGAAACATCATCCAAAAACTATATCCCAAGTCCAATTTACATAACCGGTATGGTAGCCTTGTTGATGACTTTAGGCAGGAAGTCTCCATCCTTGTACATGAATAAATCACAGCCACATGTTTATGTGATTCTGTATATGTCATCTTCATACATTTTGCACATACTTTCTTTGTGGTAATACAATTGAATAACTTATAGAAGTGATTTTTGGTGTATTGCACTACACATGGCTCTATCAAATGTCATGTGTCAGACGGCCTGTGTCCTGGGATTTCTTTTTTCAAATCATTATCATCAGGTGTGTTTGTGCAGTTAAAGTTGTAGCAGACCACTCTAAATCTCTAAAAAAGCATTGGTTTATTAAATGGTAGTGAAGGACTGGGAAAGTCTTGTACAGGTGCTATGAAATCTGGTGTTACATCTCTGTAAACAAAAGGTAACCCTATTCAATCAGGGCTGTGTTGGCTGTACTTTTCAAGCAACTGGAGTCTTGAGAAGGTTGCAATTACTCAGATCGGAGACACCAAAGAATTGTCAGATATGCTTCTCAAAACAAATTGCATAAGCATGGGCACAATAGGCCTCATGAGAACTATGATGCTAGCAGCACTTGCCCTTTTTGTTTCTCCTTTACTCACAAAGCATGAAGGAGAAAAATTTGGATCATAGAAAGGAAAAAAAAACCTCCCATGCCAAGGTGGACACCAAGCAAATGCAAAACACTTTCCCAAATGTAGTGAAAGCTGTACAGATCCTCTCCCTACAGAAGAAATTCACGCTTGACCGAGACTACCTGGCCAACTAATGGCCCATAATGCATCTTTCCTTTCTTGACAAGGTGATTGAGAAGATTGTTGCCATCCAGCCATGCAAAAGGATCGCTTAGCACAGTGGCTTCCAATCTGCATTCCAACTGCAATGCGGCACAGATCCTTCCATGACCCAAATTAATGACAAAACTCTGTACATCGTGTACAGGAGGGGCCATTGCCTACTCATCCTAGTTCAACTGAACACTGCCCTTGTCAACATTCTCATCCCGTGCATGGGCTTGGGTGGAAGAGTCTTGCAGTGGTTCATGCCTTACCTCTCCAACACACACCAACTCATTCAGATGAGGCCCAAAAGGTCCCAGTGCCACACAATAGCCATCTGAATTCCACAAGGTTTCATGCTTTCCCCTGTCAACCACATCCTCTACATAGGATCTCTGGGGCAATGGCTTGAGCACTGTCCCACAGTCGAGCTTGGTTGTCAAGTCCATATCTGAAGCTCAATCTGACAGTGATAAAATGAATTCTCATAGCAAACCTCACCAAGCATTGTCAAGTCCAGAAAAGA
The DNA here is from genome assembly GCF_040938575.1 of Ambystoma mexicanum. Classification (NCBI taxonomy): domain Eukaryota; kingdom Metazoa; phylum Chordata; class Amphibia; order Caudata; family Ambystomatidae; genus Ambystoma; species Ambystoma mexicanum. The sequence continues at coordinate 867,943,789 of NC_090931.1, forward strand.
AGCTCCACATATTGTGCTCAACTCTCACCCTGTGCAAAATCTCTCGGCTTCACCATCAGGTGTGACTACTCATTCAAGACACATTGGCAAGAAGTCCCAAACAGCATTGTACCATCTTGTGCTTCTCCGCAAAGTCATTCCCTTCATATCTTTCCTGTATGGAACTTGACAGTGGCAACCCTACTTGCAGTAGTCCCTGATGTCTCCTAGCCCCTCATAAAAGTCTGGATGCACGATGCAGCACCACACATCACAGGACTAAGAAAGTTTGACCATGTCTCCCCTGTCTTCAAGGAGCTCTACTGGCTGGCACTTGTTCAAGTCAGCCTGCATCACTTGGAAAGTGCTCATAACCAGAACACAACTTCACCGAGAAGCTTACTATCTCTGGAAGCCAAAACTCTCCAGTGGTAACAACATTGCCAGACTGGAAATGAAGAACTGCACAATGGAAAACATTTAGGAAATGTCCTTTTCCTGCAATGCACCCTGTTTCTGTAACATAGTACCAATGCAGATCAGACTGCCCACCTCCACCCACCACTTCAGGAAGGACATGATGTGCGGACTCTCCAAAGAGCATCTCCCCAATCGCTCCACTTGAGCCGTTTTCTGAAGTTTGCATTAAGGTTACTAACAATCATTGTCCTTTTATAACTGTAACTGAAAGAATTAATTGAATTGTTGTAAATCAGTTGCAATATAAATTGCTGCTGGGTCGTATTGCAACACATGCCTGGTGACATAAAATAGTGCAGAACAGTAAGAACTAGGTTACAGTAAGGCCCTTTTTGTTGGACTGAAAGTATAATACTTTCTACTATGAAAAAAAGAATCATTAGTCCCGGCAACTGAAAGACGTGGTCCTAGCTAGGTGTCAATGCGCCTCAGCAACCGGTCTAACCTGGTACTGGTGTGAAGACGTCACTCTGTGAACTCATCATCTTTGGGTGAGGTGATGACCTGGCCTAAGAGCATACTGTAAGGAAGGCATGGTATTGAAGTAAGACAGACACAAGTGACCACAGTTCAAGGGTGTTTATTGAACTTTCAAAGGGTTGTGAAAAACGCCTATCTAAACTTAAATCTAAGATGGGAGAAAGCTATGACCATCAAATAATAAAGAATGCAGTCCTAGTGGAGTCTTGTCAAAATAAAAGGGCCTATACTAAAAAACGCATTGCCAATCATTACAGCTAATTTACAAATAGTGAGGTGGAATGTTCATGAAAAAGAAAAGAGGCTTCACAAAATAAGACTGGGTATTCGGGCCGTTGGCTTCCCTTCCCCATGCTTTCAGCACGGGGCAAGGCAGTTCAACTCAAACCTAGCACACACTCTGGCTTCCTTGACACAAGGACACAGTTCCAATTCCAGCATCAGGGTCTTCTGTGCTCAAGTCTCTTTTCCATCAAAGTCTGATTTGCAGAGCCTGATGCACAAAACAAAAATAGAAAGTTATTTCCTTCTTATAATTATATGATTTGGGTGTCTTCCCCTGGATCGACTTCAGCCAGGCTCAGATCCCTTTATTTTACGATTTCATAAGTATTCGTTCTCGGGTGACTCACGGTTCACCCCAGATCTGCCGCATCCAGGCTCAGATCCCTTTATTCCTTCTCGATGACTCTGGCATGGATTCACATGCTCATGAATATTCCCTGTCGTCAAGCCGGGAATCCTCAGTAAAAGAAAAAACAGTTTCCCTTTCGTTTACAAACTGTCTTTCTCCTATAAACCAATCACTGAGCTGTGGGTCATACTGCCCACAGCCAATGACTGCCCTCTCCCTAAGCCCCTCCTCTTGCAGCCATCTTCAGATTTTTACTGCACGCCCAAGTGTTGGGAGTGCTCGTGTTCCGCTCTTAGAGCTTTCTGCGTTTTTTCGCGCTTTTTTTGCTAGGAAAATCCTATTTTTGTTTGATCGAGCCCATGTGCTCTATCGTTTCTTCATCTGACTAACGGGGATCCGTTTTCCGGCATCTTTCATTGCCCCCCAAGGGCGGAATTATCAAGTATTTCTTCTTCGAAGTTTCCAGAAGGCCATTGGACCTACACCGCATGCCGGACCATGTCAGAGGAGAAGAAAGATGCAGCCTCCCTCTTCAAGCTCTGCACCAGCTCTGGTTTGCGGAATGTTTTCATGGAAGACCAGCATTCCCAGTGCCTTTGTCTTTGTCCGACGCACAAGGAGAGGATTGCGAGATCTGTTGTGGCTTTATGAAGCGCACTATGAAGGATTAGCACATCAGACTGGCGGCGTGGCTCAAAGCCAGGGCCGTTGCCCCGTGTGGTTCACAGGGGCATGCCTCATCTGGATCCAGCCAGCCAGAGCTGGCTTCTAAGTCCTTTGAGGGTGCTCCATCAATGGGTCCCGCGACAGCCAGGGCGCACTCTTCATCCCCACGGACTCAGTCTCCAGCCATTTCTCCAGTTCTTCGTTGAAGAGAAAGTCAGCTACCCCGGGGAAACTGCGGGAGAAACCGGAGAAGGCCAAACTGGACAAGGTGTCCGACCTGCCCGTGAAGGCCCAGGAAGGTGTCGAGCTGGTGATGGCCACCCTGTCGAAGGTGAAAGGGGCTGACCTGGTCCCAGGTACCCTTACGGCGGCTAGGGTGGCTCTTCCTCCAGGTGGGAGGCTTCGGCCAAACCGGCGGAAAAGACCCTGGAAAAGAGGTTGCCGTCCCTTAGCCCGAGACCGACCCCACAGGAACCAAAAAGGGAGGCTGGGGTGTAAGAACTCCAGGGTACAGTTATTTCTTCTTCCGACGTGGAGGACGCGGGTTCCATCCACTCCATCCCGTAAGACATTGGGGACGGCGACGAGAATGTCGAGGAGGTAGTTGCCGCCGGTGGAGGCACTGGCAGCGACAACTGTGACTGGTGTCGGAGATGCAAAAGAGGAGGCCACCAACGATGGCACCACCGGCGACGGCTCTGTTGACACTGGGGCCACCACTGCCGAAGAAAAGGAAGAGGCACCTTGCACCTCCTCTCCAGCCGCCAGTGCCCTCTCCCCTGGGTACTCGGGGACAGAAATGGCGACGACGGACGACGATGGCAGCATCACTCCGCCTCCAAGTGCTTCTCCTGCAGACGAAGTGGGCTCCTTCCACTCCATGATCGTGCACTATCAGAACTCTTCCAACTCACATCGGAGGAGATGAAGAAGGAGGGATTCCTCTTAGCTACGCCGGGAGGTGAAAAAGAAAGACCATTGTGGCGGTGCCCCTCCTGGATGACGTCTGGGATGAGGGTCTGACGCTGCTGAAGAACCCCGCCTCAGCCCTGGCGAAAAGGGACCGGCTAGAGAAGAAATACAGGGTTCCAGAGTCTGCACCCAAGTGTCTGCTGTCAGAGCCATCACCAGACTCATTGGTGTTGGCGACTGCGCAGAAGAAGTCATCCAACCCGTCGTTCTCAGCCTCCGTTCCCCCAGTCGGCAAGGGGAAGAAGTAGGAAAGTCATCTACTCAGCAGCAACGACGGTCAAGGCGCCAAACGCTTTAGCTATCCTGGCCAGGTACGACCTGGAGTTATGGTACAAGGTGGCCCTGATACTGGATTTCCTCCCCAAGGACAAACGGGTCGAGGCGAAGAAGATCCTCCAGGAGGGAAAGGTGGAGTCTGACCACACCATCACCGTGGCCCTGGACATTGTGGACACAAGGTTCCGCCAGATGAGAAACAGTTTGCGCCTCCATCGTCGTGGCTGGCTGAAGGCCCCCAACTTTAGGCAAGAGGTTCAGACTAGACCCACACAGACACAGCCCGTGCCCTGGGCATGCTGCAACAGCACCGTCCATCCTTTTGTTCCTCGGGAGGGAAGTCGGGCAGATCGTCGAAAGATTTCGGCAGTGGACCATTCTCTTACCACCAACTTTCCCGTTCCACTACCAGAAAGCCTACAGGGGTCGCTCCATGTCCTGGTGGCAGCCGTCATCATCCAGGCTCCCAAGGTGGTGCGCCGGTCGCCAAGCAGGACTGAACCGGCCAAGACGTCAGGCCACCACCCCTCCACCCCAGTGGGAGGCCGGCTGGCAAACTTCATCAGCGTGTGGGAAATATCTCCACCGATCGATGGGCGCTAGACACTCTTGCCCATGGACACACTTTGGGGTTTTCAGCGTAAGAGTCTGTGAATACCAAAGGTGGCCCGCAGGAACAACACATCCCTCAGCTGCGACTGGAGGTTTAGGCCATGTTAAAAAAAAAAAAAAGGGGGCAATAGAGCTGGTTCTGAAGCGACTCGGGGGCTCTGGAGTTTACTCCAGATACTTCTCAGTAAGAAAGAAGACCGGGGGCTGGAGGCCCATTCTTGATCTGCAACGACTCAAGTACATCAAGTCCCAAAAATTCAGGATGGTCACGTTGCAGCATGTGCTCGGCCAACTGGAGGAGGGAGACTTCCTGTCGTTGTTGGATCTAGAAGACTCTTATTTCCACATCCCCATTCACAAAAAACATTGCAAGTTCCTGCGCTTTGTCATACAGGGGAAACAATACCAGTTCAAGGCTCTCCCTTTCGGGCAGAAGTCGGCGATCAGAGTATTTACAAAGTGCCTCTTGCCAGTGGCGGCCTATCAGCGCCTACAGGGAATACATGTGTACCCATACCTCGACGAATGGCTTGTCCGGGCCAAGTCAAGGGACATCGCCATCGATCACACAGAGAGGACCGTCTGGCTGCTGAAGGATCTGGGGTTCTGGGTGAACTATGCAAAGTCCTTCTTAATTCCATCGCAGTACGCACTGTTCCTGGGGGCCAGGCTCAACACAGTATCCTGTCCTGTGGCCCCCTAGGGAGAGAGGATAAGGGCCATTTTGGGCAAAGTGCAACGGCTGTTAGCGCTGAACATCGCCACGGTGAGAACCATCAAGTCGCTGCTCAGCATGATGTCGGCGTGTATCTACCTGATCCGGCTTTGCAGGTTGCGGATGTGACCACTCCAGGAATTCCTGGATGCTTTGTTGGATCAAGGTGTCCGGAAGCTTCAAAGTCAGGATTGTTCTTGACGAGGAGTTCCGTTGAGCAATAAGGTGATGGGGTGTGTGCTCCAACATCGCCAGAGGCGCAGACTTCCAGAGCCCCCTCTACCAGGAGACGGTCACGAAGGACGCTTACCAGGAGGGCTGAGGAGCACACACCAGACGTCTCCACGCCAGAGGCCTGTGGCTCCCGGAGGAGAGGGAGCTCAACATCAGCATCCTGGAGCTGCGGGCAGTGTTTTGGGCCCTCAAGAGTCAGGTGGTGAGGGTCTTAACGGACAATACCACCACAGTGTTTTACATCAGGAAGCAGGGGGGCACCAGGTCCGCAGAGCCCTCCAGAGAGGCTAAGGAGCTGTGGCACTGGGCCATCACCCAGGGGATGCTTCTTGCTCCTTTTCACCTCCCGGAAGCAAAGAACACTGTCGCTGACTCTCTCAGCAGGGAGCTGCGCTCTTGCCACGAGTAGGATCTTCCGCAGGATCAAGTGGACAGCCTCTTCCTCTGGTGGGGCAGTTCCCAGATTGATGTTTTTGCGATGTCGACTAACACCAGCAGGTTCCCCCGGCCGGGCAGCATCATAGGTGACGCATTCTCTTTCCCGTGGGAATGCCTGTTCCTGTACATGTTTCCTCCATTGTCACTGCTACTACAAGTCATCAGCCAACTCAGACTGTGTCCGTGCAGGATGATCCTACTCGCACCCGCGTGGCCGAGGCAAATCTGGTACCCAGACCTTCTCAGCATCAGAGGCACCTCCACTCAAGCTACCAGTGGTCACGGGTCTGCTTGCCAGGGAAGGAGGTGCAATCCTGCACCACGACCCAGGATCGCTGAACCTTAACGCCTGGCTCCTGTAGCATTAGATTTCAGTGGGTACGAGCTGCCAGCAGACTGCAGGGAGTTCCTTGACAGGGCAAGGGCGTTGTTAAGAAGTGCTACGGGCACAAATGGAAGCGTTTCGCAAAGAAGATTAACCCTCTGAGGGTCACGGCCCCCCAAGTTCTTCATACTTGTTGTCGTTGGCTAAGTCGCAGCTAGCGCACAGCTCCATCAAAGTACATCTGGCGGCTATCTCCCGCTACACCAGGTCTCCGGGAAGGTGTTCTCTTTGGTCGCACCGTCTAGTGAAGGAGTTCATTAAAGGACTGTTCCAATCGTTTGCACTGGTGAAGGCTACTGCCCCGGCGTGGTAATTCAACATGGTGCTGACTAAGCTAATTGGGGCCCCCTTTGAGCCTATGCATCAAACGCCTATGAAGTTCCTTTCTTGGAAGACCGCTTTCCTTGTGGCCATCACCTCTGCCAGGAGAGTGGGTGAGATCCAGGCCCTGTCCTGTAAGCGGCCCTATTTGACTTTCCATGAGACGAGGGTGGTACTGCAGATGCACCCCTCTTTCATGGCCAAGGTTCCATCCGCATTTCATCTCAATGAACCCTTGGTGTTGCCTGTGTTTTTTACAACGCCTTCATCGCTGAAAGGACTTTGCACTCGCTGGATGTGGCTCGAGCGTTGACGTGTTATGTGACCCGCACAAAGAGTTTCCGGAATACTTCACAGCTTTTTGTGAACTTTGGTACTCTGAACCATGGGACGACCTTGTCCATGGCTTCTGTCTCCAGGTGGCTTTCCGGCTGGCCAACCGACCGCTGCCTGGCCGTCCGAGAGCTCATTCTACCAGAGCGCTCGCTGCAACGTCGGCATTCCTGTCTGATGTGCCCCTGTTGGACATCTGCAGGGCTACGTGGCGGTCGACCCACACCTTCACGAAATTCTACTGTGTCGACAGGGATTCCAGAGAAGAGTCCAGGGTTGGACAAGCAGTGCCAACCACTTGAAGGTGTGCCTGGTGAGGAGGTAAAAGTAATTGCTTCTGTTGAGCCTTGCCACTGTGGTTGTGTATGTATGTACTGCTATGTATTCTTCATTCATGAGCATGTGAATCCATGCCAAACCCCATGCTGGAGAAGGAACAAGTTACTTCCCTGTAACTGTTGTTGTCCAGCATGGGTCTGGCATGGATTCACATGCGAGCCCTCCCGCCGGCCCCTCTGCGGCTCTTCTTGGTCATACTGCCACTTTACCAAATCTGAAGATGGCTGCCAGAGGAGGGGCTTATGGAGAGCTCAGTGATTGGTTTATAAGAGAAAGACAGTTTGTAAACAAAAGTGAAACAGTTTTTTCCTTTTACCAAGGATTCCCGGCCTGACGACTGGGAATATTCATGAACATGTGAATCCATGCCATACCCATGCTGGAAACTTCATACAAAGGAAATATAGTAGGGAGAGTCCCTTAAAGCAATATGTGGATTGGGACATTCAGAAAAATATATATATATAGACCCATGCTGGAGAACAACGGTTACAGGTAAGTAACGTGTTCCATCCCCCTCAGCGGGCTCAGATCCCTTCTTCACATTCAGTTAGTCTCCCTCAGCTGGGCTCGGACCAATTGCAGCTCACTTTATACTTATCGAAAACTTTTGAATGTACACAGGGTTTACCTCGACCCGTCACAGGACCACTTTGATTCAAAGTTACTTTTTTTTCAATGCAGTTGCCATTCAGTTGGATACCTTACAGAGACCTTCGAATGAGCACCCACGTGGCGCCAGACCACTCTTTACCCGGTATCATATTTGGCCTTTTCCAAGTACATTTACTCCTTTATTTTCCACTTGTTCGTGCCTCTCATCACATGCGCTTCAAGCACTGACCTTTATGGATTTCTTCATACAATGTTGCCACTTGCAACCTTGGATCAAACACAAGCTGATTTTGTATTGGTTTCTTCAACTCACTGGCTGTGCTGCCTTTACTGGCACGGCTTTCTTGCAGGAGCCAAGGACAGTACCATGGTGGCAATCCCAGCCTGGGTTATCAACACAGAGAGCCTCAGATACCTTTGATGCACAGTGTAGGATAGATCAGCGTCAGTTCCCGGTCTTAGGCTTCTCACTTTCTAAGGAAGTAACGGTTTCTAGAGGTCAAGGGCACTTCCATCCTTGCAATCCTCTCTGGTCTCGCTGCCTTTCTCCTTGTGTTAAATTGCCATCTTGGAACTGCTGCTTTCTCGTGTGCTTTTCCTTGCTCAGAGTGTGCTTTCGTGGTCCGCCTTGTATCCCTGTGGGGAAGTGTGATGGGAGTCAGGTGTGTGTAATGATTAGTAATTGCCTGACCTTGCCTGACCAGGGTGTTGGGACATGTCAGGTATACAACTCGGGTGTTAGTCCATTGTCCCTCATGGTAAACTGTCCGTGAGGAAGTGTTCTTGTTGGGAAGGGGTTTGGGGGTTCTGCTTCTAGGTATCCTACCTGGTAGGATGGCGAAAGGTGTTACAGGAAAGGGGATACCGCGTCTCACACTTTGGTGTCCCACTTCCACTCCCTGAAGTTCCTTCATCCAGGTGATCCTCCCGCACTGGTCCACCAGCAGAAACTGGATCCAATAGCGATGGCCGTGTCCAGGCCACCTAGATGACAGGTCCCCGGGAACTAATGGGCGAGACACCTTCAGGTTTCTCGCAATACCAAAAGTACTGTTTAGGCCTAATTAGAAGTAAGAGTAAATGGTAACCATAATTAGTTCCGATAGCAGCACCATGTTCCTGGCCAATGAGCCGGCCTCTTCAAGGTTGCTGCATGCTGAACTGCTGAGCTCTCTGGTAACAATGAGCACAAGGTATTTGGGGAGAGTTCTTGTCTGTCTACCTAGCAAGCACGTAGGAAGGCTATGGATCACTTTGGGACACACTGTAATGCTTAATACTGCCATATTTTTCACATCCGAACTTCAGAGACAAATATCCTTGACAAGCATCCCTACTGTGTTCCCACTTCAGTTACTCAGCCATAACATTTGTTTGCACGCCTCGTTTGTAATGGTAAAATAGCTATACATCCATAATACTTCTCAACAGCACCCACAGCTAGTGGTGCCACAATAAGCATACATTCCCAGCACAAGGAGTTCATGCACGCCTCAGCAACACTTCAATGACTATACACCCTAAACGCAATGTTTGTCTGCACTTCTACACAATGCTTTAACATCTATGCATGCAAAATGCAATATTTGTATGCACTCCTCCACAACACAACTACACAACCATACATGCACACACTCTTAGATGGGCATACACTATTCTCTGATGCCACCATAACCATGAATCTCATCATTTTTACAGACACCAAAACTATTCCCACGCACATCACATCTGAACCTGTAACCCAGGCCCTTAAAATCAGTACACAGATCTTCCCCTCACTTTCAAAACGACTGCCATTGCTGAGTGCATAACTCATGAGAATCCTGCTTCTCATAGTCTACTTCAATTATCAAAAGCAAAAAACAGGATTGGGGGGTTACCCGGTAATGCACGATGGGACATGTACAATCACAAATGCAAGATGTAAAGAATTAGACTGCTGCAAACCTATAGAACAATTAGGCCACCCCAACCTAATCTGAACAAGAAAAACAGGCTAGCGTTCCATGGAAAATGCACTGTCTCATAGAATACAGTCAAAGAGAGAACCAATATTGGAAATCACACAAATTAAGGTCACGTGTTTAATCACAAAAAATGTCTTAGCCTAAAGCTGCCTATGCCGACACGTGTTTCGACCTCTTTTGGTCTTCAAGGCGCAGCAATTTACAAAAACAACTGAATTGGCATCAAGTAAAACGTAACAGTCATTGTACATATGGCAATCGACACGTCACACTATAAAGCCAAAAGCAAATCAAACGTGCAAGGTAGGGGGTCAGATCATACATATTCAATGCATGAGCAACATATTGCATCCATTGTATAAAAATTATATTGAAAAATACAACACAACAATGGTTGGAGCAAGATAATCAAAAACAACCAATGGAGATGAAACGGAAAGATGATAGAGAGACACAGAAAAAAGCAAATTAAAATTCTGGCAAACCCATGTGTAATCATTCAGATTGTACTTGAAAATTATAGGAGAGAGAGAGAGACAGAGAGAGAGACAGAGAGAGAGAAACAGAGAGAGAGAAGCTAGCTGTATGTGAAAAAAATGTACATTGCACATAATAAACTACTTAACCAGCCATATGTATAAGTAGCGTACCAAACACTTTTTGCTGTGCAGAAAAAAGCAAACCAATGCTGGGACTCGTGCACGGCATGCATGCAGCACTCTCGCTCATAGGTCATTGAAGAATCAATTGTTGTGTTTGAGGGGGATATTCCACACTTCTCCCCGGCGCACCTTAAGGACTTTGTCTGCATGACCTCTCGACAGGACAAGATAGGTCCTCTGTTCAGCACGGCTCGTCAGTGCGTCGTCTTCTTTGACCCCAAGGGATAAAGGATTGTCGGGGGCTACCGCGAAGAGTCAGTTCTCTGCATGATCCAACAGGACTACTGGCGCAGGTGCAGAGGACGCACAGCCTACCAGTGCTGCAGTGAGGGACCAATGACTCATGAGTCAAGGTGTTTCAACTACTGGGCGGTCTGCCGAGGGCTCAGTGCCTAGCAGAGTGCTCTCTGAGGTTGACACTGCTGTTTCAGGTTCGGGGCCCAGGACGTGTCATCCCATGTCTGAGCCTGCACGTGGATCAGGTCTTCACGCCCTTCCACCCACAGCATGGCACAAGGCCCAAGGCCCCAAAATGGCAGATTGGCAAGTGGTGGAGCCTGCTAGGCCGGCAGCCATTTTGAATTCGATATTGAATGGGCGTTGCAAGAAGGTTCCAGTCCCCTTCCCTCTGGAAGCAGCAGCAGACTGTATGGTATAAGCATCTGGTCTCCTCGGGTGTACATCTACCCGTCGCAGCCTTACAGCTACATGCCTGAAGGACCTCAGCACTTTGATCAGGAGAGGCGGCCAGGCGCTTTGGAGGGCCGAGCCCCTAGAGATCCTGTAACTACCAAGGAACGCTTCTTTAAGCACTTCCTCCTGCGTTCCCTCAGATGACAGGGCTCCTGAAGGATATAGTGAAGAACGGTATCCCACAGGTGGTGCCTCCCGGCCTCCTCCTCTGGGCACTCACCTGTTCTCCAGCGCTTCCGGTGCCAGTGCTGGTCCCTCTCCCGGTCCAGGCCCTACCGGTTGTTCAGACCCCTCCACTTCCTATTGTACTACTAAAGCCTCCCCCTCAACAGCTGTTGGACCAGTCTTTGGCTCTTGGCCCAGGGAGGGCCCCGCCGGCACCTGAGTCACAGGGCCTAGACTCCTTGGTCTGTAAAGGGAGGGGGGGGGGTACAATGATCACGATGTCACCAAGAACTATGAACCCTTGGCATCCGTCAAGGCCTTTCATGACTACCTTCAGAGCCTGGCAGAGTTCTTAGGGGTCCCTTTACCTGAGGAAGCCCACCAGGAGTCGGGAGTGCTAGCAGAGGTTTTGGGCAAACGTACAAGCATCCGGTCTATCATCCCCCTCCAGAAGGATGTCCTGCAGGTGGCGAGAAAGGTCTTGGAGAAGCCCAGGGCCAACACCCAGATGAACAAGAAGTTGGACAGTAGATTCAGGCTCACAGACGGGGAGTCAATCATCCTGACCTCCTATCCTCAGCCGCATTCTTAAGTGGTGGCTGCTGCCTCCCTCCATTCAAAACCATTGTCTTTGTCGTCTTCCTCCTTGGAAGCCTCCTCTAGCTGTCTTTCCAAGGAAGACAATGTCCTGGAGTCTTTGGGCAAACGCTGTTACCCCATATCAGGACTACATCTGCGGCAAGCCAATGCCGACAGCCTTTTAGCCGTGGCTAACCAGAAGCTGTGGCGGGAGCTGGAGGAGTTTCTTCCTGACCTCCCCCTGGAGAGGCAAGCCTCCTTCAAGGCCGGTCTGGCAGATGACCGGGCCGTTGCGCAGGACCTCATGGAGTCTTCATTCTCCCACATCGACATAGCCAGCAGAGGGCTATGCCTTGGTTTTGAGATGAGGACAGCGTGTATGCATGCCACTAAATTTTCATCTGCTGTGCAAGAGCGGATCCTAGATCTGCCCTTTGAGGACGTGGACCTCTTCCATTTGTCAACCGATGACGAGTTGACAAAGAAGAAAGACTCCACTCAAACAGCCAAGTCCTTGGCCATCCTGACAATGCCATGGCAGAAGTCCTTCCCTCAGTCTCAGGGCAGGACCGAATTCAAACCCTGCGCTTTCACTGGCTTCAAGGGGTTTCGGGGCTAAGGTACGCGGAGGCCTGTTATGTCACACAGCGACAATAGGAGGAAGCAGCAGAGGACTTTGCATGGGTTTTTCTGCTCCCCGACCTCTGCTTCTGCCTCCGATACCAATAAACAGCGACGTCACGGTCAGAGAACAGAGCTCCCTAGCTGAAAGCATCTTTTCAAGAACCCTTGGATCCTATCCGTAGTCTCCACAGGTTTCAGTCTTCCACTTCCTTTTCCTCTACCATCCTCTCCTCCTCTTCGTTAGATTGGATCCCCGGCTCTTTTATACAAGGTCCTTTCACTTTTGGAGATGCAGGAGGTGAAACCAGTTCCTCAGACAGACAGGGGCTCCGGTTTCTACTCCAGGATTTTTGCGGTACCCAAGAACGACCAGGCTGGCCTGAGGGTAGTCCTGGACCTGTCATTTCTCAATCTGTCTTTACCGCTCAAATGTTTCAAGATGATTACTCCCAAGCACATTGCAGAGTCTGTGTGTGCAGGGGACTGGATGTGTTCCCTAGACCTCAAGGATGCGTACCTGCATGTCCCTATCTACCAGTCGCATCAGAGATTTCTGCGGTTCATGATTCTGTCGTACCATTTTCAGTACAAGGTGCTGCCTTTTGGCCTGAACTCAGTGTGTCTCCTCTGCTTGGAGATCCATCACCTTTACCCTTATCTGGACGATTGGCTGGGGAGGGCAAGTTCACACGAGGTGGGTGGTACACTCCTGCCAGAGATTGGTGGATATTCTTTATCAACTGGGGTTCTGCTGCAACCAGAGGCAATCACATTTGTGCCCCTCCCAGGATCTGGTCTTCCTAGGAGGTGGTTGGAGCACTGCTATTCAGCGGGTGTTTGCCCACGCCCCAGAGGCTCCTCTTCCTTTGGAAGCCGATTGGGCATTTTCTTGCCAACTTTACCGCCTCGGCATGGTGGTTCTAGCACCTTCTGGGGCTGATGGCCTCCTGCGTGCTCACGGTGCAGCACACGCCTCAAGATGAGGCGCCTCCGCTCCAGCAGGCATCCAATTGGAATCAGGAGTCGGGGTCTCAGTCAGACAGGATGCCAATACCACTGCTCCTTCTGCGCGATCTTCGCTGGTAGTTGATGGACGGCAATATTTCCGTGGGCGCCCCCTTCACTCGATCAGAGCCTACCCTGGTGGTGATGACAGACTCCTCGCTTTCGGGCTGGGGGCTACCCTGGAGGGCTATGCGATACATGGCGGAAGCCCTCCTGCATATCAATCTGCTCAAGCTCAGGGCAGTGGGCCTGGCCCTCAAGGAGTTTCTGCTTCTCGTCAGGGACAGGTCTGTTCTGGTCAGGACAGACAATTCTAATACAATGTTTTACCTGAACAAGCAGGGTGTGTGCCAGTTCCACCCCCTCCTCTGCATGGTGGTGATTGCGATCTGGGAATGGACCCTGACAGAGGAGATTTGGATTTCAGTAGTCCACCTCCCGGGGACAGAAATGCGGAAGCGGACAAGCTGAGCAGCTTGGGGTTCAACACCTATTAGTGGGAGTTGCACACTGACTCCTTGTTGCCCTTTTTCCAGCGTTGGGGAATGACAAACCTGGATTTGTTCACATCTCCTCTGAATTCCAAGTGCCACCAGATTGCTTCATGGGCCAGCTGGGATTGAGGGGCTCTGAGAGACGCCTTCCAGATCTTTTGGCACGGCTGCAGATGTTATGCATCCCCCTCTAAGCCCCCCTCTGCTCCAGTGAACCCTTTGCAAGTCCGGGCTTCGGTGGGCTGTAGCCTCATCCTGATTGCCCTCCACTGGCCATTGAGAGCCTGGTTTTTGGATTGGATGTAGTTTTGTTCCCAGGGGCCCATCTACCTTCCAATCACAAACAAAGGGCGGGGCAGTGGAACATGGGGACCAGGCTGGCGCTAGCAGCCTGGTTCCTGACCAGCTAAGGCTGCGGCTTGATCATTTTTCGGATGACAACAGGTACATCATTCAACAGGCCAGGAGGCCTGCTACTCGGTCACAATATAAGAGCAAAGCGACAAGGTTCTGCCATTGGACTTGTGACAACGGTCTGGATCCTGTCCCCGTATCATAGATGACGTACTGGCTTTTTCAGCACACCTGGCTCGCTCTGGAGTTCAGGTGAATGAATACCTGCCAATCTTGGCAGCCATTAGGACTTACCAGAGTTCCCCTGAGCATGTGTTTTTGGCGGCTACACAGTGGTTAAGGCCCACCTCAAGGGGTTGTCTAGGCCTTTTCCTCCGGTGCATAGGCTGCATCCGGTCTGGGACCTCAATGTGGTTCTTGCAGCTTTGCAGCGGACACCTTTCGGGCCTATGGCCTCTGTGGAAATCCGGCTGGTAACGCTGAAGACACTTTTGCTAGTAACTCTCGCGTCTGCACAAAGGGTCAGCGAGCTGCAGGCGTCGTCTTTGTGCAAGCCCTTCACCACGTTGCACAACAACAAGTTCATCTTGCGCACTCACCCAAACCTTTCGCCCAAGGTGGTCTCTCCTTTTCATCTGAATGAAGAGATCTGCCTGCTGGTGTTCTTCCCGAAACCCACGGTCAGAGGCAGAAAGGGCTCTATATTCCTTGGACCTGAAGAAGGTCCTCATGTTTTACCTCTATTGGATGAAATCTTTCAGGAAGTCCGAGGCATTGTTTGTCACTTTTGGGGGCTCCTCCCCTAGCTCTCAGGCTTCCATGGCTTCTATTGCCTGTTGGATGGTTCAGGCCATTTTGGAGGCGTACATGGCCATGGGCAAGCAGGACACAGAGGGGATTCATGCCCATGCGGTTAAGGCAAAGACCACGACTGACGCATTCCAGAGGCATGCTCCCTGGGATGTCATCAGCAAGGCGACTTCTTGGGCCACTCCGTCGGCCTTCTGTAAGCACTACTGCCTGGATACCAGCTCCAGGCGTGATACAGAGTTCGGGCAGGCGGTTCAGAACCTTTTTGCTTTGTCATAGATATGAGGCTCCACACTATGGTCTTGTTCTGTGGAATCACCTACAAGGATGGAGGAAAGGGGACGGTACGTATGAGTAATTAAAGGTACTC
Source organism: Ambystoma mexicanum (assembly GCF_040938575.1). Lineage (NCBI taxonomy): Eukaryota > Metazoa > Chordata > Amphibia > Caudata > Ambystomatidae > Ambystoma > Ambystoma mexicanum. The sequence goes on from NC_090931.1 coordinate 867,958,991, forward strand.
ACTGTAGTGACTAGAGTACTCATAGTCCATAGTCCCCTTTCCTCCATACGTCCCACACACCTTCCCCGGCTTATTGCCAAGTGCTAAAATATTGAGTATAGCAGCGTGCGATGTGTTAAAAGGGGACTGAGGTGAGGCGCCGGAGGGCGGGGCCTCAGGGAGGCGTTCCCACACCCCTGCTCACTGTTCTAAATTTAAAGTGGAAGCTCAATGTTTCGCTTTCAAAGGTTCCGGTACCGTCCCCATGTTGGGGGACGCCCACAAGGATGGATGAAAGGGTACTATGGACTATGAGTACTAGTCACTACAGTGAGTAACTTTAATTTTTGGAGCTTGTGAATCTGCTTGGATTCAGACTGTGCACCCACACCGATTTTGACCTGTACACATATAGCAGCCCCCCGTACCATGAGGCGTGGCTGCGCCAGACTGCGCCAGACTATGCCAGACTATGCTTTCAGGTTCCTGCATGCTTGTAACCCTTTGCGTGGTTTTTGCACTTTGATGTCTGTCATTTCGCACTTACTGTAACTAGCGCCTAGGTGCCTGAGGGTTTTGTAAGCTGCTATAAAACGGCGGATAGCACCGACATCAGGTATTAAGCGCGTTATATAAAAGAAAAATCAATTAAATTCAATGCAAAAATAAATACATGCTTTTCATAGGCCGGCATCTAGTAGTTGATGCAGAGTTTTACATATTCTTTTTGAATACAAAGAAAAAATGGATGTCAACAAAGGTGTACCTGTAACACTATCTCAGCCCTACGTGTACTGGTAGCCATGATCGCTCACGCTTCGGCGTCCTCGGGTTGTTCTTTTTCCACCATCAAGGGAGGATGCTAAATTGTCGAGACTCTGTCAATCAAACAGCTGCAGAGGTCTAGTCGAAATCACGCTGACCTCCACATGCGAAAGCAGAGACGAGAGCTGCAGGGCAGCGAAAGAATGACAAAAAGGGTGAAACGTGAGGAGATACATGAACTACTACAAAAGGGAGCAATAGAAGAGGTACCAGCAGAGCAGGTGACCACATGAATATATTCAGTATAGATTCTAGTGCCAAAAAGGAAGAATCAATGATTGGTCATTGATCTAACACCAGCAAACAGATGCATCAACCCCAAAAATTCAGGATGACAACATTGCTGAAGTCATACCCCTGCTAAAGGACGGAAACTTCATGACGACATTAGATCTGAAAGATGCATACTTTCATATTTCAGTGTTCCAAGGTCTTGGGTTCAAAGTACTGACCAAACGTTATCAATTCAAGGTGATTCCTTTTGGAATTGCCTCGGCACCTTGTGTATTCACTAAGGTGCTCACAGTGGTCGCAGCACATTATGCCCTGAGGCAATACCAGTATATCCTTATCTAGACGATTGGCTTATAACTGGAAAGGATGTACAACAGTGCCTTACGCAAACTCGGCTAACCGTACAATTGTTACACAGCCTAGGTTGCTCAATCCACGAGACAAAGTCAAGCCTAAGTCCAAGTAGAAAGAAGGTTTTCCTGAGGGCAGTTCTTAACACCCGAACAGCCACAACGTATCCAACACCAGACAGAGTACAGTCCTTACAAACACCTGTCCCCGTTTCAAACCAGGCCAATCAGTCAGAAATGTTATGAGACTCCTAGGCATGATGGCACCTCGCATATTCGTTATACCACATGCAAGATTAAGAATGTGAATAATACAGCAGTGGCTAGCGGATCAATGGTTACAAAAAACAAGCCAGTGGGAAGATCTAGTGGTAGTCTTGCAAAACATGCATGAAAGTCTCCTTTTGTGGTCACCAAACATGAACGTAGGAAGACCTTTTGAGTACCTGCAGCCACAAATAACAATAACAGACACATCACTGGCAGGATGGGTAGCACATTGCCTTCACCTCACCGCCCAGGGAAAATGGACAGCAAAACGGAAAACATACCACATAAACTGGCTAGAGCTCCTACCAATACAAAATGGCGACTACTTTTCTTCACAAATGTCCTGCAGGAAAAAGACATCCTCATACAGACAGAGAACACAACCGCAATGTTCTATATCAACAAGCAGGGCGGAACTCATTTAAAACAGCTATCCACTCTAGCACAGAACATTTGGTGATGGTGCATACAGAGGGACATATCCATACAGGCACAGCATGTCCTGGGGGTTCAAAACTCTCTGGCAGACTCACTCATCAGAGTCTCAATACCCAAACACGAGTGGGAACTCAACACCAAAACACTCATGCAGGTTTGTGCGATATGCGGTCACCCGAAAATAGACCTATTCACTGCAAAAGAAAACAAATAATGCCAAGACTACATGTCCAGTTCCCCCAACCCAGTTCCCTAGGCAACACACTATGGATTAACTGGTAAGGGGTATTTGCGTATGCTTTTCCCCAAACACAACTCATTTGCAAAATAATTCACAAGATTCACTAAGAGAGCCTAACAAAGATTCTCATTGCACTAGTGTAGGCGAGACAGCTATGGTACTCACACCTAATGCACATGTCCCTATATCCACCAATCAAGCTACATTCGAAACAAATCCTGCTTACACAGAAGAACAAGCAGGTAACGGACCCTTCACCACAGACGACCAGTTTAGCAGCCTGGCTCCTGAGTTCATGGAGTTTGTACATTTCCAATTCGCCCCAAAGCACATGGATATCATTAGAGAAGCAAGGAAATCCAACACAAGACATTCCTACTTTAACAAGTGGAAACAGTGTGCGTTCTGGTGCAAAAGAAACAAAACTAACCTTATAGATTGCTAACCTTCTGATGTAGTACGATATCTGATGTATTTGCTAGACTCAGGTCTGGGCCTAGTCCATAACTCACTGAAGGTGCATTGGGCAGCTTTAGCAGCAAACATCACATCACAACACAAACCGTCAAAGTTGGAGAGTACCAGTAGTTAAAGCCTTTATGGAATGCGTTCAACGCATACACCCACCAGTGACACACATCCCCAGCGGTATGGGATTTAAACATAGTACTCATCCGGCTCATGGGACATCCTTTTGAACCCATACACAAAGCCTTGCTTGAAGACATCACATACATGGTGGCTGTCCTCATTGATGTAGCATCTATTCAAACAACAAGTGAACTACAAGCACGGACGGTTCGTTACCATACATAAAAACAAGGTGGTTCTGCGAACAAATACTAGATTCTCCCTGAAATTCATTTAAAAATTCCATGTAAACTAGTCAATTGAATTGCCAGCATTCTTCCAAAACCCACATAGTAAAGGAGAAAGATCTCATATCCAGGAGTTGCGAAGAACAATAATGTGCTATCTTGACCAAACAAAAGACATACGGAAAACACAACAATTCTTTGTATCCATCACAATAGGAAGAGGACAGGCAATCACCAAAGTATCTATTGCAATGTAGATTGTTAGATGCATACACATTTGCTACTCTGTTGCTAACAAAACATTACCTTCAACACTAAGGATGGTCTCCACAAGAGGTATAGGAGCAACACGCTTGCTTAGCAAATGTACCGCTGGAAGCCATTTATAAAGCGGCAACTTGGAGCTCAGTACACACATTCACAAAACACTACTGCGTAGATACACAATCAAGGAGAAAGAAACCAGTGTCCACAAGCTGTGGATCACTCACGTCTCCTACACACCAGGTGTGTTTGTATAAACAAACAGTAGTTAAGATTGGTATGTTATGTAGAGTTTAAGAAATTAGTTCAATCGTACAAATTTCGTAGCAAAAACAGTGTAATTATAAATGTAATCCAAACATACAATTGATATTTGAATCACATTACAATTAATTGCTTTGCTTCAAATACATATATTTTCATATATAGATAATTGCCCAACGCGTTTTGGGGCAACAGTCCCTTCATCAGGAGCACAAGTTCCACTGTCCTCCTTACATCAAACTTACTAGTGATCTATAATGTGACATAAAATGTAGAGTATATTAGCGATTATGTTTGATCATTATTTACTATATGCCCTATTTGTATGTCTAACAATGCTTCTCATGTCCCACCATTGGTCATTCACCTGGTAAAAATCTGGTGTGGAATTTCTGGGAGGGTGGCCCCCGTTTAAAGAATTACTGGAGAATGATAATGTGACCTGAAATGTCGGTAAGGGATAGATTAAGATCAGTCTGAAGCTGAGGGATAGTTGGGTAATAAACATTAAAGGTATGTCCTCTTGCCTGGCTCGGTATGGCTGTGGGGAGAGGTGATCTAATTCTTCTTGCCTCCTATTGGTAATGAAATAGGGTCAAATAAGGGTCTGCATGATGAGGTAATTTGAGGGATCAACATAAGTGACATGCTTTTAGTGCACGCATACCTTAATTCCAAAGATGTGTAGAATCTGCTTCTTCTAGATTTAAGGCGTCAGGATCTGGGGTCGCTAGGTGTAGAGAGCGAGTTCTAAGGAGAAATAGCGAAAAGCTGTTGGCACATTGCTGCCACAGTACGATCATGTACATGATATGCCTTGAGTTGCAGGAATTTACCTTATTTAAATCTTTTTCTGTTACGTGCCGTTGTAGCACTTGCGTGTTTCCTATCTGGTAAGGAGTAGGAGTTGATAGATAGCGGGATTGACCCCTTTAACAAAAGGATGCAATAGTATAAGCATACCATGAGGACCATTGGTCGTTGGTGTACGATACAGAGCTTCCTGAAACAAAGTCTTCCTTCTCGTGGTATTATTGCAGTAGTGATCTCTTATCGTCCTCAGGCAAAGTCGCATCCTGCTGTAGGCGCTGAGCAGTGCCAAATTACTGTTTAAACCTGATATGCAGTCCAGCGTGCCCACGCAATGACGTCACATGTAAACAAATGACATAACTGTGTGGGGACGTCAGAACACACTATGTCGAGCGATCCTTAATATAGACATGGAAGTATGGGAAATTAAGGATGTCCTATTGAGTTGTGTGGTGGTTCTCTCTAAAAAGTGAGGATAGCTAAAGCTGAAGCAACAATGTCCCGAGAACGAAATACTGATGAGTGGTGTAAAGTGCCTGCATTTTAAGACTGTATAAGGTGGTCAGCCATGATCTAGGGGGAAAAAGGTAAAGGTGCCTCATAGAAGAAAAAAAAAGGCATCAGAATTTATGGATCTCACCAAGTGAATGTCAAAAAGTGATGTGCATGCTCACAATCTGTCTGGTATATCACTTAAGGGTTCATTCATTAGTTCCATGAATCAAATCAAACTCCATCACAGTTGTAGGGTATATCAATAAATAATACACATTAAAGATTGCCATATGTGCTGGATCCAGGCAATATCGTTATTTGAATTGACATACACTACTCAATGAGGCGCCTTATAAAACATGTCCAAGTGGAAATCCTCATTCATCCCATTTGGACTCGGGCTGTCAAGCCTGTCAATCCAATAGAATTCCCTCTTATTTAACCTCTTAGTATGATCTCCTCCCCTAGGTGATATGTGGACTATTTCTAGAACTATAAATCTCAGTTACTGAGTGTCTTTTTTCAGTGAAAAGTCTGGCAACAGGAGAACATCGATTTCTGGTCCTTATGTTACTCTTGTGCTCATTGCAACGGTCTTTAACTTTTCTTGTTGTTTGCCCAACGTAGAAGATCCCACAGGGACAACAAAGTCCGTAGATCACTGACATTGAATCACATGTAGCGAAATCTCTTAGCTTGATCTTTGCCCCCGTTCTTGGGTGTCTAACATAACTTCCCTTCATGATGATGTTGCAGTTACTACAGTGCAGACAAGCAAAGGTGCCACTTATCATCTTTTGTAGTGTGGTTTGACTACTGGGTCTGGTTCTTTCTGCTCTCATCAGTTGATCTCTAAAGTTTTTGCCTCTCTTGTAGGCTATAAGCGGAGGTATGTGAAAGAGTTTTTGGAGCTCTGTTTCGAGTTTGATCAACCTTCAGTTCTTCTTGATGAGTCTGGCTACATGATGACTCTGACTAGAGTACTTGAGGGTGTAGAGGAAAGGAATCTCCTTACTTTTGGGGTTGATCTTCAGAAGATCTTCACTGGTCATCTGACTAGCCGGTGACGCGAGTGTTCCACAGCTTGTGGACACCGGTTTCTGTCTCCTTGTGAATATACAGCCAGGGATGTTTAATTCTCCCCTGCACCCTCGTACACTCTTAAAATCATCCTTAATGTAATTTTCTTTCTGCACCAAAGGAGTGCACCTATATACGGCTTCTTTCTTTAGATACTCGGTCAAGAGTAGACATACAAGTGGGGCAGGCAATAATTAAGGCATTTATTCAATAACAGCCCTTCAGCTCTCCCGCCTCCTTCAATAAGTACTGCTTGCTAATATATGCAAAGCATGGAAATCTAAGCAGATTGACAAGCTCCAGAAGACAAATATTACTTGCCAGTAATCGCTTATCTGAAGGTTGTATCTGCTTAGAATCGCATGCACCCTCCCATTCTTCCAAGCGGGAGCAGAAGGGTGCATTCACACATAAAAAAGGGAGACTGCACAATATTCAGTGCCTCTGAGCTCTTCTTCACCACGGAGCTCTCCAGATGACCTGCGAAGTAGGATTAAGTGCCCATGTGCCTCATGGTACCTGGATGCACTGTGAGCCCCTTGCAGCATCCACCCTCTCGATGATGGCCGCCATGTCGGCATTGCAGGGCCTCGGAGTGACTTCCAACTAAGCCCCCTCCAACAGGCCTTCTGACTGGCCTATGCAGCCTTCAACACCTCATACGACGACCAGCCGGCAGGCGGAGCTGGCCAAACTCAAAGGCCTGTACCTATGACTCTAGGTTCCGGTCTGGAACTGTAATGCAATGGCCAGTGTACCGGATTTCCCCTTTTTACCCAACAGATCCTCATTATCCCTGATCACGTTTAGCAACCGAAGTAGCTTTTCTCGCTGCATTTTTCAGACACTGATAACTCTAGACTATCTCTGCATCCCCAATGGGCCAATATTGGTAAGCAAGGGAATTACAACCACAGCCGCTTATCTCACACATCCGACGTGGGCCCCAGCACGCTGGGTGCAGCCTTCCAAATGTGCAACTATGAACTACTATAATGTGCCTTTTTACCCTGCTGTACTCCACACAACTGACGTGGCCCCCAGCACGCTGGGCGTGCCTTTCCATTGTGCACTTATGCTCTACTATACAGCGCCCATCTATGTTACATACTTTACCCTCATTGTAATCCCTTATATCATAAACCTTACTGATAATGACCTACTGCTTCACGCTCTTTAGATATCTTGTCTATAACTTGCTGGTTATAACTTCTGAACCACATGCTACGTTTGCAACTTGCCTGCACCTATTTGACAATGTATGATCAACTTTGATCTACCCGCAAGTGACCGGATTTGACTTTTTTAGCTGCATACTACGTTTGTAACATGCCCACACCTAACCTACCTGATTGTCTCCACAGCCTTACGCTGCACATGTAAACTACAGATCCTCTTTCTCTGTCCAAGTGCTGATCATATGGAACCCCCCGCTCCTCTGCACCCCCGGCCCATTTGCAATATTGACAACCACCTGGCATTCAGAAAGGCCCTCAAAATCTGATATCTCTCTCTCTCTCTCTCTCTCTCGCTCTCTCGCTCTCTCTCTCTCTCGCTCTCTCGCTCTCTCGCTCTCTCGCTCTCTCCCTCTCTCCCTCTCTCCCTCTCTCCCTCTCTCCCTCTCTCCCTCTCTCCCTCTCTCCCTCTCTCCCTCTCTCCCTCTCTCCCTCTCTCCCTCTCTCCCTCTCTCCCTCTCTCCCTCTCTCCCTCTCTCCCTCTCTCCCTCTCTCCCTCTCTCCCTCTCATCCTCTCTCCCTCTCCTCTTCCCCCCCCACAACAGAAATGCTGACCCAAGCACAACAACACTCATATTCACCAACACCCCACGGACGCCGGCACTATTCGCAGCGGCACGCTGTGACAAACTCTCTTCCCAAACACAACACTCCTACCGTAACAACTCTTTTTTTTTAATCTGAAAACAATATGTGATACTCTGCACCAGCCACTAGATGGCCAATGCAAAGTATGTGATTCTAAGCAGATACAACCTTTAGAAAGACGATTACTGGTAAGTAATATTTGTTGTATTGGCAGTGGTCGAGCCTGGACAAGCTAGTCATGACTGTGTGTTGTGTGTAGGGCAGACCACCGGCAACCAGATATGAGAAATTGACAATCCTCTAAGGAAAAAGGCTTGGTTCACAAATGTTACGCTCACCTGGTGTCCACGGGGACGCCACCCAGCCCTGGTTGGATGATTTGCACTCTCGAACCCTTTCCCGGTCCCTTGGTAAGGCCTCTGGTTAAAGATGGGTCTGCAATATAGGAGAGCTGGATTCAGTACCAGATTGTCTTTGTTTTCCCACCTCCCTTGGCCTCAACTCCTTCCTCCTCCTTGGGCTTTCTCCTCACCTTAATATTGTAAAAGGTGGATTCTCCGTCCTGCTCCTCATGGCAGGGGCGCGTAGATGTGGGGGGCGAGCAGCGACCAAGTTACTTCACTGGTGCAAGCCCCCCTATGGGAATCCAGACCTGCTGCGACTCCGTAGGTTTGCTGCTTTACAGTCTTTATATGCAGTTGTTATGTTCCTCTTAGTTCGAATAATAATGTCTTGCTTCTTTCCTTTTAGGTATGGAAAGGTATTTTGGTGTCGTCATGCAGTTTGAAGATGAGCATGGGCCGGTAGGAGAAGCGCGGTGTGCGCGATGCTGTTCTGTGAGTAATGCGCGATGCATGGCGCTGTTTCGCCTTTTATATTGCTAACCTGTGTCTTTTCTCTCCTTGCAGGTTGCGATGTTCCTCGCCGAGCGCCGTAATGTTCCAGCGATGATACTGACCAGGAGATGACTACTCGGGTCAGAATTGTGTGGCTTTCTTCATTTGGGAGGAAACGTGAGTTACTAATGCTGTCTTTCTTTCTCCTCTTTCCAGGTTATGGTATTCCAGGATGTATGCAGTGCCGGATGATGGAGTTCGTACCTTCAGATGAGTGGAACTGAAGTCGGTGATGGATTGAAGACAGGATACGGTTCCAGGTAAGTTTTGTAGTGTTCTTTCTCTCTCTGCAGGTCCTTGGTTTCAGGTAAGCTGGCATCAAAGAACTGGACACGGTGAGCGTTACGCTGCCCACAGCAGAATAACGCGAAGCATGTTCTGCTGTTTGGATGCGGTTTAAATAGTCTCAGGTAAAGTAGTCCAGGTAAAATAGTCCCAGGCCAGCCACACCCAAAGTAGTCCAGGTAAAGTAGTCCCAGGCCTGCCACACCCAAAAGACTAGACCGCATAGCTCAGTTCCTTGTAACTGAGCTATGTGTGTGCCTCCGTGTTAGCTGAACCCCCTTCCCCCAAGTTAAATAGTCCCAAATAAATAGTCCCATTCTAATGTTGGTCTTCCTGATGGTTATGAGCTTGGTGCCAAAGGCACCAGAACTGACTCCAAGAGAGTCTTGGATGAGGTTTTAAGGCCTTTGACCTGGCCCTAACTGGAAGGCTGACTTGCCACTGAGGGCCAGGAGCAAGGGTCATGACACCTATTGCAAGGATATCAAGGTTTTATGTCACAAATAAAGGAAATGACATATCAGCAGGAGCATTCACACCCTACTGCCACGGAGCGCACTGGTTAGTTCAAGGCAATGCAACACTTTTTAAATGAAATTGTCGTCACACATGATGCAACCAGTACACAGTACTTATTCCCTCCGCTCATTGGCCCTCCCCAATTTATATACCACCCGCTTTATATGGGACACCAAGTGGTTGGTTATCATTACTTTAACCAAGTCCCTTTCCACGTGGTCTCTGGACTTGTTACTGTTAGGCCCCACAGAGGCGCTTGAATCCCTAATTGAGACTGCTTTTCTCCCCACAGACAACTCTCGTCATGTGCACCTGGTAGTCGTACATGAGCTCAGTGAATACTCTTGGGGTCAAATTGGCCCTCTGAAATGCGAGGTGCTTGTTTTGATCCCAGACACGCAGGCACCCCCACCATGCCTCCTAGGCACTGATCTAGATTTGTTATCCTCACCCTGTGCACCTCGTAGTACAAATCACAAGACATCCTGCTCGGTACGCCACTCTAGGCAGCAGCCCCCTCCCTGGACCTTCACCTGGGCTCTGCCCAGACCACACTAATCAATCAACTTGTTTGGATTTAAGAGTTCTAATGATGGGCATCAGGTAGTTCAAATAGTGTCACCAATAACATGTGAGCACCAGGGCCCTAAATCTGAACTGGCCTATTCGGCAGTACAAGACCTCTACCCTTGCTCCCAGTAGAACGTCCTTCGGGGACAGGCGCAGCCCTGCTCTCGATTGGCTATTCACATTGCTTTCTCGTTGCATCGGCATGCTGGATGAGACAGCGGGGAAGTTGTATCTGTTTGGTGTGAAGGCCTTTTCATCTGCAGCCCGGGTTTGGATCAGGGATGGGAAAGTGTCTTCATGTAAAAATACTACAATGTGCTAATGCCAGAGCCTGGCCATCCTAGATTGATTTAATTGATTGATTGATTTGTTATTTATTAAGCGCCTACACACAAGTGTTTCAAGGCGCAACAAGGCAAGGGAGGTGGAACAGAGAAAGGACAAGACAACGATCTTACTAGGCCTTGTGTCATTGCGATCATGCAAGTTCGCAACAAGAAGTGCAGGGGAGAAGGTATATGGAGAAGTACATCCAGAGCAGCAGAGCCATAAATGGAGTGCTGGGAGGCTGGGACTACAAGGGCCAATCCCAGCCCGCTAGTACCAGGTTAGCCAGGAAGCAGTGTAAGTAGGGTCAGGCTGCAAGTGCAGGGGGGACTGGTCAGGGGGGGGCGGTTGGTGTCCTGTAAGACCTTATTCCTGTCAGGCTTAAAATGGCGATTGTTCAGAGCTTGTCGCAAAGCTAAAATTGCTCACCTACCTGTTGTTACTGCGAGCTATAATGTTCTCTAGTCTCTACAGGGCACCTCCCCCCTGCAGCCACCCTTCTACGCTACCATGTATCCTTAGTAGATCTTCCTCAGTCTGAATCGCTTCGGGGGGCAGGGGACCTGGATATGCATCCCAACATATGTGAAGACAGAGCTCACAGATGGATATCCACAGCTATCATGCATGTTCCTTGACTGGGACTGTGCTTTTCCCAATAGACCCACGTCATGTGGTGCAGTACATCGATAGTAGTTACGCCTAGCTGCCTGCAAGACACCCCTTTTCAATTTGCTTTTTTGCTGTATAATTTCCCTCCCCTACAATCCCCTACCCATCAACCCTCTTATCGATCCCTGTCAATTGACCACCATCCATTTGTACCAATGTACACTCCTTAAGTGGCCACTGGTTTATTCGCATCCCTGACTTCATGCCCCACACTGCTCCTAGTACTTCACTCCTCGCCCGTTCATTTCCCCACTCCGTCACCACCACCGTTCTCAACTTTCCGTTTCTCCTGCCTTATCTAGTGTTGCCGTCTCGAATTAGTAAACTGTCAAGCGCATATTATAACATTATATTTTCCTCTACTTGCTATATTTTCTTCCTCAGACCATTTTTGTATCGTTTATTTCCACCCATAAATGCCCACATCTTTCACTGCCATATCTTCGTGCATCCTGTTCTACAGGTTTTTCCACTACGTGCTGAGAATAACATGGACATCAAACTCGTCTTCATATTTTCCCTATTTTTACTTGGATGGTGCTGCTCCTTTCTGGTACATCTTCAAACACAATATGCGCTGTATTTGATGCCCGTGTTTCACTTCAGACATGCTACTTTATGTATGTTAACTATAAATGTTGGGCAGCTCGTTCCTCAGGCAGCCAGACTCTTTCCCAAGGCTCACTGAGTCCGCCTCTCTTATGCGCTTTCAATATTTGTTCTCCACCCGTTTCTGACATCTTTGTTTTTAATGCGTCATCCCTCTGGGGGATTTGTCTTTGCGTTAACGGGCCTTTGTAATGAGCTAGAGCGCACCAAAGCATTGCTGCCTTTTGTGAAAACTAGTGTGAAGGAGACCAGTGGCTTTTCGAACAGTCACTGGAGGTCGCTCAGCAGTACACAGTATCACACATAAAAAAACACCCCCCATTAGAATGTGATTCCAGAGGCCTGTGCTTTGTTGCAGTAATTGAGACCTGCACAACAATGGCAGACTTCTCTGAATTCTCAGGTCCCATTTAAGAACTGCGGGGCTATATACAACTGTGACGCCATTGTCACATCACAATGATGCGCAAACAGCTCTTTTCACGTGAACGGGTTGTCTTGGCTTTTAACTTTAGTGCGTGGCTGGTTTTCTAGTTTTCTTAAGCTTCCGCTTATGAGTCACTCTGGTCTTTCCTCTGCTGAGGAACATGTATGTTCCATCTATTGATGTCTGTTGTATTATTGGATTCAGGTGTCATGGATGCTGCTCTTTTTTTGTTTTACTTAATTTGTCCTTATAATGATTAAGGCCTTCCAGGAGCCTTCCAAATATATTGAGTGCGTCTCCTGTGGCTTTGCAGCTCAACAATTTCTATTTAGCATCCACTGGCAAAGTATTCTGAAAAATTACCACTGGTTGGAACATTCAGGGTGAACGGAACGCACTGGTAGACATGTGCTGCTTTCCTAACAGGCGATTGTATTCCTGCCGAGGCCAGCATGCTTCAGTCCGTTTGAATAACACAGGTGTAAAATGTATCCATCATTGTCCTGCCAGCAGGTTCACATAGATCCTGGATGGTGGTAGTAAACTTTCATTGACAAACACCATCTTTTGACCCACTGATATTGAGGTGTAGAATCCTACACAAGTGAAGCATTGGCCTCTGACATGAGGACAGCCTGCACTTTGAAAGTTCGAATGCTGCCACTGTTCATCCTTTTGAGGTTGATAAGTCAGGTACCATTAAACTAGGCTACTAACACCTGTTAATAAAGGGAACTGGCCAAAATGGCCGATCTTAAAAGCCTGAATGCGTGATTTGGCCGAATTTCGGCCGTTCGAAAATTCTAAGCGACCCAAATGTTCAACCAAATCACGCATTCGGTGCTGGGGGATGCAGGGGTGTCCCCTGCACCCTTGCTTACTATATTGTTAGTGGGGGTTGCGGGGTGTCCCCCGCAGCCATCCCCAAAAATAAAAAAAGAACCCAAGAACGCTCAATGGCCCATTGAACTCCAGCACATACAAATACAAAAACAGAACAATTGAATAAAGACAGAAGGGCCATCTGTTTAATCAAATCAGATACATTTAAAGGCACCTACTAAAAACTTTTGCAAAAAGTGATTTGACTGTCCAAAACTGTAGGGCATCCCAATTACTCAAAAGTTTAGTCCTCCTAAAAATCATGTCACACATTACTACTGCCATATGGTATGACTTACTTTGCTTTATTTTTTTCCTAATATCCCATGCTCTAAACATACATTTGGTGATGGTAAATACGACGTGTTAAATCTGTACATCTAAAAAAATGACAAATCGTTTTATATTACCCATAAATTCAATTTTCAAATGGATTGTGTCCTCCAACGCATTCCACATCTTTGACATGTAATGTCACTTCGGAATTTGTTTTTGGCAGAGGGCGTCCTGCGTCGATGGCGTCGGGTCCATGTCCCTCTAAGTCCTCTGTCGAGGCCGACGTCACAGGATGTTATAAATAGGAAGCACGGCGCCCGTAGCCTCAGTTCCGTTTTTTCAGCAAACGTGTTAACTTTGTGAGACTCAGTGCACATCGTTTGTTTTCTTCATAGAAGATGTCTTACTCTCGGACTCCGTGGTGTGGCTTTAAAACCTGCCGGGACTGCAAGTTGAAGAGGTCGCTCACCGACCCCCACCGCATTTGTTTGTGGTGCCTGGGCGAGTCGCACACACTGACGACTGCTTGAAATGCCAGTTGCTGACTGCCAAGGCCTTGCGGGAGCAGAAGGGGAAGCTCCAGGTAGGTAGGGGCTCTAAGCCTGTAAGTCCCGGACTTCCAAGTCCAAGGGGGTTTCCACTGACGACTCAAGGGGCTACTCTCCGCGTCGGAAGGATTCCCGGGGATCTCGGTCCCAGAGTGGTTCCCGCCACTCGTCTTCCTCGTCCCGGCACTCGAGGAAGCACCATCACCGGTCGCCTTCCCCGTCGTCCTCGGAGGAGGGTGCCTCGAGGAAGGTTACGTCCCCTACGAGGTCCTCGACTCCGGAGGAATGGGCGGCGTTTAAGAAATCCATGATGGCATTTTTTCAATCGCAGGACATGGGTCCGGTCGCGCCTTCTAACGAAGCCGGCCAGGATCGGTCTCGTTCCATGGCTCGCACGCCTTCGGGCTTGGGTTCGCAACGTGAAACAAATCGGGAGCCGTCGAGGTCCCGTACGGACAAGGAATCAAAAGGTCGCAAGAGAAGTTTCTCTAGGTCTCGGTCCTCGTCCCCAGCGAGACCGCAGCAACCTATTGAGGGCTTGGGGCCGGCGTCGACTCGTTCGGCGCCGTGTCCTTCCGATTTGTACATAGATGACTTGCCGTCGTATCAGCCCATGGCGCTGTCGGCACCTGTGTTGACGCCAAAGCCCTCAGCGATCACAACATCGAGGTTGTCGAAGCTCTCTCGACGTCGAAGCCTTCGGCGCTATCGGCACCTTCGGGGATTTTTTCTCGATTTGCCATTGGAGCACCCGGATATCATGGATGCTCCTAGGAAGGCTACGTCGAAGTCTGTGAGGCCGGTTTTGGCCTCCAGTCCCTCCTCTGTCCCCAGACCCAGGTTTCAACTCCCTCTGGATGATATTTATGAAGAGGAGATAAGGTCTGAGGTTGAGGAACCTGATGACTTGATGATACTACACTTTTTTCTGGAGATAGTCAGTTGGAGCAGTTGAAGCAGACCCTCCATAATGCCAGTGGGCTAGACACTTACCCGGAAGTGGAATTTGGTAGACCTGAGCCTGGTGCTCATGCAGAGTCTTCTTACAGGAGACTCATGGCGTGAGTCTCAGAGTATCTGGGCTGGTCTAGTCCTCCTGAAGACTTTTTGCAGGATGATCTGACGGACATCTTGGATCAAGGTCTGTCTTCTGACCCCGTTTTGCCATTTCTTCTTACCTTGCACAAAAGGGTGGCAGCTGCGGGGCAGTCCCCGGAATCTCTTCCGGCTGTTAATAAGTCTTTGACCCAGAAATACTGCCCTTCCGTTAGCGACTCCAGCTATCTATCTACTCACCCCACTCCCGAGAGTTTGGTGGTTCAGGCGGCTACGGCCACCTCGAAGCAGGTGGTGTACCCTACCATCCCTCCGAATAGGGACGACAAGCGCTTCGACGGTTGGGCACGGAAGGTATTTTCTGCTGGGAGCATGGCTCTGAAATCGGCCAACTCCACGTGTGCGTTGGCAAGGTTTTCACACACTCTGTGGAATTGTGTTTCTTTGGCGGCTGAACATATTCCTGAGGGGGAAGAAAGGGATGGGTTACTTGCTCTTGTGCAGGACGGCAAGGATGCCATGTGTGAGTCCCTTCAGTCAGGTTTGAATATGGCCGACACTGTTTGCCGATCCATAGCTGCGAGCAGCGTTATACGCAGATTTGCGTGGTTGTGGAAGTCAGGGTTTGCTCCGGATGTGCTGGCCCGTTTTATCAACATGCCCTTTGATGCCGCACATTTGTTTGGCAGCAATGAGAGGTTGCAGACCTCAAAAGTTGCAGCAAAATCTTCAAGCACTGCGGTGCGTCAACCTCCGCCTTTTCGTCCTAGGGGACAGCAATGGAGGGGAGGTTCCTTTTGTTACTACTCCTCCTTTGGTAGAACGAGAGGGGCTGTCAGTCGAAGGGGCCAGCATAAGAGTACCCATGGTGGTCGGGGAAATTGTGGTGCCAATGCTGCTCAGGCAGCTGTCTCTTTGCCTTCAGGCACTGCCGCAGCCACTTCCAAACAGTCATGAGGCCATGTCCCATGGTTCGCTGGTTGGGGACAGACTGTCTTAGTATCTCTAAGAATGGCGTGCCATTACTTCAGATGCGTGGGTTCTGGATACCATCGCCCATGGCTACTGCCTTCCCTTCCTTCAGCGGCCTCACGACAATCCACCGGGGAAACTCTCTTTGAGGCTTCCGGACCCGCTCCTTGCGCAGGAAATCTTGAGCCTGCTGGAGAAAGGAGCTATAGAACTGGTGCCTGTAGCGGAGAGGAACAAGGAATGGTATCCCCCTTTGAAAGACGGGGATTGAGAACCATCATGGACTTGCGTTGGTTGAACAAACTTCTCAGGAAGGGCAAGTTCAAGATGGTCACTTTTTCTCAAGTCCTCCAGGCCCTTCAACTTCAGGATTGGTTGGTGTCTCTGGACCTCAAGCATGCTTATTTCCATGTGCTGATCCATCCCGCGCACAGGAAGTACCTGAGGTTTGCGGATGGTGACTCGCATTTTCAGTTTCGGGTCCTGCCGTTTGGATTGACCTCCACCCAAGGGTCTTCACCAAGCTCATGGTGTTGGTGGTGGCAGCAGCGTACCTCAGGCGAGGGGGGGGGGGAATTCACGTCTACCCCTACCTGGACGACTGGCTGATCCGGACACGCTCTCCCAAGCTAGCGTTGGATCATCTCAGTGTCACCTGTCACACCCTTCATAGGCTGGGCTTCTCCCTGAATTTCAAGAAGTCGCACCCGACACCTTCCCAACAGCTCCAGTACATCGGGGCTGTGTTGGACACGTCCTTGGTAAAGTGTTTGCCTCCCAAGGTAAGAGCTCATCAAATTGTGCATATGGTGGACAAGTTTCAACATGCCCAGAGTCTCCCGGCTTTCGAATTCTTAAGGTTGCTCAGCCTCATGGCATCCTGCATTTTTCTGGTGCCAGAGGCCCGTCTGCGGATGGGATCCCTGCAGTGGGCAGTCAAGATGCAGTGGTCGCAGTTCTCAGGCAAGATGTCGGATCCCGTTCAGGTTCCACTCTCAGTCTCCCAGGATCTTCTGTGGTGGGCCAACAAAGGGAACCTGATGAAGGGGGAACAGTTTTGGCAACCGTGGCCAGAGGTGACGGTAGTGACAGATGCTTCCCTCACAGGATGGAGCGCTCATGCCAACGACTTGACCGCCAGCGGTCGTTGGTCTCTGTCGGAGTCCAGACTCCACATCAATCTGTTAGAGCTGAGGGCATCAGGCTAGCCCTGAAGGCTTTTTTGCCCTCTGTACGGGGGAAAAGTGTCCCGATCATGACGGACAACACAGTAGCCATGCATTACCTCAACAAACAGGGCGGGTAGGGTCCCTTCCGTTGTGCAGAGAGGCAATGTAGCTCTGGTTCTGGGCTATTCAGCAGGACATTTCGATCTCGGCAGTTCATCTGGCTGGAGACGAAAATGTGGCGGCGGACACTCTGAGCAGGCAGCCCACGGTCTCCCACGAATGGGAGTTGGCACAGAAGTTCTTCAGGAGATCTTCGCCCTTTGGGGCACCCCTAAGTGGATTTCTTTGCCACAAGTGTCAACCAGAAGTGTGAGAGATTCTGCTCAAGGGAATTTCCTCCCAAGAGGAGCCTTAGGAGACGCGTTCATGGTGGATTGGTCATTCACACTGCTGTACACGTTTCCTCCAGTCCTTGTCATTCCTCAAGTGTTGCAGAGGTTACGGAGGTTTGGTTCCTACATGAGCCTCATTGCTCCGGATTGGGCCAGGAGAGCGTTTTACCTGGACCGTCTGGAAATGTCCATCTTCCCTTCACACCGGCTTCCCCACCGAGAGGATCTGCTCTCGCGTGAGGGGGGTGGAGGGGTACTCAGGTTCTCCATCCAGAGGTCAAGACTCTCAACCTTCACGCTTGGTATCTGAAAGGTTGAGGTATAAGGATTGGGACCTCCCGGATGATGTGATGGGTGTTGCTTTCGGCCAGGTGGCCTGCAACCAAATCCCTGTACCGTTGGCGTAAGTTCTGTGACTGGTGCAGGGATCACAATGTTGATCCTTTTCAGTGCTCCATTCCTATGGTTTTGTCTTTCTTGCTTTTTTTGGCCCACAGGGGCCTTCAAGTGGGTACAATTAAAGGTTTCCTGGCGGCGCTGTCTATCTTTAAGCGCTCGTCTGAAGAATGTTCTTATTTTAAGATTCCTTTGATTTCACAGTTTCTTTAAAGGACTGACTAATGTATTTCCAAGTGCAGTCCAGCAGGCATCAGACTGGTGCCACACGTTCTGGGGGGAAAAACTTAAACTGAACCTACGGGCGCCGTGCGTCCTATTTATAACATCCTGTGACGTCGCCCTCGACGGAGGCCTTCGAGGGGTATGGACCCAATGCCATTGACGCAGGGCGCCCTCTGCCGAAAAAGTTTCCGAAGTGCAAAGCTGTGGACATTACATGTCAAAGATGTGGAATGTGTTGGAGGAACATCCGGTCGAAAGAAAGTTACCAGTTGGTAAGTAACTTGTTCTTCTTAAAACCAGCTTTAGCCATTGTTTACTGGTGACTAGTTATTCTAGGCACAAGAACAGGAAATGTGTGATTGTCTAACATGGGAACAAAATGCACATGTTTCATTGCTGGAATTCCCTTTGGCCATAACAAATGCATTAGAAAGGTTTCCTAATCTAAAAGTTGGGTAAAGCACTTCAGCTGTATCTGGTTCCACTAGTTTAAGGTAAGTGTCCCACTTCCTATCTTTGTGCTGCAGATAAGGTCAAAATACTACTCCAGACTCGATTGATTTAATTTTTGTCCAGGTCCCAATATGCATCAGTGGCCACAGCCAATTAACGCCTATCCATGGCCCCGGAGTTGTCCCACAGATCATCTCACATGCGGGGCAGTCCAATTTGTTAGGCTACATTTTACATGCCTTAACCAAGTATCCCTATTAAAGAATCGGTTAATCTAATACCCAAACAATAAAAACACTTAACTCTTTCTATTTTCCCCAAACAGATTTGAAAGACTTGTGGGGTTGACACGCTAGACGTTTAGTCTTACTGACATTGAGAGTTAACCACGTAATTAACTCACATACCCTGGTCATTGTCCCTCAAGGATCACTTAGAGCAAGTGTAGTAGTGATGGTGGCCCACCCAATACACTTGTCGCTGTTTTCGGACAGGTTAAAGCGATTCCATATTACTCATGCACATGTGCTAATATGTGGGATCGGTCACTCATTGATTGAATAGTGCTTACTGTGTATTTTTTGTGTGAACTTTTTGTGTGAACAGTGTCTGTTGATGTGCAAGTTCAGATTTACCTTTCTGTGCGTTTGTTATATTTGTGAGATTTTAGGCTTGTGTTTCGTGTACTGAATTTCTTATCAGTAAAACCATAAGCTGTGTAATGTATGAGATTCCCGGATGCTTTGGGTACAGGCACATGTTTCTAAAAAGTAAATTGGGCCTGCTTTTGAATGTTGAAAAATGTTAAACTTCGTGCCATGGACACCATTGTGCTAAATAGATCACTATACATCTGTTTCTCCAGAACAGTGTCCACACACCCATGGATTCCCAGAATTTCTTATGCTTGTAAGAGGCTGTGGGTTGGGGTACAAGAGGGTCCTAGAAATCCTGTGTGAAATTGGGGCAGATACGGATAATCGGTTTGTGGATTTCCCATCACGTCACATGGTCAATTCCAGTACTGCCACATGTCAGTGTTGGATACGGGGCATACTATTCTTCATCTCAAGATGTATGTGGCCTGGTGAAATGTGAACAAGAGTTTCGTTGCATGTCCACTGTTGAGCACTTCAACATTTATAACACTGAGACTTCAGGAGGGACGCTGTTCATTTGTCTGATCATGGAAAAAACTCTTTTTGCAGAACACGTTGGTGGCGCTCACCACTATTTGGATTTTAAAAATGTTCGTCTTTCTTTATATGTGTGAGTGTATGCATGCATAACCCACACTCCGAAAACCGTTTTGGCCCCCAAAGAGTTGTTTTATGAGATTGGACCAACCAAACAACTATTCTTATGTGGACTCCGACAGCATCGGGAGCAAGCTTCCGAATATTTAAATGCATGTTCAGATGAGCACATGAGTGTATTTAAAATGCCAAAGTTTAGAAGCATTTATTTTGGCCGATTCACCAATACGCAGAATGTTTATTTGCATTAACATGGAACAACATCCCAAAAGAAAAAAGAAAAACCAGAGATCAGCTAAAATTCAGGAAATTACTAAAAACCTGGCTCTTCAACACCACAGACTCGAACTGAAAACCGAAACAACAGAAAGAAAAAGAATGACTAAACCTAAGAGGACACTGACTACACCCAGAACCAACTAAGAAACTTCCACCACAACTAGACAGGCAACGCCAAGTCAAATAGAACACAATCGACACCCATTAAGACCAAATCAACAACCCCAGCCAATTCCAGCCAACATCATCACTCACCTCATAAGTGCTGCCAGGTACCACACTGTTACGTAGTTTTCTATATGTTGGCAATCACCACACTCGAACTGAGCTGTGGACCTTAGCAGTTACACTGGCCGTATAAGTGGAAAAGGAAGGCAGGTAAGGTTATAAAGGAAGTTGATGGAAGTCGAAGACAGATGGGAAAGGGACTGTGAATACCGGACAAACCCAGATCAGGACAGAGGCGCAGAAATGTCCCCACACCCCTTCTGGGAAGATTACACTAATCCAGCGCCTCACTTCAAGACAGAAATGCCAACAAACCAATCCACTAACAATTTCCCCCTCTGCATACACCACTCCAAACCAAACACAACCACAAACCTACAGCACAACAAACCGCACAATCTTCACTACATTGCAACAACAAAACAAAAACACACATAGATTCGCACAACAGTACATGACGACTATCAGCCGCAAACACCCCAGGCCCAGCCAACGGACCCACCGGGCTGAGGCTGCCAACAGCACATAACTGCTTTCTTGCATTTTTCCAGCTTCCTCCCACTAACTCGCCCTCCCTTTCCCCTTTTTCAGAGCCGCCAGAGCGCCAGGGGACCACTCCAGTGGTGATGGTGCACGGTATAAATGTACTTTAACATTTAACATTAACAGCTTTCCATACTGTTTCTTTATTTATATGCGCGCCTCACCCAACGTTATCTGGGCGCAGTACAAGATGATGCAGTTTTTTAGTTCCACATAATGAAATAAAGGCACACTTAATTATCTAACATATGAACATGTACAGTTTAAAAATTATTCACAATTACAAAACAGGCAGTGATAAGAGTATAGCCTAAGTACATATAGTGCAGAGAATATAACATCTGTACATGGGAAGGAGGGTGGGTTAGTGAGGGTCATTGTTGGTAATAAGCCAATTCTTCATGTTGTTTCTGAAACTGCAGAGCGATTGATTAGTTCTGAAGTTGGATGGGAGAGAGTTCCAGAGTTGGGCAGCCAGGACAGGGAAGCTGTTAACTCTTGCTTTTTTAAGTTTATATTTAGGAACTTGTAAACAGCCAGAGTTGGCTGATCTGGTAAATCGGGCATATTGTTTCAAGGTGAATTTGTCAGGAAGATATTGAGGGGCTGAGTTATTAAGGCATTTATATGTTAGGGATGCAGTTTTCAGTTGAATTCTTTCTTTAATAGAGAGCCAGTCGTGGTCCCTTCTTATGGCGGAGATGTGTTGTTTGCGAGAAATGCTCAAGGCAGTCCTGAGGGTGTTATTCTGCAGGATCTGCATTGTTTTAGTGATGTATTTGTTAGCCCCTAGATATAGTCTGTTGCAATAATCAATTTTAGATAAGACTAGGGCTCTTTTTGTGGATAGGAAGGGTTTACAAGCTCGAATAAGCTTGCAGATATAAGGACTTGCCGAAGCTGTAGCGCTGACCTGTTGTCTCATGTTTAGGGAGGAGTCTAGATAAAAACCCAATGTTTTTACTTCGCTGGCGACTCTAATGATATTGCCATCAATGTCAAATGATCGGTATCGGTCACCTAGTTTGGTGATGTTAATGGGAGTGGCTAGGAGGAGGTGTTCTCTTTTTTCATCATTCAGGCAGAGACCATGTGTGGCCATCCATGCCTGCATGATAAGGTAGATTCTGTTAATCAGGGCTAGGTCCTTGGCATAGTCACCTGTCAATAGGATAAGATCTGGGTGGCATCAGCGGTACGACGTAATTTCATCGTGGGATGTTTTTCGTGGTGTTTTTTACCGCAGATTTTTTTTTTAAAACATCCCGCGATGAAATGACATGGAACCGTCATCAGCATAGTTTGTGTAGGTGACACCCATATGATCCAAGTCATCAAGCAGTGGTTTGGTAAATGCATTGTACATGGTGGGTTTTGCACACGGTCCTTCTGGGACTGCGCATGTAATAGGGATAGGGAATGCAGCCGCTGATGCCGGGAACACTCATCAACCTGTTGCTTAGAAATGACTTGATCCATGCTGTGGCTTCGGGTGAGAAGTGCGATGTTGTGGAGAGGTGATTGCATAGGATCTTATGATCAACCAAGTCAAAGGCAGCCGATAGATCCAGCAGAAGCAGAAGGGCTGAATTTCCTTTTTTCTTTAAGGTCATCTATATGCGTTTTTAGGTCAATCAAGGCTGTTTCAGGGCCATGTTGTGGCCTGAAGTCTGATTGACGGAGATCTAATAGTTTGTTAGATTCCAGGAAATTTTGTATTTGATTATAGGCAGCTTTGTCTATAATCTTTACCAGGAATGGGACAGTGGTAATAGGTCTGAAGTTAGTGGGTATATTGGGGTCGAGAGTAGGTTTTCTTAGGAGGGGCAACACCCATGATTTCTTCAAGTTGGTTGGTACAGTGCTAGTATGGAATTAGGCATTGATAAGTGATGTGATAAAGGGAGCGAGGATGCTCGCTGCATCCTTAATGACAGCGGCTAGGCTGGAATCTCCCAGGCAATTTGATGGTTTGAGGGAAGCTATAATTTTTAGCACCTCTTTGGATAATACTGGTGTGAATTTAAATCGTTGAGTAGAGGTGGTGATGGTGGGGTCTTGTTTTTGGGTGTTATCTTGCAGTGGCAAGTTGAGTTTTTTTTATCAATGATTTTCTTTTGGAGCAGTGTAATTTTATTTGCCAGTGGCCCTGGATTTGGTACACCAGGTTTGGTCCTTGATGCAAAGATCTGTAGGGGGGTGGATGATTCGAGTTCCCTAAGGATGGTAAGTCTAGGAATGGGCTAGGAGCAACGCCGAATGGTCGGCAGGATAATTAAATCCCAAGTTGAAATCACCTAATAGGAGGATTTGAGATGAGGGTTTAGTATTAGCGGAGATGATATTATTAATGTCATCTTCAAATGAGCCTAAGGGACTTGGAGGACGATACATTAGGTGCATGCAAAACAAAGGGGGGGGGTCTGTGAATCTCTCTACCAGCACAAACACAGCCCAATGACCTGTTCTTGGGTCAATAGACCGTGGGAGAGACGCTATCAAGTATTTAGCTCACTGTCCCTTTCACAGAGAAGACATTTCCCTGCATATCAGTTTTTGTCCTGACCAGGGGCAGTTCAGCACCGAAATACTAGGCAATTCTCCTCTGAATAAGAGTACCAACAGCAACCCCATACACGTGTTTCAGCCTTGTTGGGCATCATCAGTGAGGTGAAGCTGTGCCTCTCGAAGAAGAGTGAGCGAGGGGTCCATGTCTGGATCGCCATGGTAATTTAGGGTGAGACTCTAAATTAATTTATGCAAAACGAAGGGGGCCCTGGGTGCGTGGTTAAGGTTTGTGACGTGGAAAGTGGCAGTTTTAGAGTCAATAGTTCACAGGATAAGCTGGGAACATGGTGGTTAGCTCTGAGGTTCAATGAGGCTTTAGGAATAAATGCAGTGCCCTCCCCCTCTAGTTGATTCTCTGTCTGATCTGAGAACAGTATCATTGTCTGGTGTAGAGATAAGGAGGGATGGGCCTGCAGCTGCATGTAACCAGGTCTCAGTTATTGCCAGGAAGTCCCAATTTTCTATCAAGTATCGGATCTGCCATTTCAGCTGCATGGGCGACTAGGGATCTTACATTAATCATGCTCCAGTAATGGTGGTGTTAGTATTGATGTTGGAGGCTTTAGGTAGGTAACTTTATAGTACTTGCCCTATAGTTGTTAATAGGAGTAGCAGTGGTAGGTAGTGTGTATGATCTACCTAATCTAGATCCGAGTCTGGTATTTCTTACTGGGGTTGGGCAAGGGATATTCGAGGTCAGTATTATAGAGCTCATGTCAGAGGAGCTAGGGCTAATGTCTAGGGTGGTTTCCCTTATGCTGATGTGGTCCATAGGGGCTGATGAGTGTGAGGAAAGGTTCAGCCTGCCATTGGTGCATCTCGGCCTCAGTGGAAGTAAGAAGGGTGTGGGTTTGATGTTATGGACGGCTCTCAAAATGTGTGTTAATTTAGCACATTTTTAATACAAGAATGTCAGTGGCTAGGGTCCTCATAAAGCTGTCTGCGTCAAAGTTGGCTTGGGTGTTTGTGTGTCTTCAATTAGTGAGATGGATGTGAGGGTTTTTAATAACTGTAATTTTACCGATATTCCACTATTCTGCAAATTCTTATTCTGTGTTCATGTATATGCACTTTGCACCTGTCTGCACAAAATAGATGTGTTTCTTTGCCTATTGCGTTCCCTTATATTCCAGCTGTATTGTCTGTGCACACGTTTATTGCAGGTGTATTGCACCTGCATGTACACATTCTGCTTATCTTGTCAGCAGGGACGTCAATTGGGGGCTGGCGGAGGTCGCAAGAGCGACCATTGCTGTTTCCCCAGCAACCTCTGGCATAATCCTGCAACCTCTGGCCTGGACTGGTGCCTGGAGCTTGCGCTTTTTTATGAATAGTTTGTTGCAAACTATTTATAAAAAACAAGCAAGCTCCAGGCTCGAGTTCAGGCCAGTGGAGGCAGCAGCGTGGCAAGCTGGTGCCTTCATGTCTGTAACTCAACCATAGCTCGAGCTCGTCCGGGGCTGCGCTGAGGCAGGAAGCGGAGCAGAAGAGCAAAGCGGGACTCGAGGGCCTCCTCAATGGGACGAATATCCTGTTGGGAGTGTGGAAAGGTTACCTTTTCTGCCACATGTGCCAGCAGCACCTCTGCAATTTTGCATACGGCTTTGCAGATTAACAATTTGGGAATGAACCTTGCACATAATGAGATAAGATTGTGAGCAGTTTAATCTCTGATGGCAGTGAAATTAGGATGTATTTTGTGTAATTCCATCCTCTCTTCTTGTGCAACGTGTTTTATACAATTCCCTTTTTTAGCTGGCATTTCTGAATCCATTCACATCAGGTGCCCACTGTCTACGTTGTGGCACTGCCTGGGTGTTCATAAAGTTAGAATAGTGATGCACTCTACCCAGAAATTGTGTCTAGTGTGATGTAGGTTTGTGTGTGTGGGTATTCCTGCCTCTGACATTCCTATGCAGGCCTGCTCCTCTTTCGAATGCCTCGTCTGCAGGCTCTCTCTCTCTCTCCCCTAGCCATTCCCTTACTGTGGCTACTATCGATCTGCCACCTGGTCAGATCTCCTCCTTCCTCTCTGAGTGGGTGGACCCTCCTCTTCACTCCTGGTCTCGATCACTCAACTCCTCCTTCTTGGAGACTTCAACATCCACCTGGATGCCTCCTGTCCTCCCTCTGGACTCTTTCGCGACCTCTGCGACTCTCTCACTCTCTATTCTCCCCTCTGGCCCGACTCACTCTGCAGGGCAAACTCTGGATGTTCTGATCTCCTCAGAGCTTTGCCTTACTTTCAACTCTCACTACTCATCTCTCCTGGAGTGATCACTTTCTCCTTTCCTCCCATCTCACCCTCTCTACCCCTCAGGCCAAGCCACTTCCATCACTGCCACCCACCTTCTCGGTCATCTGACCCATGAAGCGCGTGTCAGTTGAGGCTTTAGCTGCCACTTTCTCACCCCTTCCTCCCCCTTTGGCTGACTCTCACCCTGACACAGCCCTTTCCATGCTCCACTCTGCTATATCTGATACTCTTGATATTCTTGCCCCTGTCATGAGAATCAACCTGAAGCCCAAAGCCAAGTGCAACTCCTGGTATGACTCGGACCTTGTCACCCTTAAACGCAAGTGCAGGGTGGCCGAGAGGAAATGACGTGCTTCATGTACATTCTCTGACAAACTCGTCGGCTGCCTGCTCCAAAGGCAATACCGCCGCTTTGTCCTCACCAAGAAGAGAGCTCATATCCACGCCTGCGTCTCTGCGGCATCTAACAACTCGGCTGAACTCTTTAAAATCTGCAACAAAATGGCCAATCCTGCCGCAGTCTCCACCTCTCCTGTCCCTTCCCAGGCCCCCTGCACTGCACTGGCTTCTGCATGTTTTGCTGTTTGTGATTCTCTGTTACGCTCACCTGGTCTCTGCGGAGGCGTTGGGGCCCTCCTGGGGGTGAGGTTGCTTGGGTCCGACTTCGCCCTCTGCGCTTATGTCGTGACTGGTGGTAATAGGTGATGCTGCTCGGACTGCTCCTGTTGATTAGTTTTGGCGAGCACTCAGTCCTGCTGCTTCTGGCAGGGGCGCTTGTATGATCTTGACCGAGTTCCTTCACTGGTCCCTTGCACGTGGTAGTCCAGCCCTGCTGCTACTAAGCCACTATACTTCAGGTAAGTGTTCCTGTTTGCCTTTGTCTTTCCTCGTCTGTTTTTGTTGTATTGTAAAGTCTGTTGTCTTGTATTGCTCTCTGTTCCACTTTTGATGTTTGCTCTTTTGTTTTCTTCCCTTGCAGGTGATGTTGTCGGCCCGGCAGAAGCTGCGGAGCTCGATGCGACAGCCGGAGGGAATGAGGAACGAAGCTGGAGCAGTACAGTAGTTGGTAAGTTGTTAACTAGGAGGAGCGCAGAGTTCAAATGCGGCATGGCCCTAGCATGGATGTTCTAACCTTGTCTTTCTTCTTCTTCACAGGGTCCGAGTTCGTGGATGCGGAGTGTGGTGCTGCGGCATCAGGATTAAGATCACTGGATGTCAGGAGATGAGTCTGCAGATGAAGCGATGAAGCACCGGTTTCCTGGACATGAGTATGCAGGAGAACGCCTGGTTTCAAAGGTAAGTAAACTGGTCCAAGCGGCGGTGAGCGCCACGTTGCACGCGAGTGCCTAGTAACGCGAAGCATCGGCCTTAAGGATGGAGAAGCTTATATAGCTGAGCCTCTAAAGCCACAACTAGCAGGTTCAGCCTGCCTGCCACACCATGCCACAGCCGATGAGTCAGCACATGAAGACCAGGCCTAGGGAGCCACACCCATTGAGTCAGCACATGATATGATAGTTTATTTCTCCAGCATGGGGTCTGGCATGGATTCACATGCTCATGAATATTCCCCGTCGTCAGGCTGGGAATCCTCGGTAAAGAAAAAACCAGTATCAGTTTTGTTTCTGATCTGTCTTTCGTAGTAGTAACCAATCACTGATCTCTGCGTCATACTAACCACAGCCAATGACTGCCCTCTACCTAAGCCCCGCCTCCGGCAGCCATCTTCAGATTTTTACCGCACGTTCAAGTGTTGGGATCCTCGTGCTATTGCTCTCGAGCGTTAGTGCTATTTTTTTCACGTTTTTTCTCAAAAACTTCGTTTTTTTGGTCAAAAAGAGCCTCAAGCTCCACCGACTCTTCATCCGGTCAACGGGGACCCGTGTCGGATTCGTCTACGCCCCTCAAGGGTGAAGATTTCATCGAGCTATGCTTTTGGAGGACTCCAGAAGTTTCTCAGGCCCATCTTGGACATGGCCCAGGAGAAGGGAAGCTCGACGCCCGGAAAACTGTTCAGGGTCTGCCCTGGATGCCAGTTGCAGAATGTCTTTAAGGAGGACAAACACTCCTTTTGTCTTTACTGCCTACATGAGGACAAGACGCATGTGGAGAAGGACTGTGCGTTTTGCGGCAACATGTCGGAGCGGACCATGAAGGACCGCCGTCAACGTCTCGCCAACTGGCTGGAAGGGAAGAGCCCGTCAGGCGAGAAGAAGAGGAAGAAATCCGAGTGGCCTTCTAAGACCTTTGAGGACGCCCCGGCGACGGGGGTCCAACACAAGGCCAAGCACCGCGAGTCCGCTGGCACTGGGAGCGCCGAACGGTCGGGCTCTACGGGCACCAGGCAGGGCGCATCCTCCCCGGCACCATCAACCACGAGCCAACGCTCTGGTTCGGGTAAGAGGAAGGCCGAGCACCCGGCGAAGCTCCTGGAGAGGCCCCGGTCGAGCTCGAAGGCCCCATCGGAGGGGGAGCGAGGCAGTGTCCCCCCCCCCCAAGGAGAAGGCGGTGAGCGGACCTAGGGTGGTGAAAGCCTTAATCCATCCGGCCAAGGCCTCTATCGAGACAGTCGCGGCGGCCCTGGCTCAGCCTGTGGAGGCTACACCAGTGGTGGCGACCTCGGGGCTCAGAGTTTCCCTGCCACCGCGGAGGGAGTCCTCTTTTATGCCCATCGACAAGACCCCCGTGAAACCCCCGGCGGAGAAGAAAAAGGGGGGGCAGGAGGTCGTCGTGGATTCGGCCTCAACCTCTGAGGAAGAGTTGATCGAGGTCTTAAGCCACGGCGTTGGCGTGGAAGAAGACCAGCCCGTCGGGAGGGATCCTGACGCAGGAGACGACGGTATCGTTGAGGGTGCAGACGGGGCCCCTGACCGCCCGTCGGACTCCCCCCTACCAGCGCCGCAAGACAACTCGGCGGCCATTTTGTTGGCTATACAGTCCTTATGCTCGGAGATAAGGACGAGACTGCCGTTTACACCAGCGGCGGAACCACTCCCGTCGGGGGACCCAGAGCCAAGCCCTTCTGGGAGCCCTCCCCCTAAGAGAAGAAGGATTCACCCTCCACCTCCTTTTCAGCCGTCGTGCCCTGTTCAGCCCTCCTCCCCGTCCACGACTCGCGGGGATGATACGGGGACTGACACGGCCGCGACGGGTACAGTCGACGAGATTGGATCGTTTCACTCCATGATCGCCAGGGCATCCGAGCTCTTCCAGCTCTGCCCGGAGGAGAAGAAGAAGGAAGGCTTCCTTTATCAACAGCGCGAGGCCAAGAGGAAGACTGTCCTCGTCGTGCCTCTACTGGACGATATTTGGGATGAGGGCCTCGCCCTCCTCAAGAACCCATCCACGACGCCGGCTAGAAGGGATCAGTACGAGAAGAAGTACCGGGTCCCGGACGCGGCCCCCTTGTGCCTCCGGGCACAGCCGACCCCGGACTCCGTCGTCTCCGCGGCGGCCTGGAAGAAAGCGGGGGGGGGTGCGGCCTCCACGTCGACCTCCCCGCCGGACGGCGAGGGAAACAAATTGGATACGATGGGGCGCAGGGTCATCTCGTCTGCAGCGACGACGATTAAGGGGGCCAATGCCTTGGCTATCGTAGCCCACTACGACAGGGAGCTGTGGTACAAACTGGCCCCCCTTCTGGACTTCCTACCGGACGACAAGAGGGCGGATGCCCTAGAGATCTTGCAGGAAGGTGAGGTGGCGTCGGACCACGCCATTACGATTGGGACGGACATCGCCGACACTAGATTTCGCCAGTTGGGCAACGGCGTGTGCCTTAGGCGGCGTGGATGGCTCAAGGCTACTGACTTCCGTCAAGACGTGCAGACCAGAGACTTGGACATGCCTGTTCGACGGAAACAAAGTGGACGATTCCCTTCAAGCCATCAAAGCAGACACGGAGACGGCCCGATGTCTCGGGGTTCTCCAGCAACGACGGCCGCCCTTTCGGAGCAGCGGAGGCAAGGGCGCCTCCAAAGGTTCTCCACCTACCGTCAAGCGGCCCGTTCGTAGTCGCAGGAAGCTTACAGGGGACGAGGCAAGTCAGGCGGACCCCGCCGTCGTCGCCAAGGAGGTCAAGGCGGCAAAGCCTCGTCGAAGCAGGACTGAACCGGCCGTGGGGTCGGGCCCCCACCGCAGCACCCCGGTGGGAGGCCGGCTGGCGAGCTTCATCAGCATGTGGGAGTCCATCTCCACCGACCGTTGGGTGCTGGACGCCATAGCCCAGGGCCACGCGCTCGAGTTTCAAAGAAGGTGCCCGCGCGTCCCCCCTGTGGTCAGGAAAGAACTTCACGTCCCTCAACTTCTCTTAGAGGTAAAGGCGATGCTCAGGAAGGGCGCCATCGAACTCGTCCCAAAGAGGCTTCGGGGCTCTGGAGTTTACTCAAGATACTTCCTCGTGAAGAAGAAGACGGGAGGATGGCGCCCCATCCTGGACCTACGACGACTGAACAAATTCATGCACCGGTGGCGGCGCAGCTGCGCCGAGAGGGGATCCACGTCTACCCCTGCCTGGACGACTGGCTCATCCGAACCAAGACGATGGAGCTCGCCGTGGAGCACACGGCAAGGACCGTCCAATTTCTCACGGACCTGGGATTCTCCGTAAACTACGCCAAGTCCCACCTGGTGCCCGCGCAAGAAGCACTGTTTCTGGGAGCGAAGCTCGACACAGTGTCGATTCTGGCCTCTCCGTCGGAGGAAAGGATGAGGGCCATTCTGGGCAAGGTGCAGCGGATGCTGGTTGCGGACGCGGGCAGAGTGAAGTCCATCAAGTCCCTCCTCGGAATGATGTCTTCTTGCATTTACCTCACCCCCCTGTGCAGGCTCCGGATGCGCCCGTTGCAGGAATTCCTGGACGCGCGCTGGATCCAGACGACGGGCAGCTTCGAGGAGAGGATCACACTCGACGAGAGTTTCCGACGAGCAATCCGGTGGTGGGGCACCTGCGCGCATCTGACGGCGGGCATGGACTTCCAGACCCCCGGCCACCAGGAGACAGTGACCACGGATGCCTCCCTGGAAGGGTAGGGAGCGCACACTGAAAATCTGCACGCGAGAGGCCTTTGGCTCCCGACGGAGAAGTCCCTCCATATCAACGTCCTGGAGCTCCGTGCAGTGTTTTGGGCCCTCAGGTCCTTCCTTCTGTCCCTCAAGGGCAAGGTGGTGAGGATCTTCACCGACAACACCACCACCATGTTCTACATCAGGAAACAGGGCGGAACCAGGTCCCCAGCCCTGTCCAGGGAGGCGCAGGATCTGTGGCATTGGGCCGTCGCCCAAAGGATGTTTCTGGTGCCGTTTCATCTGGCAGGGATAAAAAACACCATCGCCGACTCGCTCAGCAGGGAGCTGCGCTCGTGCCACGAGTGGGAACTATGACAGGATCTAGTGGACCGCCTCTTCCGACGGTGGGGCACACCCCAGATCGATCTGTTCGCGACGGCGACGAACTCCAAGTGCCGGAGGTTCGCCAGCAGGTTTCCCCAGCCGAGGAGCATGGGCGATGCTTTCTCGTTCCCCTGGGAGGGCCTGTTCCTATACGCGTTCCCTCCATTGCCATTGCTGATCCGGCTCATCAACCAGCTCAAGAGGTCACGGTGCAGGATGATCCTCGTCGCACCTGCGTGGCCGAGGCAGATATGGTTCCCGGACTTTCTGGACTTGTCAGCGTCCCCGTCAATAAAGCTGCCAGTGGACGCGGATCTGCTCTCCGGGGAAGGAGGCACCATCCTCCATCACGACCCGTCGCTGAACTTGCAGGCCTGGCTCCTGCAGCGTTAGATTTCGGAGGATACGACATACCGGCCGACTGCAGAGAGGTTCTTGCAAAGGCCAGGGCGTCCTCGACTCTTAAATGCTACGGACACAAATGGAAGAGGTTCTCTGTCTGGTGCCACGCATAGAAGATTAACCCTCTGTGGATTACGGCTCCCCAAGTACTGCCGTACCTACTGACGCTGGCCAAGGCTGGACTGGCGCACGCGTCCATCAAGATTCATCTTGCTGCGATCTCCCGATACACCAGAACCACGGGGCGGACGTCCTTGTGGTCTCATCGTCTGGTGAAAGAGTTTATGAAGGGACTGTTCAGATCGTTCCCGCCGGTGAAGGCTCCGTCCCCGGCGTGGGAGCTTAACGTGGTGCTGACCAAGCTCATGGGACCTCCGTTCGAGCCTCTGCACTCGGCCCCGTTGAAGTTCTTGTCGTGGAAAATAGCGTTTCTTGTGGCCATCACCTCCGCACGACGGGTGGGAGAGATCCAGGCCCTTTCCTGCAAGGCCCCGTACTTGACTTTTCACGACACGAGGGTAGTGCTCAGGACGCATCCCTCCTTCATGCCCAAGGTGCCGTCGGACTTCCACCTCAACAAACCCTTGGTGTTGCCTGTTTTCTTCCCGTAGCCTTCGTCGCCGGCTGAGAGGACTTTGCACTCGCTGGATGTGGCTAGAGCGCTGAAGTTCTACGTGGACCGCACAAAGTGTTTTCGGAAGACGTCACAACTCTTTGTGAACTTTGGACCTGTCAATCAGGGGAAGGCTCTCTCGAAGGCTTCCATTTCCAGATGGCTCTCCGGCTGTATCATGTACTGTCATCGGTTGGCAAACCGACCGCTGCCTGGCCGGCCGAGAGCCCATTCCACCAGAGCGATCGCAGCTACCACGGCGTTCCTATCTGGTGTGCCCTTACTGGACATCTGCAGGGCTGCTACGTGGAGGTCGACGCACACCTTCACAAAATTCTACTGCGTCGATCAGGATTCCAGGGAGGAGTCCAGGGTCGGCCAAGCAGTGCTGCGCAACCTGTTCGCCTAAGGTGAGCCTGGTGAGGAGGTAAGATTTGCTTAATGTGGAGTTTGATGTAATGCTTAATGTTGAGCCTTTGCCACCTCCCGTGGTTGTGCATGTGTGTACTGCTATGTATTCTTTATTCATGAGCATGTGAATCTATGCCAGACCCCATGCTGGAGAAGGAACAAGTTACTTACCTGTAACTGTTGTTCTCCAGCATGGGTCTGGCATGGATTCACATGCGAACCCTCCCGCCTACCCCTCTGCGGCTCTTCACTTGGTCATACTGCCACTTCACGTGCTACCAAATCTGAAGATGGCTGCCGGAGGCGGGGCTTAGGTAGAGGGCAGTCATTGGCTGTGGTCAGTATGACGCAGAGATCAGTGATTGGTTACTACTGCGAAAGACAGATCAGAAACGAAACTGATACTGTTTTTTTCTTTACCGAGGATTCCCAGCCTGACGACAGGGAATATTCATGAGCATGTGAATCCGTGCCAGACCCATGCTGGAGAACAACAGTTACAGGTAAGTTACTTGTTCCTTATATAGCGCCTATACACAATGTGTTTCAAAGCCCTTCAAGGCAAGGGAGGGAGCAAGGGAAATACAATGACATTCTTACAGGCCATGAACAGTAAGTATGGGAAATTAACTATTCTCCAGCATGGGGTCTGGCATGGATTCACATGCTCATGAATATTCCCCGTCGTCAGGCTGGGAATCCTCAGTAAAAAGAAAATCCGTTTCAGTTTTGTATCTGAACTGTCCTTCTCCTAATAACCAATCACTGGTCTCTGGGTCATACTGCCCCCAGCCAATGACTGCCCTCTACCTGAGCCCCTTCTCTGGCAGCCATCTTCAGATTTTAACCGCACATTCAAGTGTTGGGAGTCCTTGTGCTATAGCTGTCGAGCTTTTACTACGTTTTGTAATTTGTTCAAAGAGTTTAATCTCATTTTTTCGGTCAATCGAGCCTCAAGCTCCACCGTTTCTACTTCCGATCAACGGGGACCCGTTTCGGAATTTTTTATGCCCCTCAAGGGCGAAGTTCTCGTCGAGTTCAGCTTCTTGGAGGATTCCAGAAGATCTTTGAGGCCTACCCCGCGTGGACATGGCCCAGGACAAAGGGAGCATGACGCCCGGATCCAAGCTGTTCAGGAGCTGCCCTGGATGCGGATTGCAGAATGTCTTCAAGGATGACGAGCATTCTAGATGCCTCTACTGCCTTCACGAAGACAAAACGCATGTGGAGAAGGACTGTGCGTTTTGCAAGAACTTGTCGGAGCGGACCATGAAGGATCGGCGTTTCCGCCTCACCAACTTGCTAGAAGGGAAGAGCCCAGCAGCAGGTGAGAAGAAGAAGAGGTCCGAGCAGTCTTCTAAGACCTTTGAGGGTGCTCTGGCGACGGGGGCCCAACAAAAGGCAAAGCACCGCGAGTCCGTAGGCACCGGGAGTGCTGAAGGGTCGGGCTCCTCGGCTGCCAGGCAGGACGCACTTTCACTGACGCCATCAACCACGAGCCAACGCTCTGGCTCGGTGAAAAGGAAGTCGGAGAACCTGGGTAAGCTTCGGGAGAAGTCCCGGTCGATCCCATTAGAGACAGCCGAGGGGGAGCGAGGCTGCGACCCTCCCCCCAAGGGGAAGGCCTCAAGTGCTTTCAAAGTCGTGAAGGCATTGATTCACCCGGCTAGGGCCTCTATAGAGGGATTCGTGGCGGCCCTGGCAAAGCCTGTGGAGGCTACCCCAGTGGATGCGACCTCGGGGCCCAGAGTTTCCCTGCCACTGTGGAGGGAATCCTCTTTTCAAACCCATCGATAAGACCCCCATTAGAACCCGGGTGGAAAAAGAGGGGGGGTGGTGGCCATCACGGACACGGATACAGCCTCTGAAGAGGAGCTGGCTGAAGTCGTGAAGATCCTGAACAAGAGATTCGAGGAAGTCCGGTCCCGCGGGAGGGAACCCGACGAGCCGGACGAAGAAAGCGATGGTGGCGCCGACGAGGTTCCCGTGGAGGCGGAGGATTCCACTCCCCAACCGTTGCGCCCGTCGCAGCCGGTACCTGGGCCACAGGATAACTCGGGAGCAATCTTGATGGCGATCCAGGCCTTGTGTACAGAGATAAGGACAAGGTTGCCCTTACCCCCAGCGGACGCCCCAGCAGAGCCTGGACTGTCAGGAAGC
This sequence comes from Ambystoma mexicanum, assembly GCF_040938575.1. NCBI lineage: Eukaryota > Metazoa > Chordata > Amphibia > Caudata > Ambystomatidae > Ambystoma > Ambystoma mexicanum. The sequence continues at coordinate 867,993,667 of NC_090931.1, forward strand.
CCTCCAAGCAAGCAGAGGAGAACTCATCCACCACCGCCCTTCCAGCCGGCGCGGCCGTCATAGCCTTCATCTCCTTCCCCGGATCCGAGAGATGACACGGGAACAGAGGCGGCCACGACGGGGACGGATGACGACGGTGGTGACGACGGGATGGGCCTCCCATCACCACCTCCTCGGGCCTCTCCACCTGACGAAATTGTCTCCTTCCACGCCATGATCGCCAGGGCATCCGAGCTCTTCCAGCTCTGCCCCGTAGAACAGAAGAAGGAAGGTTTCCTCTATCAACGGCGTGAGGCCAAGAGGAATACGGTCCTTTCAGTCTCATTACTTGACGACATCTGGGACGAGGGGCTGGAGCTCCTGAAGAACTCGTCCACGACCCCTGCCAAGAGAGACCGGTACGAGAAGAAGTACCGGGTCCTGGATTCCGCCCGCATGTGCCTTAGGGCGCAGCCGACCCCGGATTCGGTCGTCTCAGCGACGGCCAAGAAGAAGGCGGCAGGGGCAACGGCTTCAACTTCGACCTCCCCGCCAGACAGCAAAGGGAAGAAATTGGACGCCATGGGAGGACGGCTCATCTCGTCAGCGGCGATGACGATCAAAGCGGCCAACGCCCTCGCAATTGTGGCCCACTACGACAGGGAGCTGTGGTTTAAGATCGCTCCTCTGCTGGACTTCCTCTCGGACAACAAGAGGGCTGAGGCCCTGGAGATCCTGCAGGAAGGCGAGGTGGCATCGGACCACGCCATAACAGTGGCCACGGACATTGCTGACACCGGCTTCCGCCAGATGGGCAACAGTGTTTGCCTTTGCTGGTGATGTTGGCTCAAGGCAACCAATTTCTGACAGGACATGCAAACCAGAGTTTTGGACATGCCTTTCGACGGAAACAACCTGTTTGGCAAGACAGTGGACGAGTTACTGCAGGCCATCAAGGCCGATACAGAGACGGCGCGGGCCTTGGGAGTTTTGCAGCAACGACGGCCGCCCTTTCAGAACTCCGGAGGCAAACAAGGTGCCTCCAAAGGATTCGGCGGTGGTTCCTCGACGTACCGCCAGGCGGCCTGCTCTTCATCGCAGGAGGCCTACAGAAGACGCGGCAAGTCAGGAGGATCTCGTCGTCAAGGAGGCCAAGGCGGCAAGGCCGTTAGCAAGCAGGACTTAATCGGCTGTAGCGTGGTGCCCCCACCTGAGCACCCCGGTGGGAGGCCGGCTGGCGAAGTTAGTCAGCGTGTGGGAGTCCATCTCCACCGACCGATGGGTGCAGGATGCCCTGGCCCGCGGGCACACTCTCGAGTTTCTAAAGGAGTGCCCCCGCATTCCTCCCGTGGCCAGGAAGGAAAACCACGTTCCTCAACTGCTGCTGGAAGTAAGGGTGATGCTGAAGAAAGGAGCCATCAAGCTTGTCCCAAAGAGGCTCAGGGGCTCCGAAGTGTACTCACGATACTTCCTCATAAGAAAGAAGGCCGGCGGCTGGTGACCCATCCTGGACCTTAGACATTTAAACAAGTACATCAAGTCTCAGAAATTCCGGATGGTCACCCTCCAGCACGTGCTGGGACAGCTGGAGAAAGGCGACTTCCTATCGTCGCTGGACTTGGAGGATGCCTACTTCCACATCTTCATTCTAAAGGGACATCGAAAGTTTCTCAGATTCGTAGTCCAAGGATGGCACTACCAGTTCAAGGCCCTCCCCTTTGGATTGAAGTTGGCGCCCAGGGTATTCACCAAGTGCCTAGCACCAGTGGCGGCACGCCTGCGCCTGCAGGGGATCCACATCTACCCCTACCTGGACGATTGGCTCATCCGAGCAAGGACAAGAGAACTCGCCATTGAGCACACAGCTGTCGACCATGGAGGAGGCCAGGGTAAGGTCCATCAAGTCCCTTCTTGGCATGATGTCCTTGTGCATCTACCTCGTGCGCCTGTGCAGGCTGCGGATGCGTCCACTACAAGAGTTCCTCGACGCCCGTTGGATGCAAGCGGCGGGCAGCTTCGTAGACAGGATCTCGCTCAACGAGACCTTCTGCCAAGCGATCCGGTGGTGGGGCACCCACACGCATCTCGCGGCGGGTTTGGACTTCTAGACATTGGCACATCAGGAGACGGTGAAGACAGATGCCTCCCTGGAGGGATGGGGAGCGCACACCGGAGATGGGGAGCGCACACTGAGATCTCCATGCAAGAGGCCTTTAGCTCCCGGAGGAGAGGTCACTTCACATCATCGTCCTGGAGCTCCGAGCTGTCTTCTGGGCCCTCAGGTCTTTCCTTCTGACCCTCAAGGGCAAGGTGGTGAGGATCTTCACCGACAACACCACCACGATGTTCTACATCCGGAAGCAGGGAGGCACCAGTGCCCCATCCCTATCCAAGGAGGCCCAGGATCTATGGCACTGGGCCGTCCTCCAGGAGATGTTTCTAGTACCCTTCCACCTGGTAGGAATAAAGAACACCATGGCCGACTCACTCAACAGGGAGCTGCGCTCGTGCCATGAGTGGGAACTGCGACAGGATCAAGTGGATCTGCTATTCCAACAATGGGGCAATCCCCAGATCGACCTATTTGCGACGCCGACGAACACCAAGTGCCGGAGGTTCGCCAGCAGGTTTCCCCAGCCGGGGAGCATGGGCGATGCCTTCTCATTCCCCTGGGACGGCCTGTTCCTCTATCCGTTCCCGCCGTTACCGTTGCTGCTGCGACTCATCAACTCAGACGGTCCCGGTGCAGGATGATCCTCGTCGCACCGGCGTGGCCGAGAGAGATCTGGTTCCCGGACCTTCTGGACATGTCAGCGTCCCCCTCAGTCAAACTGTCGACTGACATGGATCTCCTCTCCAGAGAAAGAGGCGCCATCCTCCACCACGACCCGGTGTCACTTAACTTGCAGGCCTGGCTCCTGCAGCACTAGTGTTTGGAGGGTACCATATCCCAGCGGACTGCAAGGAGGTGCTTGCAAAGGCCAGGGCATCCTCAACTCTCAAGTGCTATGGACACAAATGGAAGGGGGTTTTCTGTCTGGTGCCGCGCACAGAAGATTAACTCTCTGCAGATTAAGGCCCCTCAAGTGCTGCCGTACTTGCTATCACTGGCCAAGGCGGGGCTGGCCCATGCCTCCATCAAGATCCATCTGGCAGCTATCTCCCTCTACACCAGAACTCTGGGGCGGTCATTCCTGTGGTCCCATCGCCTGGTGAAGGAATTCATGAAGGGACTGTTCCGATCGTTCCCGCCGGTGAAGGCTCCGGCCCCGGCGTGGGAGTTGAACGTGGTGCTGACCAGGCTCATGGGGCCGCCATTCAAGCCTCTGCATTTGGCACAGTTGAAGTTCCTGTTGTGGAAAATGGTGTTTCTTGTGGCCATCACCTCCGCACGAGTGGGAGGGATCCAGGCCCTCTCCTGCAAGCTCCCATACCTGACTTTCCACGAGACGAGGGTGGTGCTGAGGACGCACCCCTCCTTCATGCCCAAGGTGCCGTCCGACTTCCATATCAACGAGCCCTTGGTGTTACCTGTTTTCTTCCTGTCACCTTCGCCGCCGGCTGAGAGGACTTTGCACTTGCTGGATGTAGCTAGAACACTGAAGTTCTACGTGGACCGCACAAAGAGTTTTCTGAAGACATTACAGCTGTTTCTGAATTTTGGACCTGTGAACCAAGGGAAGGCCCTTTTTCGAAGGCTTCCATTTCCAGATGGCTCTCCGGCTGCATCATGCACTGTCACCGCTTGGCAAACCGACCGTTGCCCGGCCGTCCGAGAGCCCATTCGACCAGAGCGATCGCTGCTACCACAGCATTCCTATCTGGTGTACCCCTGCTGGACATCTGCAGGGCTTCTACGTGGAGGTCGACGCACACCTTCACGAGATTCTACTTCGTCGACCAGGATTCCAGGGAGGAGTCCAGAGTCGGCCAGGCAGTGCCGCGCAACCTGTTAGCCTGAAGGTGGGCCTGGTGAGGAGGTACGAGATGCTTAATGTTGAGCCTTGCCACCTCCCGTGGTTGTGCATGTGTGTACTGCTATGTATTCTTGTATTCATGAGCATGTGAATCCATGCCAGACCCCATGCTGGAGAAGGAACAAGTTACTTACCTGTAACTATTGTTCTCCAGCATGGGTCTGGCATGGATTCACATGCGAACCCTCCCGTCTACCCCTCTTTGGCTCTTCACTTGGTCCTACTGCCACTTTACGTGCTACCAAATCCGAAGATGGCTGCCAGAGGAGGGGCTTAGGTAGAGGGCAGTCATTGGCTGGGGGCAGTATGACCCAGAGACCAGTGATTGGTTATTAGGAGAAAGATAGTTCAGGAACGAAACTGAAACTGATTTTTTTCTTTACCGAGGATTCCCAGTCTGACTATGGGGAATATTCATGAGCATGTGAATCCATGCCAGACCCATGCTGGAGAACAACAGTTACAGGTAAGTAACTTGTTCCTCGTACTCAGCCTGATGACATTTCAGATAGTGCAAAAGCTAAGACATAGATGAGGAAGGGAGGGGGAGAGTGGGAAGGAAATGGAAACTGACAGGCGACTACCGTACTAGACCTGACGACATTTCTGGTAGAGCCGGAGAAAAACAAAAGGTGAGGGAGAGGGGTGCAGAAAGGGAGGGGAGGAACAAAACAGGCGACAATCATACTAGGCCTGGCGACATTTCAGATAGTGCTGGAGATGGGGTGGAGAGGAAATAAACAGTAATGGGAGGTGGAGGAAACAGACGAGGTTGCTGTCATATTGGGGACAGGGACAATTCTGATAGAGTAAGTGCATAGAAGAAAGTAAGGGGAGGAGATAGGAAAAGGGAGAAGGGAAAGGAGAAGAGAACAGAGAGTAAGCAGTCAAAAAGAGTGGCGAGGCAAGAGCGGAGAGCGAATACAATTGCAGAGGTCAGTAGTAACACATAATGTTGCAAGCCAGGATACAAGATGAAGATGGGAACAGCATGATTCAGGGCCACCATGAGTACAAGATGCAAAGGAAGTCCAGCATGAGAGTTGAGAAAGAGTGACGCACCGTGAATGAATGAAGTCCATAAAAGTCAAATCCAGCATTGGCCACAAGACAGTGATGGTGAAACCAGAATGTATCGGGAGAGGCTGCTGCAGAAGTGGACTGGAGGAGGTTGAGGGTGAGCAGGGTAGAAGAATCAAGCCAAACAGGCAACACCTGTATGCAAGAAGGGGGGGGTGGCACAAGGGAACATAACACGGGGACCAGAGGAGGTGGGGATGGCCTGTGGGGACAGAGGTGGTAACCCATGTTGGTGCATGCTTACCTGCTGTCTGAGCAGCGGGTCGGGCCCTGGGTCCTCCTGGTCGAAACAGGTCCAAACAGGAATTGCCATTTTTTCTCCATCTGCCCTTCACTGCAGATGCCCGGGCGAGAGACGCCATTGATCTAAGAGTTAAGAGAAGGAAGGAAGAGGCAGGGCTAAGAAGGTGGGTGGTGCTTAGACCAGGTGAACTATATCCACTTGCACCTGCTCCCCATCTGCGAGAACATGAGGATGTTCTCTGGAATAAAGGCTTTCAGCTCCTGGAAAGTTCTTGTAAAATAAAAGCACTCCTGCACTGAAATAAAGTGTTCCTGCTCACATCTCTATACGAGCGTGGTGGCAAAGGCTCATATAGAGATAAAAACGGACATAAGTGAGTCAAGTGACCCATTGCCCCCATCACTAGATGGTGTGGTTTTAGTGTTCTGGGACCTGTGGCCATGACATTCTCATTCAAACAGACAGCTCCACCTGCATGTATTACATCAACAAGAATGATGCCACCAACCCGCTCCCCTCCCCTCTGCAGACAAGCGATCGACATTTGGGAGTGGGCTCTGGTGAACAAAATGCACCTGTCGGCAGTCCACCTCCTGGGGGAGTCCAACCTACAGGCAGACAGGCTCAGCAGGCTGGGCGTGGACAACTAGGAATGGCAGTTGAACAAGGAAGTCCTTCAGGGGATCTTCACCCGGTGGGGTCATCCACAGGTGGACCTCTTTGCCACCAATGCCAACAGGAGGTGACCCCAGATCGCCTCCTGGCTGAGTAGGGCAGTGGTTCTCTAGGAGATGCAATGCAGATCCTGTGGAACAACATGAACATGTACACTCCCTCCGCCCCCACTCCACTGGTGCACAGGGTCATCTGCAGGATCATGAAGTCGGAGAACCTTTGGATCATCCTGATAGCTCCATGGTGGCTAGCAAGACCCTGGTTCTGTTCAGCCTGTCAGACCAGGCCCTGGTACACCTCCCGCTGGCCCCAACACACCTACTTTCTCAGCGGTTGGGCACAGTGATCCATGCCTCCCCATAGAAGTTAGCCCTCGCAGCGTGGTTCCTGAACAGGTCACCCTGAAGCATCTGCACCTGTCACAGGCTAACCTGGCCGTTCTACAGGGGGCTAGGAGCGACGCTACCAGGAACCAGTGAAAAGCAAGTGGACCAGGTTCTACCACTGGGTAGAATCAAAAGAAATTGATCCGTTGACTTGCACGTTGGACAACGTTCTATCCTTCTCTGCACCCCTTGCACACTTATGGGTGCAGGTAGACACATGCTGCATGGATCTGGCGGCCATTGGAGTTTACAAGATCTCGGAAGAGGGGGTATTTTCATCCTCGAATCCGGTGGTTAAGAGGCACTTGGCGGGCCTGACTAGCCTGTCAAGAAACCACACCCAGTTCTCAATGTGGTCCTGGGCGCCCTGGAGCATAAACCATTCGAGACTATGGCGTCCACGGACATCAGGCTAGTTACCATTAAGATGGCCCTGCTAGTGGGCCTTACCTCGGCATGCCGAATCAGTGGGATACAGGCGCTGGTGGCTTCAGAGCCATATACTACATTTCATAAGGACAAGGTGGTGCTCAGAACACACCCCGGGTTCTCGTGCTAAGAGTGAGACTCTCTTTCTCCCACTCTTAGGCATGATTTGAGAATGTCCTTTGACTTTGTAATATGTTTTATGGGCTAAGGGGTCTTTTACTCCATTGGGCTTCATGTTTTTTTGGTATGTGTGTTACACAGCACCCTCAATGCAGTAACACAGGGGTGTCATAGTGACCCCCAAACATAGAGTCCATACCCTGGGACTGACTACTGTCTCCCCGGGCATTTAAAGTCACCATTGGCTTTGCTAGTCTTAAATTGTGAACAGAACCAGTACAAACCATCATATTGTGGAAGTACTAGTAGGGGTAATTCGAATGCCTCTGGGTCTGTTTTCCAAGGGGGCACTGTCCAGTCCCCCCTTGTCGAGTTTCTGGCTGATGGCAGTGGATACCATGCGAAATATTCCACCGGAATATTTCCTATGGGATTTTCCCATTTATTTTAAACGCACCACTTTTTGGTGCAATGTTAAAGATACCGATGGGTTATTTATTTGATATTTATTCCCTGGTTGGGTCTTTTTGCCAGGACTCTGTTTTAAAATGGCGTTTGTGTTCGCCTCTGAAACCCAAACCCAAGTCGAGCCCTTTGTTCCACTTTTGGCAGGCTTCTGCACAGAAGCCTCCAAAAGTGGTGCCACTCTGTCTGGGTTTACAGGATGTGTGGGAGGGGGGAATAGGCACCCTGGACTGAGTTGCCTTGCCAACTCAAGTCGCACTCTTGTGTGATTGGCCCAGTGATGAGCCGCCCGGCTCACCACTTAGCATGTTTGATTCACAGCTAGGCTGATGAATGGGGGTTTTAGGCATAAAAGCAGGGCTTTGGGGACTGGAACTTCAGAAGTCGCCACAGGACCTAAAGAATCCAAAGAGGGGAGAAGCTCAGGAGCCATCTACAACAACGACACCACTGGTGGAGCCCTGCTGAAACTCACCACTTTCCCGACGACAGAGAGGATCTTCTTCCAGGAGAGTCTTCTTCCCTTTGAGCTGGTGGGACCAACCAATTCGCCTTTTTCCCCTCCCTGGATCGTCTCGTGGTCTAATCGCTCGTGCCAAGCACCCCGGCGGCCGGATAGCCACGCTTCACCACTACCGCGAATAAAAGGGTAATACCTTTTAACCGGGAAACTCTGTGGCTGGTTTCTTCCCTGGCAGTGCAACGACCTCCAGCTTTCCTCCACGTCGAGACCACCTCTTCCCCTGGACGAAGCCCCGACTTGCACCCGCTGCCAGGAACAACTGCCCCCGCTGGAGGTTTCTCACCATTTCAGGTACTGTGTCCCGCCTGGTCTCCCTTGCAACAGACTGTCCAAGGTGTACCGTAAATCCTTGACTCTCTATCCTGGGGTGACCTCGGACCTGTTAACATTACCTTTCGAGGGGATTGGGTCCTCCGACGTATTCCATATCTATGACATGTAATCACCACAGCTGTGCTGCTTCGGAAACTTTTTTCGGCGTCTGCGTCAATGACGTCGACGCGCCGTCGTCGAGGACCTCGTCCGACGTCATCCGATGTGATAAGTAGGACGCACGACGCCCGTAGCCTCAGTTCCGTTTTTTCCGCGAACGTGTTGCTTCGTGACTCTCGGTTAGCACCTCGACTCTTTGGAGTTCTGTTCTTCTCGGTTCCGTTCTTCGAACCTGTTTGTTTTGTGCAAATCCTTCGTGTGAAGATGTCTTCGACTTCGTCTTCGACCCCGCGTCCGGGTTTCAAGAAGTGCGGGGAGTGTGGGTCCAAGATGTCGGTGACGGACTCGCGCAACGCCTGCCTCTGGTGCCTCGGGGAGGCCCACGACACGGATGACTGTATCGACTGCCAGTCGCTCACGTCCAAAGCCTTACGCGAGCGTAAGAAGTTGTTGTCGGTAGGTCGGGTGTCCAAGCCCCGGAAGTCGAAGTCTGCGGGGCTTTCGACGGATGATTCGAGGGGTGACTCTCCGCGTCATCGTCGGAAGTCTCGTGGGTCTCCTTCTAGGAGTCGGTCTCACCACTCCTCAGCCTCTTCGAAGCATTCTCGGAAGCGCCGACACCGGTCGTCTTCCAGGTCCTCTTCGGAGGACTCTGCCCGGCACGTCGCTTACCCCATCAGCCGTGCGACGCCGGAGGAATGGGCTTCCTTTGGGAAGAAAATGCTGGCGATTCTTGAGTCGCAGGGTACTAAGCCGTCCGCGCCCCCGAGTGGGGTCGGTCGTGAGAGGTCGAGAGACACCGCTCGCAAGAGTGGTCGGCACGAGTCACGGGAGAGGTCCCGTTCGGACAAGGAGACTCGTTCTCGACGTACCCGTTCCAGGTCCCGGTCCTCGACGTGTTCGAGACCGTGTGCACCTGTGAGGTCTTCAAGGAAGACATTGACGTCTGAGGCGTCGAGGGCGCCGACAGGTTTTCTCGAGGCTCCGGCTCCGAGGAAGTCGTCGAAGCCGTCGACGCTCAGGTCGTCGAAGGACACGCTCGGGGCTTCGGCTTCGAGGGCTGTGTCGACGCCGCCGATGCTGGCGGCGCTGCATCTGACGTCGTCGCCGATTTCCTCGACGTCAACGCCGATCCTCTCGGCGCTGATGCCTGTTCTATCGACGCCAGCGCCGATTCGCTCGACGCCATCGACGCCTTTCGTGTCGGAGGTACCCCGTGGCACGGGAGAACCCCCTAGGAAGGCTCTGGTTAAGAGCAAGCACTCTCGGCTGCCTTCTTTTCGCCACCTGGAATATATTTCAGAGGCGGATGAGGATTCTGATGGCCTGGTTTCCTAGTCAGGTTCCAGATGAAATTGTCTCCGGCCACGGTCTGTTTGACGATTTGAGGCAGTCACTGCATGATGCCAGTGGACTGGACACCTCTCCGGAGGTGGAGTTTTGTAGGCCTGAGCCTGGCTCTCATGCCAATTCCTCGTACCGGCGCCTTATGGCTAGGGTTTCTGAGTACTTGAGATGGTCTGCTCCCCCAGGGGAGTTTGTGCAGGATGATCTAACGGACATCCTTGATGTTGGTCCCCCAACTGCCCCGGTATTGCCGTTCCATATGGCTTTACAGAGAAGGGTGGCGGCGGCTTGGACTGCTCCGGAGAGTCTCCCGGCGGTGGGCAGATCCTTGTCGCGAAAATACCGTCCAGCCAGTAGCGACCCCTGCTACTTGACCAGGCACCCCACTCCGGATAGTTTGGTGGTGCAGGCGGCCAAGGCCCCGGCGAAGCAGGCGTCGTACCCTACCATCCCTCCTGATAGGGACGACAAACGTTTTGATGGCTGGGCGAAGAAAGTGTTTTCTTCTGGTGGTATGGCGCTTCAGGCGGCCAACTCCATTTGTGCCTTGTCTCGTTTCACACATACTCTGTGGAACTGTGTTGCGTTAGCGGCTGAACATATTCCCGAAGGGGATGAACGGGATGGTTTCCTTGCTATGGTCCAGGATGGTAAGGATGCCATGTGTGAGTCCGTTCAGTCGGGTTTGGACTTAGCTGAATGCGTCAGTAGGTCCATGGCGGCGAGCACCGTGATACGCAGGTTTGCGTGGTTGCGGAAGTCGGGGTTTGCTCCTGATGTGCAGTCCCGGCTCCTCAACATGCCCTTTGACGGTGAACACCTTTTTGGCAGCAAGGCTGACGAGAGCCTTGAGAGGTTGCAGACCTCAAAAGCTGCAGCAAAGTCGTTGGGCGCTGCAGTTCGCCAACCTCCGCCTTTTCGTCCTAGGGGACAGCAGTGGAGGGGTGGTTCCTTTCAATATTACTCGTCCTTCAGTAAAGCGAGAGGAGCTGGCAGTCAAAGAGGCCAACGCAGGGGTACCAGAGGTGGACGACAGGGAACCCGGGGTGCCAAGGCCGCTCGGGCAGTTGCCTCTTTGCCCTCAGGTAACGCCACAGCCGCTTCCACTCAGTCATGAGGCCATGTCCCATGGTTCGCCGGTTAGGGGAAGGCTGGCGCAGCATCTTGTAGAGTGGCAAGCCATTACTTCAGATGTGTGGGTTCTGGAGATCATAACCCACGGCTACTGTCTTCCCTTTCGGCACAGGCCTCGCGACAATCCACCGGGGAACCTCTCTTTGCAGAGTCGGGATCCGCTCCTTGCGCAGGAAATTCAAGCCCTGCTGGAGAAAGGCGCCATAGAACTGGTGCCTGTAGCGGAGAGGAACAAGGGATGGTATTCCCCTTATTTTTTGATTTCAAAGAAAGACGGGGGATTGAGACCCATCATGGACTTGCGCGGTTTGAACAAACTCCTCAGGAAGGACAAGTTCAAGATGGTTACTCTCAAGTCCTCCAGGCCCTTCAGCTTCAGGACTGGTTGGTGTCACTCGACCTCAAGGATGCTTACTTCCATGTGCCGATCCATCCCAAGCACAAGAAGTACCTGAGGTTCGCGGTTGGCGACTCGCACTTTCAGTTTCGGGTCCTCCCGTTCGGATTGACCTCCGCCCCGAGGGTTTTCACCAAGCTCATGGTGGTGGTGGCAGCGCATCTCAGGCAAGGGGGGATTCACGTCTACCCCTACCTGGACGATTGGTTGATCAGGGGGAGCTCTCCCGAGCAAGTCCTGGATCATCTGTCCGTCACCTGCCACTCCCTTCACAGGCTGGGCTTCTCCCTCAATTTAAAGAAGTCCCATTTGACGCCAACACAGCGGCTCCAGTACATCAGAGCAGTGCTCGACACTTCCCTGGGGCAGTGTTTTCCTCCCCAGGTGAGGGCTCTTCACATTCAGCAGATGGTGCACAAGTTTCAGCATGCCCAGACGCTCCCAGCGTTCGAGTTCCTGAGGTTGCTCGGCCTCATGGCATCCTGCATTCTTCTGGTGCCAGAGGCTCGTCTGCGGATGAGATCTTTGCACAGGGCACTCAAGACGCAATGGTCGCAGTCCTCCGGCAGGATGTCGGACCCGGTTCAGGTGCCGCCCTCGGTCGCCCGGGAACTTCTGTGGTGGGCCGTCAAAGGCAACTTGATGAAGGGGGCTCCATTTTGGTTTCCCTGGCCGGAGGTGACGATCGTGACGGATGCATCCCTCACGGGATGGGGAGCTCATGCCAACGGGCTGACAGTCAGCGGTCGTTGGTCTCCGTCGGAGTCCAGACTCCATATCAATCTGTTGGAGCTGAGGGCTGTCAGGCTAGCCCTGAAGGCTTTTCTGCCGACTGTGCGAGGAAAGAGTGTGCTGATCCTGACGGACAACACAGTGGCCATGCACTACCTCAACAAAAAGGGGGGGGCAGGGTCACTTCCTCTGTGCAGGGAGGCGATGCAGCTCGAGTTCTGGGCCATCCAGCAGGAAGTTTCGATCTTGGCAGTTCATCTGGCCGGAGACGACAACGTGACGGCGGACGCTCTGAGCAGGCAGAGCGCGATCTCTCACGAGTTGGAGTTGGCTCAGGAGATTCTCCTGGAGATCTTCGCCCTTTGGGGGACCCCTCAAGTGGATCTCTTCGCCTCCAGTGTCAACCGGAAGTGCGAAAGGTTTTGCTCGCGGGAATTTCCTCCAAAAGGAGCCTTAGGAGACGCGTTCGTGGTGGAGTGGTCATTCCCGCTGCTGTACGCGTTTCCTCTGGTCCCCGTCATCCTGCAAGTGCTGCGGAGGTTACGGAAGTTTGGTTCCCGGATGATCCTCATTGCCCCGGCGTGGGCTCGGAGGACGTGGTACCCGGACCTTCTCGACTTGTCCATCTGCCCTCCACGTCGTCTTCCCTACCGAGACGATCTGCTCTCACGGGAGGGGGGTCAGGTTCTCCATCCAGAGGTCAGATCCCTCAACCTTCACGCTTGGCTTCTGGAAGGTTGAGGTATAAGGATTGGGACCTCTCTGAGGACGTGATGGAGGTGTTGCTTTCGGCTCGAAGGCCAGCAACAAAGTCTCTGTACCATTGCCATTGGCGTAAGTTCTGCGACTGGTGCAGGGTTCAGAATGTGGATCCTTTTGCATGTGACATCCCCATGGTTCTGTCCTTTTTACTTTCTTTGGCCCACAGGGGCTTGCAAGTGGGTACCGTTAAAGGTTACCTGGCGGTGCTGTCCATCTTTAAGCGCTCGTCTGAAGAGTGTTCTTACTTTAAAATCCCTTTGATTTCACAGTTTCTGAAAGGGCTCACTAATGTGTTCCCTCCGTCACCTTTCCTGGTGCCCGGTTGGGATTTAAACCTTGTTCTTAAGTTTCTTATGGGTGCTCCGTTTGAGCCTTTACATTCTTGCCCTTTGAAGCTGTTAACTCTGAATAATGTGTTGTTAGTTGCGGTTACTTCCGCTCGCAGAGTGAGTGAGTTACAGGCACTTTCAGTTAAGCCACCCTTCACTGTATTTCACAAGGACAGGGTTGTCCTTAGAGTTCGTCCTTCTTTTCTTACGAAGGTAGTGACGGAATTTCATTTGGCCCAGAAGGTTGTTCTTCCGGCATTCTATCCTCCTCCGCATCCTGGTAAGGAAGAGGAGAGGCTCCATAGGCTTGATCCTAGGAGAGCTTTAAGCTTTTATGTTTCACGCATGTCCCGGGTCAGAGTGGACGATCAACTCTTTATTGGTTACGCTGGAAAGCGTTTGGGGCAAGCTGTGACGAAACAGACTTTGTCTCGCTGGATTATTTTGGCCATCTCGGAGTGTTACCGCTTGGCGGGTAAGGACCCACCGGCTGGTTTGCGGGCCCATTCTACCAGGGGTATGGCTGCATCTACTGCCCTGCAGAGGGGTGTTCCTATTCGCAACATCTGTGATGCAGCCACCTGGGCTTCAGTACATACATTTGTACGCCACTATTCCCTCGATTCCATCCGAGGACAGGATCTGGCCTTTGGCAAGGTGGTCCTTTGCTCTGCTATTTGATTGGCTAATCTAAATTTTGATTCTAAATTCTTTCCCTCCTCCTTGCTCTGGTACTGCTTTGGGAGTCTGTCATAGATATGGAATACGTCGGAGGACCCAATCCCCTCGAAGAACAAGTTACTTTCTTACCTGGTAACGTTCTTTCGATGGGATGGTCCGACGACGTATTCCATATCGCTCCCGCCCTACCTTCTCCGCTGCAGAATTTCTTTTGCGATTGCAGCTTACGTTCCGCAAGGCTTGGTGTCTGACTGGCAGTTGACTAATGTCACACGTTCTGGGGGAAAAAACTACAACTGAGGCTACGGGCGTCGTGCGTCCTACTTATCACATCGGATGACGTCGGACGTCAGAGGAGGTCCTCAACGACGGCGCGTCGACGTCATCGACGCAGGACGCAGACGCCGAAAAAAGTTTCCAAAGCAGCACAGCTGTGGTGATTACATGTCATAGATATGGAATACGTCGTCGGACCATCCCATCGAAAGAACGTTACCAGGTAAGAAAGTAACTTGTTCTTCTAACTTGATCCAACCTCTTTTTGACTTTCCCTCAAAGACTTTGAGGGCATTTCCACTGTGTGATCTTGGGCACATTCCGCCTTGCTCTTGCCAAGAGTGGGCCTTGCCTATGAACTTTTTGCTCTACAGTAGACCCTGCCTTTCTTGACTTGCTGCGGGTTCTTAAAAGTGTTGGTACTGTGTGATTTTCCTATTCTGCCTTTTCTCTCCCTTTTAAACAAATTATTGGAGTGCCATCTATGGTTACGCGCTCACCTCTGTTTTGCTAAATAAGTGGTGTATTAACCTAGACTTGTCAAATAATTAATTAGGGAGGTGTATATATTTCTAGTGACTGTGTTTGAACTTGCTTGACATATTAGTGCCAGTGTATTTTTACAAGTGTGTTTTTAAAGAAATAATTATATACTTTTATAAAGCTGTGGTCAGTGTTTGCTTGTGCTACTGTATTTTTAGCCCTATTGTGTATACTCTACATACTGCCTAACTCTTCTTGAGCGAAGTCTGACTACTCAGCCACAGCTACCATTAAATCTGGGTGGTACGGACTGCTACCAATTGGGTTTACTGCTAAAACCTGTAGTCTTAAACTTTTTGCAGTGGTCCCTAAGGGAACTCCACAGGTTTCTGCCTAACAGATGCCAGCACCAGGTCGGACGCAGCATTTGGTCAAGCAGTGTTAAGGAACTTGTTCTCTTAGGGGGGGGCGACTCTCCACCGTGGGGCTACATTCATTTGTAATCGCCCATACATCCTACCATCCTCCCCCCTAATAAAACTGGTGTCATTAGGCAATGTTGATATTGTTGGTGCGTCAAAGGGGACTGAGGAGTTGCGTCGGTGGGTGGAGTCATGGGAGCGCTATGGACTAGGAGTATGTTAGTCACTACGGTGAGTAATTTATAATTTCTCTGGAAAGGGGCCTCTTAGGGGTTTACTCACACACCTCCTTCCTTCTGGTCTTTCTGGTTTCACACAAAGTCCTTGGTCTTTCATGGGTTGCAGTTCTCACACACTTTCTCCTTTGGCCCCTCTCCCGCCCCAGTAGCAGCCAGTTACTTCTTTGTCCTTTCTTGATTCACCAGACCCTACCGTTCAACTGGCCCTTTCTTGTTACTTTTGAAAAGGTTCTTCTCTCCCCCCCCCCCCCTCCTCCTCTATCCCTTCAATCTGGGTCCTTGTCAGGCGGATAGGTTAACCCTCCTGCCACGCGCCTGCTCCACCCACCCGCCCCCTTTTTAAGATTGCTGGTGGACAGTCCCAGACTTTTTAGTTCCCCTGGGTTTCGACGGTCCTCTGGAATTAGCTTAGCTAGCCTTCTCTTCCAGGCTTGTCCGCCTAGACTAGTCTTCAGGTGCTCACCCAAAGCCTTCCAGACTTGCTGCGCCTTTCTCCAGGCATTTGCTTTCTACACTCACGTGTCTAGCTCTGCCTCCTGCCAGGCAGTGGTGATCACCAGCTGCTCTCCTCCACCTCCCTCTTGGTCCAAGCCAAAGATTGAACCCTCTCAGTCCCATTATATCTCTCCGGCTGTGGGGTCTGTTTTAAGGCTAAACCTGATCAGTTATTGCTGGAGGCTCCATGTAGCCCGATCTGAGATTGGTTATTCGAGTCTTCAACGTGTTATTGATAGCTACGTTTAAGTATTGGTTTAGGCAGTAATCGTTCTCATTAAATGCAATTAGGTACTGCAGCGTTTTATAGGTGTCTGATGTGTGGCAAGGCCAGTACCTTGTCCAGGGAGGTCTGCTAGTAAACAAACCCAACATTCTAATCCTGCCCTGTGCCAGTGTGTGTATATATATGTGTCTGTCCCCTTACCTCCCTCCTTACCTGCAAGTCCTGATCTTTGCATGTGTACAGGAGCCACTGGGCACATGTTGACTGTACCGGCAGCCCTCCGACCAGAGGAGGATGGCAGAGGAAAATGGGTTATTCTGGATTAGATTTACCATCAACCAAAGTCAAAGCACGAACCATTTGATGGAAGGGGGAAAACTCTGGCCTCTCATATGCCACCTCTAAGGATCTTGCAGCTGCGGTTTTGAAGCCCTGGTATGCCGCATACCCTGACTGCAATGACATCTTTGGGTCAAGTGACAAGGATCGTGTTCCACACGCACAATGGCCTTCCCTTGCACACAACACGTAAATTCCAGGGTTCAAAATTAAGATTGAATAAGCAGGAGTCAAAACCAGCTCCTGTTGTCAGGCACCCCCCGGTAGGCAGGAAATACTGCTGGGTAACTAGGAGTGAATAAACTGTGCACTGCAAATCTTAACTCCCACATGAGATGCACACTTTTAACTCTTTGCCCATTTTGTATATTCCACTATATTTAAACATGCTGTGGATGTGTCCCAATTCTCCTTTATTTACATTCTGACACACTCACAGTTAATGTCACACAATGGAAAGTAGTCTGAATACCACAGTGCCGAAAGCCCGGGGCACATAAGGTAGCGCACAAGCATGCTGCGCGGTGCCCCGGACTTCCGGCACCATGATATTGACACTTCACAAGTAGGAGTGAAGCTGCCAGCCGGAGCCTGCAGCAGTTAAGTGTGGGGGGGGCAGATGGTCATGCGTAGTGGTTGGGAGATCGGGGGAGGGTGTCCCCCGCCCCCCCCCCCATTGTAGCCTTTATCTCATGATATGATATGGCATTTGTAACGCGCCTATACACAAGTGTTTCAAGTGCTGCAATTGCGGGTGCAACCTTTTGTGCTTGGCTTGTAGACTTAGAACCCACACAATTATGTTTGTTAAGCACCCATTGGCCTAGGAGACAAACGTAGCTCCTGGTAACTGTTCATTTTAAGCTAACCAGGCTCTCCTAGAGTAGAAGAAGGTAATATGTGTTTAGAACCCACATCGGCCACTTACACATTACGCACAAGCGCACACACAGACACGCGCACACACACACGCAATGTCGGAATACATGCGAGGAGAGATGCTAATCTGTTCAGTTAGTAACTCAGAAGAGCCTCCTCGTCTGCCCTTGAACACAGCCACATCAAAGCACATCACATAGCTGTCTAAATCCTCCAGGAAACAAATAATCGCTTACCAAAAATCAGCATGGTGTCACTTCTGTCTAGCTCTGCCTCACTCCCTGCCCACGTGGCCTCCCCCACTGAGGATTTCACTTAATTCTCACAATCATAGGCAGTAGGAACATACATAATGGAGGCACCATGCGTAGTATCAACATGTCACTCAATTAAGCTTGATGAACATTGAATCATTTGGGAACCCTTGCGCTTTCTTTCAAATCAGGACATTCTTTGCTGACCTCCTACAGTCACAGTAAAGAAGCGTTGGGAAAGGCAGCATTTTGCCTTTGATATGGGAAACTCCTTTGGACGAGCAGGCCTCTACCCAGGTTCCAGGCAGAGAGACCACGAATGCAACCTGTTTGGTCAAAGGAGCACAATGCTAGAGGGAAGTGTAGCATTCATGCACCCCCTGGCCCTTGCTGCCTCCCAGTCGCCTCCCTGTGCCCGCTGTCTGTTTTGTTTCAAATCCCATATATCTGTCGTTAGCTCAACCTTATTGTTGCTAAAGCCACACCCATGAGATCAACCTGATGGCGGGCTTAAAGCTCCATCAAGAACCCAAAATCTCTAAACATGTGACGCAGCCCTCTCTCCTTCAGTCCACCACTTCTCCGTCTACCCCATCTACTCTAGACTACTTCGCCCCAACCTCTTCTACCGAATTAGCATCCATCCTTCGCATCAGCGCCCCATCTTGCGCTCCTGTTGACCAGTTTGCTCCTCAAACGGTCAATGACCAAATTAACCAGTGAACTGCTCTCATTTCTTTGAGCCCTTTAACTCTCTCTCCCTGCGGGATTCTACCCTGCCTCATTCAAATCTGCACCTGTCCCACCCCTTTTGAAGAAACTGTTGACCCACACATCCCAGTGAACTATATCATGGTTGCCCTCCTACCTCCTTACCTTATGGGTGGTCCTTGAGAAAAATGACCTTGGAGATCCACTTTATATGGCTACCATAGTAAACTCTCCACCAAGACTGCACTCCTGCATTTATCCCACTTTCTATGATGCTCTATGATGCTCACAGCTTCAAATTCTCCTTACACTCCTCCCTTTTGACCACTCTGCTGCTAGCGACATGGTTGATGCCTCCTGCCTCCTCCGTCACTCTCCAGGGCCTTGGGTTTACCAAATCTCCTCTAACCTAAATTGCCTCCTACCTGGAGAGTTGCTTCTTTAGAATCCATGGCATTAGCAAACCTATGACATCCGTCAGCCCCTCCGGATCAGTCCTTTACCTCTCTGCTCTTCACCCTCCGTACCTCTGCCCTAGAAAGATATCTCATCCTTTGACTTTTACTATCACCATTTTGCTGACGCCACTCAAAAATGTTCCTCCTTTCCCTCCTTCACCCCATTCATCTCGGAACAGATTACCAAATGTCTCCCTGCAATCCATCACTGGATGGCTCTTCTTTGCCACATGCTGACCTCTTCAAAACACATCCTCCTTCTAATCCTATCTCCTTCCTTCCTGACCTTGCTCTCTTGCCCATGCAATCTTGCAGTCCTCTTTGATAGTGACCTCCAACTGTAACAATGTATCATTACCACCACCTCTGCTGCTCTTATTAACCTTATCAACATTCCCAAAATGTGTCAATTTCTTACTCGCCACTCTACCTGTAGCTGCTGGTGAATTTTCTAACTGGAGGGGTGTAAATGTTCCCACAAATATGTGGGAGTAGCCAAGCAAAGCGAGGGAGCCCAACCAACAAAGGAGGGCTTGGAAAGAATTCCATCCACAGGAATATTTTAAAAATCCAATGTTAAAATGTGGCATTTTACAGCACATTTTCTGTGAAAAAAATATTTAAATGACATGCAGTTTGTAATCAGTTTTGTAGAGTAACACATGAAGAAATCCACTAGATGCAAGTCACCAGCAGTGCGCAGGAGCATTTTCCAATGCATTTTCATGAGGCCTTTGCTCAGAGTGTATGCCAGATTTAAAGAAGTCCATGCTGGCTGTGCCCATACATGTCCATGCTGGCAAGAACATACTCCTGTTGGCTTTGCAAGTAAAAAATGCCATGCCATAGTAAGAAAAAAGGTCTGCACTGGCTCCAACAAGGTTGGCCAGTACGGACAAATAAGACATTAATCATGTTGGCCTTTTCCTTAGTACCCTTAATAAATGCCATGCCACAGTAAGAAAATAGGTCTAGACTAGTTCCACCAATGTAGGCTAGTACTGCTACGTAAGAAGACTCGTATTATTATCCCTGATGCCTAGTAAAAATGCCATACTACCACAGACAGAAAATATGTCCAAACTGGCAGCACTCTACAAAGGGACCCCCTATTCCCTGCAAATTCAGAGCCCACCTCCTCAGCCTGGCACAAACCTATTCATAATGAATTTATACACTTTCTCTTTCTCCAGCTTGGGGTCTGGCATGGATTCACATGCTCATGAATATTCCCCGTCGTCAGGCTGGGAATCCTCGGTAAAGAAAAAAAATCAGTTTGTTTTGTTTCTGAACTGTCTTTCTACTAGTAATCACTCGCCCCTGGGTCATACTGCCCCCAGCCAATGACTGCGTGCTTTTTCGAAGAGTGTGCGCTTATTTTTTCGGTCAATTCGAGCCTCAAGCTCCACCGATTCTTCTTCCGATCAACGGGGACCCATTTCGGAATTTTCTACTCCCCTCAAGGGCGGATTTTCAACGAATTACACTTCTTGGAGGATGCCGAGGCCTTTGAGGCCTACCCCGATTCAGACATGGCCCAGGACAAAGGAGATTGGACACCTACTGGATCCAAACTGTACAGGAACTGCCCAGGATGTGGATTACAGAATGTCTTCAAGGAAGATGAGCCCTCCCGGTGCCTCTACTGCGTTCACGCCGACAAGTCGCACGGGGAGGAGGACTGTGCGTTCTGTAAGAACATGTCTGTCCGGACAATGAAGGACAGTCGTACTCGGCTCACCAACTGGCTGGAGGGGAAGAGTCCAGCAGCAGGTTAGAAGAGGAAGTCTGAGCGTTCTTCTTAGACCTTTGAGGGCGCTCCGGTGACGAGGGCCCAACAAAAGGCAAAGCACTGCAAGTCCGCGGGCACCAGGAGCTCCGTTGGTTCGGGCTCCTCGGCTGCCAGGCAGGGTGCGATGTCACAGACGCCATCATCCACGAGCCAACACTCTGGCTTGGGGAAAAGGAAGTCGGAGAACCCGGGTAAGCTTCGGGAGAAGCCCCGGTCGAAAAGCCAAGGGGGGCGAGGCAGTGACCCTCCTCCTAAGGTGAAGGCCTCAGACCAGCCCAAGGTCATGAAGGCCCTGATTTACCCGGCGAAGGCCTCGATTGAAGGAGTCGTGGCGGCCCTGGCAAAGCCTGTGGAGGCTACCCCAGTGGAGATGACTTCCGGGCCTAGAGTTTCCCTGCCACCCCGGAGGGAATCATCGTTCCAGCCTATCGAGAAGACCCCTGTGAAACCCCGGGTTGAGAAAGAGGGGGGGCACGGTAGCCATAACGGATATAGATACCACCTCCGAGGATGAGGTGGCTGGCATCAAAGCTATCCTGGACAAGAAGTTTGAGGCCTACTGGAGGGATCCCGACGAGGTGGATGTGGAGAGCAACGGTGGATCCGACGAGGAGCCGCGGACCGTGGAGGAAACGGAGGACCCCGCGCCCCAGCCGTCGCTCCCGTCGCTACCAATGCCTACACCGCAGGACAATTCAGGAGCAATCTTGATGGCGTTGCAGACCCTGTGTACGGAGATAAGAACAAGGTTGCACTTATCCCCAGCAGACAATCCAGCAGCGCCCGGACCGTCGGGGAGCCCACCGAGCAAGCAGAGGCGAATCCATCCTCCCCCTCCCTTCCATCCTTCACCTCCATCCCCTCCACCGAGGGATGAGACTGGAACGGAGATGGCGGGGACGGACGACGACGACGGTGGTGACGACGGGACAGATCTCCCATCACCCCCTGCCCGGGCCTCCCCCACTGATGAAATTGGCTCCTTTCACGCCATGATCGCCAGGGCATCTGAGCTTTTCCAGATATGACCCGAAGAGCAGAAGAAGGAAGGTTTCCTCTACCAATGATGAGAAGCCAAGAGGAAGGCCGTCCTCTCAGTCCCGTTACTGGACGTGATCTGGGACGAAGGGCTGTCCCTGCTGAAGAACCCATCCACGGCCCCTGCCGGGTCCCAGACTCCACTCCTATGTGCCTAAGAGCACAGCCGTCCCCGGATTCTGTTGTCTCCGTGGCGGCCAAGAAGAAATCAACAGGGGCGACGGCACCAATTTACACTTCCCCACCGGACGGCGAGGGGAAGAAGCTGGACGCCATGGGACGCCGGGTCATCTTGTTGGCAGCGACGACCATCAAGGCGGCCAACACCCTCGCGATCGTGGCACTCTACGACAGGGAGCTGTGGTTCAAGATTGCTCCCCTCCTGAACTTCCTCCCAGACGACAAGAGGGCGGAAGCCCTTGAAATCTTGCAGGAAGGCGAGGTGGCTTCGGACCACGCCATCACAGTGCCCATGGACATCGCAGACACCGCTTTCGCCAGATGGGCAACAGCGTTTGACTGCGCCGGCGTGGTTGGCTCAAGGCCATCGATTTCCATTGGGACGTGCAGACTAGGGTACTGGACATGCCCTTCGATGGAAACAACCTATCCGGGGAAGCGGTGGATGAGTCGCTACAGGCCATTAAAGCTGACACCGAGACGGTCCATGCCCTAGGCACTCTTCATCAACGATGGCCGTCCTTTCAGAACTCCAGAGGCAAATCTCAAGGTGCCTCCAGAAGGATTTGGCGGTAGTTCATCGTTGTACCGCCAAGCTGCCTGGTCTTCGTCGCAGGAAGCTTACAGAGGCCGCAGCAAGACCGGTGGATACCGTTGTCGCCAAAGGTGCCCAGGGTGGTAAGGCCTCGGCCAAACAGGATTGTACCAGCTGTGACGTCAGGCCCCCACCGAAGCACCCTGGTGGGAGGCCGACTGGCGAACTTTGTCAACACGTGGCAGTCCATCTCCACCGACCGCTGGGTGCTGGAAGCCCTGGCCCAGGGGTTCACTCTGGAGTTTCAAAGAAAGTGCCCCCATTTCCCTCCTGTGGCCAGGAAAGAAAACCAGGTTCCACAGCTGCTTCTGGGGGTACGAGCCATGCTGAGAAAGGGCGTGATAGAACTCGTCCCAAAGAGGCCTTGGGGCTCCTGAGTATACTTCGCGGTACTTCCTCGTCCGAAAGAAGACCGGCGGCTGGCAACCCATCCTGGACATTCGGCGCCTCAACAAATACATCAAAGCCCAGAAGTTCTGGGTGGTTACCCTTCAGCACGTACTTGGACAGCTGGAGGAGGGCGACTTCCTATCATCGCTGGACTTGGAGGATGCTTACTTTCATATCCCCATACACAAAGGACATCGAAAGTTCCTATGTTTCGTGGTCCAATGGCGTCACTACCAGTTCAAGGCCCTGCCCTTCGGGTTAAAGTCGGCTCCAAGTGTCTTTACCAAGTGCCTGGCACTGGTGGCGGCGCGGCTGCGCCTGCAGGGGATCCACGTTTACCCCTACCTTGACGATTGGCTCAGCTCATCCGAGCAAAGTCAAGAGAACTCGCTGTCAACCTCACACCGAAGACATAGGTCTGGGATTCTCGATTAACTTTGCGAAGTCCCACTTGATACCGATGCAGGACGCCCTGTTCCTGGGAGCCAGACTCGACACAGTGGCACGGTTGGCTTCACCGTCAGAGGAGAGGACGAAGGCCATCCTGGACAAGGTACAATGGCTGTTGACCATGGAAGTGGCCAGGGTGAGGTCCATCAAGTCCCTGCTCGGCATGTCATCTTGCATATACCTCGTGCGCCTGTGCAGGCTGCGGATGTGACTACTTCAGGAGTTCCTCGACGCCCGTTGGATGCAAGTGGCGGGGAGCTTCGAAGACAAGATCGCCCTCAACGAGACTTTCCGTCAAGCGATCTGGTGGTGGGGCACCCGTGCGCATCTTGCAGCGGGCATGGACTTCCAGACCCCTACGCACCAGGAAACGGTGATGACAGATGCCTCCCTGGAGGGATGTGGAGCGCACACCGGAGATCTCCACGCAAGAGGCCTTTGGCTCCCGGGAGGACAGGTCCCTGCACAACAACGTCCTGGAGCGCCGGGCCGTGTTCTGGGCCCTCAGGTCTTTCCTTCCGTCCCTCAAGTGCAAAGTGGTACGGATCTTCACCGACAACACCACCACGATGTTCTACATCCGGAAGCAGGGTGGCACTAGATCCCCAGCCCTAACCAAGGAAGCGCAGGATCTGTGGCACTGGGCCATCGCTCAGGGGATGTTCCCGGTACCCTTTCATCAAGGAGGAGTGAAAAACACTGTTGCCGACTAACTCAGCAGGGAGCTGCACTCTTGCCACGGGTGGGAGCTTCGGCAGGATCAAGTGGATCTCCTATTCCGACGACTCGGGGAGCATGGGCGATGCATTCTCCTTCCCCTGGGACGGCCTGTTCCTGTATGCGTTCCCACCGTTGCCGTTGCTGTTGCTTCTGTGACTCATCATACAACTCAGACGGTCCCGGTGCAGGGTGATCCTCGTCACACCGGCGTGGCCGAGGCAGATATGGTTCCCGGACCTTCTGGACTTGTCAGCGTCCCCCCCAGTCAAACTGCCGACAGACGCCGATCTTCTCGCCGATCTTCTCGCCAGGGGAGGAGGCGCCATCCTACATCACGAGCTGGGATTGCTGAATCTGCGGGCCTGGCTCCTGCAGCACTAGAGTTCGGGGGCTACGATATCCCGACAGACTGCAAGGAGATACTTGCAAAGGCCAGAGTGTCCTTGACTCTTAGTGCTATGGACATAAGTGGAAGAGGTTCTCTGTCTCGTACCGTACACAGAAGATCGACCCTCTACAGATTACGGCCCCTCAAGTGCCGCCATACTTGCTGTCGCTGGCCAAGGCGGGGCTGGCACATGCCTCCTCAAGATCCACCTGGCAGCTATCTCCCGCTACACCAGATCTCCGGGGCGGTCATCGCTGTGGTCTCACTGCCTGTTGAAGGAGTTCATGAAAGGACTATTCTGCACGTTCCCACCGGTGAAGGCTCTGGCCCCGGCGTGGGAGCTCAACGTGGTGCTGACCAGGCTCATGAGTCTCCATTCGAGCCCTTGCATTCGGCACTGCTGAACTTCCTATCATGGAAGACAGCGTTTCTTGTGGCCATCACCTCCGCACGATGAGTGGGAGGGATCCAGGCCCTCTCCTGTAAACCTCCATACCTGACATTCCACGAGACGAGGGTAGTGCTGAGGACGCACCCCTCCTTCATGCCCAAGGTGCCGTCGGACTTCCATCTCAAGAGCCCTTGGTGTTACCTGTTTTCTTCCTGTCGCCTTCGTCGACGGCGAGGACTTTGCACTCGCTGGATGTGGCTAAAGCGCTGAAGTTCTACGTGGACCGCACAAAGAGTTTTTGGAAGACATACCAGCTGTTTGTGAACTTTGGACCTGTGAACCAAGGGAAGGCCCTCTCGAAGGCTTCCATTTCCAGATGGCTCTCTGACTGCATCATGCACTGCCACCGGTTGGCAAACCGACCGTTGCCCGGCCATCCAAGAGCCCATTCAACCAGAGCGATCGTTGCTACTACAGCGTTCATGTCTGGTGTGCACCTGCTGGACACCTGCAGGGCGGCTACGTGGAGGTTGACGCACACCTCACAAGATTCTGCGTCGACCGGGATTCCAGGGAGGAGTCCAGAGTCGGCCAGGCAGTGCTGTGCACCTGTTTGCTTGAAGGTGAGCCTGGTGAGGAGGGAAGAGATGCTTAATGTTGAGTTGTTGAAATGCTTAATGTTGAGCCTTGCCACCTCCCATGGTTGTGCATGGTTGTACTGCTATGTATTCTTGTATTCATAGGCATGTGAATCCATGCCAAACCCCATGCTGGAGATGGAGCAAGTTACTTACCTGTACCTGTTGTTCTCCAGCATGGGTCTGGCATGGATTCACATGCAAACGCCCCCTCCAACCCCTCTGCGGCTCTTCTCTTGGTCCTACTGCCACTTTAGGTGCTATCAAATCTGAAGATGGCTGCCAGAGAAGGGGCTTAGGTAGAGGGCAGTCATTGGCTGGGGGTGTATGACCCAGAGACCAGTGATTGGTTATTAGTAGAAAGAGAGTTCAGAAACGAAAGTGAAACTGATTTTATTTCTTTAACAAGGATTTCCAGCCTGACGACAGGGAATATTCATGAACATGTGAATTCATGCCAGACCCATGCTGGAGAACAACAGTTACAGATAAGTAACTTGTTCCTTCACCCACACATCCATGCAGCATTCATAACGCCCTCTCATTCACCTGTGCACCCATACAACATACACTTGCTTTCACATGCACACTTACAGACAAAACATTGCGGGCACACGTACATACCTTTTTTTTTTTTCCATACATGCATGCCTCGTCTGGACTCTAAATGCCGCCTGCCAGGATGGCCCTCCAACTCATGCGCAGCATGCCAACAGGAAGCATGGAGAGCTTGCTGGTTTCTACACATGCAAGGTAGAGCTGGAGCGCCTCCATCTCGCCACCAGTGGGCCTCTGAATATGTGGGGAGGTGCAAGAGTACCCACTACACACATTCTGCCCTACCATACGGTAGTGTTGGGATACTGAAAGGTGTTAAAGGGAACCCATGTTCCCCTGTACAGTGAAGGACAGCCCACGAGCACTGCCTCAGTTGCTTGCTGCAACTGAGGGTGTGCTCAGTGTTTTCACTGGGCTGGTTTGGCTCGTCCTTAATGGGTGGCAGGTATGCACCCTGTTACCATTATAGATGAGCCACCCCTGCACTGTTTAGGAACTCTAACCCCCATCCTCTTGCTCAGCAAACTCGACCACTGCTTGTGACTACTCCTTGGCCTTCCTCTCTACTCCTTCCTCCTTGTAGACAAAGTCCTCACCTTTTTAACCTGCACTCACTGTAACCTACCCTGATCCTCCCCAACTTCTACCTACCAACACCATGCTGGTTGACTCTCTGTGCACAACCACTCCTTTTTCAAGTCCCCTCTCCTAGTCTACAAAGCTATCAATGGTCTTGCTCTTCAATAGCTTGGTGGATGTATCTCTTTCTTCTCACCACTGTTTTATCTCGGCTCCTCCTTGGCCCTAAATCTCACTGTCACTTGCCGCCATGTGCCTCATCTCACTTACGCTATTTCTCGCTACTTGCACTGCTCAGTTGAAGCTTGCTGCCCATCACAATCAAATCATGCCCGACTGTGGATCTCCTTAAAGTTCCTCTTAATCTCCACTTACTTGACAAAGAGGGAGTACCTCCACTTCCTCACCCCATACACCCTACCTTACCACTTCCTCCAATGCCACTTAATAATGATTTTACATATTTGTACTGTACTCCTCTTTATGTTGAGGCACCCCCTGCCTCAACAAGTCCCCTGTTTTTTATTTATATATATATAGTTTTTTCCCCCCTGGTCTATGTCCCACTTTTTCCACTCCCTCCTAAACTGGCTCACTGCTTCTCATATGTGTGCTATTGGACAGGACCCCCTTGCGGAGATGATTCGCTCATCTGTAAACGTGATATTTTAAGTAATTTGTGATCGAAATTGACTCCCCTGTCCTTTAAATAAATACAAATGGTTACTGATATAAACTACGACTCCTTCATAAGACCAAGACCAGAAGGTAAGTAATTTACATGTAGGTTTATGTTCCTAGATAGCAAGTAGAGAAAGCACTGGGACATCCACCCAAGCCAGCACATTAATTCCAACTGACACCAGTGGAACCCAGCACTCCAAACAATCATCAACACTCCACAAGGATGTCTCTGACATCACCACACCAACACTCCACATGGAATGTCATTGACATCACCACATCATCATAACACACAATGGGCATAATCCAACCCAGCACAGATTATGACATATCTCCTTCCCTTACACTAATACACCACAACACCCATAACACCACTAACCCCAAAATGTATAAACACCTAAATCATCCCGCAGAACTAAAAAGCTAAAGCCAACTCAGAAACCACTCCCAACTGAGCCCATGTACTACTTCCCCAAACTAGTCCAAATCTTAATTGGAAGCACCAAACTAAAACCCACAATACAGGCCCTTCCCAAGGCCTAAACACCCACTCAGCTATCAACCCGCGGAGACAGCATAACTATGTCCCACTCAAGAACATTGGCAGACACTGATCCTATCACCAAACCTTACAGACATGAGCATAACTCTGATCCTACCCCAGACTGCTCAAGAACACTGACAGGACTCTGATCCTATAACCATACCTTACAGAACATTAGCAGACACTGCCCCTACCACAGACCGCCCCAGAACATTGACGAAACTCTGATCCTATCACCAGTCCGCTCAAGAACATAGGCAGAACTGTGATCCTATCAGCCGGCCTTAAAGCCACACCATCCCCATAACATACCTATAACCAGACAGCGGCAAACTGCCCTTTAACTAAAACACAAACAGCACCACAATGCCCCTTAAATAAATAAACAGTACCTCACTGCCCCATTGAAACCAGCAGACAGCACCCAACTGCCCCACTGTCCCTTAACCAATAATCAAATAATGGACAGCATCTCACTACCCCTAAATAACTAGATAGCACCTAACTGCCCCTTACCCAATACATAGACAGCACCTCACTGCCCTAAATAAACAACACCTCACTTGAAACCACCAGACAGCACCTTGCACTTAACTGAATACCTGAACAGCACTATCCCCCAACTTACTTAGACAGCACCTCACTGCGCCTTAATCCTGACATGGACAACACCTAACTGCCCCAAAGGTCTTACCTATAACCCCAAAAATCTTACCTATAACCTGACAGCACCTAACTGCCCTTTAACCCAAAACATAGGCAGCACCACACTGCCCCTTAAAATGATCAACCAGCTCCTCATTGCCCCTTGAAGCCACCAGACAGCACCTAACCGCCCCTTGAAGTGACCCGACAGCACCTAACTGCCCCTTAACCAACACATAACAGCACCTCAATACCCCTTAAGTACAGCATGTGGGCAGCACTAACTAGCCCTAACCGGACCCTAGACAGCACCTCACTGCCCTAACATCAACAACAGCACCTCGCTACACCACCTAACAACCAAGTAAGAGGAATATAAGTCTTTATTTGCGAGACCCCGCAGCCTCCTCTCCCGCTCCCTCCAGCTAACGGCCACGGTGGAATGTTGACTCCTGAACATCATCAACATTCCACAAGTGCCCCTGCACGAGCCCGTGCATATTACAACATCACTGCCCTAACATCAACAACAGCACCTCGCTACACCACCTAACGACCAACAGCACCTTACTGCCCCTACCACTGCCTCACCAAACCACACCTCCTGAAACAACAAACAGCACCACTATGCCCCACAGCATATAGACAGCACTAACTACCCCTCAACCAGATCCAAGGCACACCTCACTGCCCTTAACTCAAAACATGAGCAGCACTAAACTAGAAACCACCGGACTGCACCTAACTACCCCTTAAAATGACCAGACAACCTCTAACTACCCCTTGGACAGCACCTCACTGCCCCTAGGCCACAGCATGAAAGTAGCACCTCACTGCCCCATAAGATAACCAGACTGCATCTCACTACCCCTAAAATAACTATACAGCACCTAACTGCCTCTTACACCTGAAAAACAGACAGTAACCTCACTACGCCACCCCAAAAGCACTCCCTAAAATGAATATATGCAACTCCAGCCATCCCTAAAACAACCAAAACATCGGCACCTCACTTAACCTCTAAAACCCCAGGCAGCACCTCACTACCCCTTCACACCGCCCGGAAGCATCTCACTGCCCCTTGACCAGACCGGGAACATCTCACTGCTCCTTCACTAGACCTCAGTCAGCACGGAAGCATATCAATGCCCCCCTTAACCCAGGCAGCATCTCACCACCCTTTTTAATTCCCAGGCAGCACCTACCTCACTGCCCCTTCATGGTAACACCTCATTGCCCCTTAAACATTGGACAGCACCTCACTGCCCTTTAACCAAAAACCTAGACAGCACCCAAAAATTATGACCAGGGGACATGCCCCTACAGACACACATATAACATCACCTGACAACACATAAAACGCTACAATAACCAATCAACGGCGCCAAAGTCCCTGCGCCGACCCCAACATGTCCATGAAATGCAAAACACAAAAATGCACAACCCCTGTGGAGTGGCGCTAAAGTCCCCTGTGCCGACCCCAAGCGCCAACCCCAAAATGACCATGAAACGCAAAGCACAACAATACAAAACCCACATGACGTGGCACAAAAGTCCCTTGCGCCGACCC
Organism: Ambystoma mexicanum; assembly: GCF_040938575.1. Classification (NCBI taxonomy): domain Eukaryota; kingdom Metazoa; phylum Chordata; class Amphibia; order Caudata; family Ambystomatidae; genus Ambystoma; species Ambystoma mexicanum. Next base: position 868,023,303 of record NC_090931.1, read on the forward strand.
CGCACCCACATGTCCCTGAAATGCAAGCACATAAAATAGCATAGCGCTGAAGTCCCTGCGCCATCCCCACGACCACAAGTCTGCTTAGACCCATCCTGCTACTGCCCACGGACCCCACCCAGAGTCTGTTCTGCAACCCAGGGGAATGTCCTGGACATTAGGCCACCACATAAACACAACAACCATACATAAACCGGCCTTAAACCACTAACATTTACCCAGGACCAACCCATGCATTTACTAACCCCGAGGCCACAACATATACACAACAGCATTATAACAACACTGGCCTCCCCCAACACCTACCTCACATTAAACCTCCAACACCGTCCACCTTGAGAGATCCCACAAGTCAGGATCGAGCTCCCGCAACAATCCTGCAGGACCACCGCACCTTTCACCACCACTTCGACGCCGGGACACTCTCCTGGAGAACTTGCAACTAATGTCCTCCAGCCATACCGCGTCCGCATGCTTTTCCTCAGAACCAGAAAACATCTTGTTCAAATTGACGCACACTCCTGGATAACGCCAAAACTCCTCTTCGCTCTCCCTCTGTGCCGACCAGTAGACTTCTCCATGACTGCCACGTTCAGTCCTGGATCTTCCCGGTCTAGCGCAGCACCCGACACCGGCGTCCGCCTGACACTCTTGTAAAACGTTGCGTTCCATATAAACGTTGCGTTCCATATGAACGTCAGAAAGGCTTTCAAGTTTGCGTTCCAATAAGACTTTGCGTTCAAGATGGGCCCGCTGAACGCCAGTCCTCCGCCCACTGATGCCATCCCACCCCCTGCCGACATCACCATAACATCATCTAGTATCCTGGGGGAAAGATCTCCAACATGCTCCACCATGCACTCCACGATGCTGTCCCCCTGCAGCCACGCGGCGCACAGCTGCATCTTCCTCTGCCCTTCCGACCTGCACGGAAGGCCCCCCAGCCTGCAAATGTACATAAGAAAGCAGGCTAACACCGTCCCGGAACTGTCCCCCACACACCTCAAGGCACTCTTTATGAGGCGCACACGCCTGCCGCTGCAGTCCCAAACACGCGGCAATAACAGCCGTACCTCAGACTGTCCAGGTGTCACCGTAGCCCACTCAGGAACCTCCGTCAAACTCTGGACCGCCCCGACAGAGTCACCACAGCCCGGTGCCACCTGGATTCCGGACTTTCCAGGCACTGGGCCACCTCAGCCCCAGCGCCGCCTGGATTCTGGACCTTCCAGGCACTGGGCCAGCACAGCCTGGCGCCGCCTGGATTCCGGACTTTCCAGGCACTGGGCCACCTCAGCCCCGGCGCTGCCTGGATTCTGGACCTTCCAGGCACTGGGCCTCCTCAGCCCTGGCGCCGCCTGGATTCTGGACCTTGCAGGCACTGGGCCACCTCAGCCCTGGCACCGCCTGGATTCCAGACTTTCCAGGCACTGGGCCACCTCAGCCCCGGCGCCGCCTGGATTCCGGACCTTCCAGGCACTGGGCCTTCTCAGCCAAGGCGCTGCCTGGATTCTGGACCTTCCAGGCACTGGGCCTCCTCAGCCAAGGCGCCGCCTGGATTCTGGACCTTCCAAGCACTGGGCCACCTCAGCCCCGGCGCCGCCTGGATTCTGGACCTTCCAGGCACTGGGCCACCTCAGCCCCAGCGCCGTCTGTACTATGGACCTTCCAGGTCCCCGACCTGGACCACACGACCCAACATGTAGCTTGACCCTGCCAGATGGACGTCTCTCAGGAAGGCAGCACTTCTCACCTGCTGCCCCTTCCCAGCAGCACAGGAACCATCCTCATCGCCAGTGATATAAACTACTACTCCTTCTTCATAAGACCAAGACCAGAAGGTAAGTAATTTACATGTAGGTTTATTCTCCTAGATACCAAGTAGAGAAAGCATTGGGACATCCATCCAGGCCAGCACATTAATTCCAACTGACACCAGTGGAACCCAGCACTCCAAACAATCATCGCCACTCCACAAGGATGTCTCTGACATCACCACACCAACACTCCACATGGAATGTCATTGACATCACCACATCATCATAACACACAATGGGCATAATCCAACCCAGCACAGATTATGACAGTTACCTGTCACGCACTTTCCCAAGGTTTGTATGTTCGTCTTTTAAGGAACATTTCTTTTAGCAAATGCTCACTGCATACGTGCAGAGAACTGGTCGTTCGCACCCGTGTCTTGTACCATAGCCTTGTGATATTCAAGCATTAAAATGCTTTAGGTGGGCCTGCCAACACGGCTGTTCTTATCTGTTGAATGCTGCCCCGCTGGCACAGGTGCGCTTATTTCTCGCCAGGCCTTTAAACAGTGAAACGGGCCTTTTATCCTTTAGCAATTTAGAATGCATACGCCTTCTCAGAAGTTTTTCCACATCTACGTCCCTGCCGGATCTTTTAAGACACGAGTTTTACCACTAACGAGGTCATTTAAAGAAGATTTTAATTCCAGTCAGACCCCGAGGGGTTGTGAGCAAAGGCTTCTGGAAAGCTTTGACTTGAAGCCCCTGTGGGTGGGGGAAGGGGAAAGGAAATCCACCTCGCCGCTCGTTAGAAATGCACGTTTAAGATTCCCTCGTGGTCCATTAAAGGGAAAGCCATTTGGCTGCATTATTGGGCTGGAAGCAAATATCAACCGGTGCTTTGGCTGCCACGCGAATCCCTCTGAGAGTAGAGGTTGGCTGGGAATAGAGTGCACTAATTAAATGCCCCCAGTCGGTGACTGCGGGTGCCACTTCTCCCCTTGACATCATCTGCCTGCTCTTAGAGCCATTTTCAAGTTGAAAACTATGTTTTAAAAAGGTATTGGTATGTTTCCTTCATTTTGGTGTATTTATATAAAGCTGTCCTACAAGCTGTAAAGAAAACGCACAAAACCAAACAGCACACACGTAAGTAGTGGCCTCTGTTCAAAACTGCAGCAAAGCTAGACATCTGGATTATGGCACTTGGGTGATAAAACGACAAAGGCTAATGATTTTTCTCTTGTGAACGAACAAGTTTTGAAATGTGGCAGGTGCTACAAGGTGAAGACCCAGGAGTTCTAGAATATTAGGCCTATCACATAGAAAAAAAAATGGAAATTAGACCGAGCACAAGGCGGCTGAGGTGTGTGACTAAACACATCTAGGTTGTGGAGAGTAACAGATGAGCACAAAGAGTGATTATTAAAGGATGATTCGAGGCAGCTCAATTAATACATTTTAACCCACTAAAGAAACATCCAAAACGAAGTCTAGAGTGGAAAGGTAGAGTAGGTTACTGGCAATAAGACCCATGCGATAAGAACAGTACTCTAAAAAGGGAAAGGCCACCACGAGCATTAGGGTTTTAAAAGCCAGAGAAATTAAATCGATAGTCAAATATAACAATGTGATTATATTCAGTGGTTGAAAGAGCAGAAAATAGAAAGAGAAGAGAATTAGAGGGAACCTGGATATGCATCAGGATGAGAAGTGAGAATGCATGGGTTTATGTTTTATTAGACTTTAAGTGGAAGGAAAAATGGGTGATCTGACACTAGGTCACAATTGGTCAATTAGAGGCAGTGGTATGTAGATGATGTGAAAAACAGAACGGAATTCATACTTGGTTATCATAAGCACAAAAATTATGGGATAGAGAAAAGCTTGTGTTGAATTCAAAACATTGTCTATTGCCCACCCGTGTATCTACACGGAATCTCCTCTTTCCCTTAACGACTGCATCTCTCAAAATCCCCCACTGTGTTATCTACGATCTAGCTCCAGCATCCTGCTGATAACCCTTTGTTTCAAGAGCAAAAGAGATGGCAGTGTTAGCTTTTGGAACACTCTCCCACCGGATCTCAGAAATTAAATCATATGTAGTTTTCAAAAGACTCATAAAAACGTGGCTGTTCGATAACCAGCCTAGAAATGGCTGATCCGCAACTAGTCAAGGGCCTAAAATTGACACCACATTCTCAAGTTTTGGCTCTTTGTGCTTTGTCCCACTTACTTCACGGCCTTAGCTATAAACCTACTGGACACACTCTTCAGTGTTTCACATCATCTTAAGCGTGGCATCTGCGCTAACATGGGCGCTATTTATGCACCCCCTTATTCTCTGCATTATCCCGCCCCATTTATTAGCACTCTGTGTAGCACGGAAAAAAAGACTCAAGATTTTTTTACCATTCCATCAGATCACCATTTACCCAGCCTTGGAAAATAGCACTTGTACCTAAGCCTGCCACCCATGCTAGCCTTTGAGAAAAAGGTCTGCTCAGGTGCATTGCTATGGTGGTGAAGTCAAGGTGCCCAGTAAAAAAAATGCAACTGAAGTGTAGTAACCCTTTTGCTGTCTTGTTGGAATCTGACACCATTCCCTAAAAGCTTCCACTGAATCTGTTGGTAGTCATGAGTCTTGCTTAACTGTAACCTGCTCTATTTAAAGAAAGGAAAGGCAGAAGTGTGCACTTATAATGCACTACTTGCACACTAGAATTCCAAGTTATTCTTCCAAATGTGTCCACTGGTCTTTTACATGTGTTGTCACCTGCTACTCCCGCAAATAGGAAATTGGCCAGTTAATGAATGACTTGTTAAACCTATTTTTATATTGGTATCTGGAACGATATTGCACACATGACTTGAATTCAAATAATTCTCAGCAAGAGATTTAATATTCCACTGTTCTATGTGTAACAGTTTTTAGTGCTATGTTTACTTGCCAGCCCGTGTTTAAAGCTGACGCTCTCACCAAGATTTCCTTATAATTTAATACAATTTGCATCTCTTTGCATTTAATCTCTTACGAATTTCACATTCTCATGCGTTACTATCAATACAAATCAGCTTTTCCTACTGGCAAGTACATGACCTCCTGTTAGCATAACATAGTTCCTAGCAGGGCTTGCTGCTAAATTCAGATTCCCATGTTCTCAGATACCAAAGAATCATTATGCTCTTTGTTCCTAGCTCTATGTAATTACTTATTGGGTTTTAGCTGTTGCAGTATAAAAGCATCACTCGGCTCCTCGTTGTTCAGGTCCACATTCCAAGCACACCACGTGTCGGCTGGCTGGTGTCCTTGGAGCATGGACCCTGAACACACAGGCCCAACAATGCAATAAGGATTAATGTCAAGGTTATTCCATCTCTTATGCAGATTTTTAAATGTTTTAGAGCCTTTTTGAGATGGCAATCTAAAAATTTAAGTGGGCTAAACGGAGTTACTAGATATTTAAAGCCCTTGTGCTAAACCAATGTAGGTAAAATAGGTTTTTGCTGCAATCGTAAGGAGATAAGGACTTAATACCCAACAGGTCTTTCGTGAATGCTATTTTTTGATTGGTTGGAACAATACCGCATACGCGCAGAATTCGCAATTCACATAACTCATCAAAAAACAATAACACATCCTGTAGACCCAGACAGAGTGGCACCATTTTTGGAGGCTTCTGTGTAGAAGCCTGCCAAAAAGTGGAACAAAGGGCTCGACTTGGGTTGGAGTTACAGAGGCGAACACAAATGGCATTTTAAAACCGAGTCCTGGCAAAAAGACCCAACCGGGGAATACATTTTATAACAGTTTCTATTAGCTTGCTATTGTTATTCTAACTTGCCAACACGTATTTCAAATTAATGCTTTCAACGGGGCAAGATTGCCTTATAACTCAATACAGTTTGCATCTCTTTGCTATTCATATCATAAGGGGGATCAAAAACTTCTATGTAACTATAAGTAGAAAACCAGCAAAGACATAACCTGTTGACACAACATAATTCCTAACAATGATTGTTGCTAGACTCAGATTCCCATGTTCTCCGATACTAAAGCTCCACTGTACTCCTCGCTGTATGCTCTTTGTAGTTAATGTTGTTCAGATGTTAAGGTATTGAAGCATTGCTGTGATCTTCATTGTTCCCGCTTTGTAATTATTTATTGGTCTTTATAGTGGTCCATATATAATGTTTTTCATGTCCTGTCCTACTTACTAAGAAGGACATCTAGTCCGATATGGTCAATAATACAATATTACTTATTCTTACCCAAGGCATGAGTTAGTTTTCAAAATTTGATTAGCAGTTTGCTAATTAAAATCTTCCTGATGATCCACAATTTTGTACTTGTATGTTTAATGTAACCAGACTTTATTTGTACCCAAGTCAAAAAATACAGCATTTCTTTGCACCGCTGAAGTAAGACATTAGTGGGAGGAGTGTCTGTAAAATGTAAAGGTTAGCTGCATGGATGGACACAAAAGAAAATACATATGATAAAAAGGCTCTGAAAACAGTTTTCAGTGCAAGGCTCTGTGCAGCTGGGTGCACTCGGCGTTGCACAGGGCAGTGGCGTGTATATTGTATGCTTGACCCATCATTTGCTCTGCAAGGAGAAGTTCCGATATTTCATGAATCATAAAGCATGAGACTAAGTGCATAGTATGGTGGTGCAGGAATCAGGGTAATTGTCAATTTCAGGTTTGACAAGATGGCCCTTGCCTGTCATTTATATAAACTTTTCATTGTAGTATTACATAACTTTCGAGGGAGGCCAGGGCCTCGTAACGTCCCTCAAGCCACAGCCACCTAGGCCCAAGCATAGTATTTCAGCCCTGCGCACCTATGAAAGTGGTATTTATCACTATTAGCACTCTGAGATGCCATCTAGGATACTAATATGTTTTTGTTTGTTTTTAAGGGAATCAGCCTTTGTGCAATTCCTGCTTCCCTTAAAAAGAAATTACACATATGTCAGTGATTTAAAATAACTATTTCCAGGATCTGGAGGTGTGCAGGTGAGAGGGTAGGGAGTCCATCATAATTGTAGAGTAAAGGGAGCTCTGGAGGCTAACTACAGTGTATGGAATTGCAATAGATCTGTGGGTAAACATGTAGGTGGCTTTATGTATTCATTATGTAAGAGGAAAGAAAGTAAGAGACTAAGCTGAATGGGTGGCATATCAGGCAGAGAACCTGGTAAACTAGTTGGAATATTGTAGTTTGCTACTGTTAAAATGGATTTCTCAAATCTGACCTGGTGGACAGATTTCAGGAGGCAAACCTAGTTATAGTGAAGAGGGGAACTCTGAGAGGTTAGCCAAACCCAATCAAGGTACACGTGGAGAGTGTTCAAGGCTTAGTCTTATGAGAGGTGAGTGGGGACAGGGGTCCAGAATGAGTTCACACAGTGAAATACACAATGATTCTACTTAGACAGGTAAGTACAAAAATACTGAATTTATTACAGGCCCAAAATAAACTAGTAAAATAAATCAAGCAGGTAATATTATCACACAACACTCTAAATATAAAACATATATACCAACATCTTATTTGTCACATTTAGAGGCTTAAGGCCTGGACAACAAGCGTCGAAGGTTTCAATAGCCAGATGAATGACTGCTGCCATCTAAGATGCATACAAGGCTTAGCACAGAGAGTCACCAAGGGGCATGCACGCTGACGCTTTAAGGGACAAGGCAGCAGCAAGTAATTAGCAGAGCAGCGACATGGGCCACTCCATTGGCCTTCTGCCAGCACTACTGTCTGGATACCAGTGCCAGGGCTGACGCAGCATTGGGCCAGGCTATCCTCCTTAATCTTTTTGCATAGAGTATCAAGCTCCACTAGCCAGGGCGTTTTTTTCAGTTGTAGTCGCCCATACAGGATGGAGGAAAGGGGACGGGACGTAGGATTAATAGTTACTCACCGGAGTGACTAACGAACTCCTAGTCCATAGTCCCCTTTCCTCCGACGAGTCATCACATCGGCCGCGACAACCATCAATGCAGCAACACCCTCGCCATCGTGGCGCGCTACGACAGGGAGCTCTGGATTAAGATCGCTCCCCTCCTGGACTTCCTTACCGAGGACAAGAAAGCAGAAGCTTTGGAGATCCTACAGGAGGGCGAGCTGGCATTGGACCATGCCATCACAGTGGCCACGGACATTGCTGATACAGGATTCTGCCAAATGGGCAACAGCATTTGCCTTAGTCTGCGAGGATGGTTAAAGGCCACTAACTTTCACCATGAGGTGCAGTTGAAGGTATTGGACATGCCTTTCGATGGGGATAATTTGTTTGGAAAGTCCGTGGATGAGTACCTCCAGGCCATCAAGGCAGACACTGAGACGGCCTGTGCCTTGGGTACCCTGCAACAGCGAAGGCCATCCTTTCGGACCTCTGCAGGAAAGTCCCACGGTTCCTTCAAGGGCTTCGGCGGAAGCTCGTCTTACCGTCAACTGTCCCGCTCTTCAGCCCAGGAGGCCTACATGGGTCGCACTCAGTCTGGAGGAGGCCGCTGTTGTTGCCAAGGTCCCCAAGGCGGCGCCTCCACAGCGAAGCAGGACTGAACCGGCCATGACGTTGGACCCCTACCCGTGCAACCCGGTGGGAGGCTGGCTGGCGAACTTCGTCAGCGTGTGGAAGACCATCTTCAACGACCGTTGGGTGCTGGACGCTCTGGCCCACGGACACACTCTGGAATTCCAATGAAAGTGTCCTCGCATAGCGCCCGTGGCCATGCATGAAAACCACATCCCACAGCTTCTGCTGGAGGTGCGGGCTATGTTGAAGAAGGGCCGATAGAGCTTGTCCGTAAGAGGCTCCGGAGTGTACACCCGGTACTTCCTCATCAAGAAGAAGACAGGCGGTTGGAGGCCCATCCTGGACCTCCGCCGCTTGAACATGTACATCAGATCCCAGAAGTTTCGAATGGTCACCCTTCAGCACGTGCTAGGTCAGCTGGAAGAAGGGGATTCCTGTTGTCGCTGGACTTAGAGGATGCCTACTTTCACATCCCCATCCACAAGGGACACCGCAAGTTCCTGTGCTTTGTGGTTCAAGGGCAACACCATCAATTCAGGGCCCTGCCCGTCGGATTAAAGTCGGCGCCAAGGGTCTTCACCAAGTGCCTGGTGCCAGTGGCTTTGCAGCTGCAGCTAAGAGGGACCCACGTTTACCCCTACCTGGACGACTGGCTCATACGAGCAAAATCGAAGGAGATCGCTGTCACACACATGGCGGAGACCGTCCAGCTGCTGATGGAGCTGGGGTTTCTCAGTGAACTATGCAAAGTCTTGCTTGGTGCTTTCACAAGACACACTGTTTCTGGGATCTCGACTCAACACAGTGTTATGCCTGGCGTCTCTGTCGGAGGAGAGGATAGCAGCCATCCTGGGGAAGGTACAACGGCTGTTGATCCTGAAGATCGCTTGGGTGAGGTCCATCAAGTCCCTTCTTGACGTGATGTCGTCATGCATATACCTCGTGCGACTGTGCAGGCTGCGTATGCTGCCACTGCAAGGGTACCTCGACGCCTGTTGGATCCAGGTATTGGGAAGCTTCGAGGACAGGATCTCTCTCGACGAGAATTTCCGTTGAGCGGTACGGTGGTGGTGTGTCCGCGTGCATCTGTCGGCAGGCTCGGACTTCAGACCCCACCTCATCATGGGGCGCACACACCAGAAGTCTCCACACAAGAGGCCTGTGGCTACCGAAGGAGAAGTCGTTGCATATCAACGTTCTGGAGCTACGGGCAGTGTTTTGGGCCCTCAAGTCTTTGCTTGCGCCCCTCAAGGGCAAGGTGGTATGGGTCTTCCCGGACAATACCACCACAATGTTCTACATCCGGAAGCATGGGGGCACCAGACCCCAGCACTCTCCAGAGAGACGCAGGACCTATGGTACTGGGTCGTTGCCCAGGGGATATTCGTTGTTCCGTTTCACCTGGCAGAAGTTAAGAACATCATTGCTGATTCACTCAGCAGGGAGCACCACATCGATCTGTTTGCGACAGCGACGAACGCTGTTAGGCAGAAACCTGTGCAGTTCCTTTAGGGACCACTGCAAAAGGCTTAAGACTACAGGTGTTGGCAGTAAACCCAAGTGTTAGACAGTATATAGAGTATACAAGATAGGTACTAAAATACAGTAGCACAAGCAAACACTGACCAGAGCTTGGGTATAAAAGTATATAATTATTTATTTAAAAACACACTTTGTAAAATACACTAACACTAATATGGCAAGCAAGTTCAAACACAGTCACTATTAATATATATACATCCCTGATTACTTAATGAACAAGTCTTAGTTAAAACACCACTTATTTACAGACAGGGGTGAGCGCTTAACCTAAGATGGCACTCCAATAAGTTAGGTAAAAAGGGAGGGGAAAAAGGCAGAATTAGGAAAATACACAATACCAACACTTTAAGAGAACCAGAGCAAGTCAGAAAAGGCAGAGTCTATTGAGGAGCAAGAAAGTCATAGGCCAGGCCCACTCTTGGAGAGAGCAAGGCGGAATGTGTCCAAGATTTTGAATAGTACTTTAAAGAGTCTTTGCAGATAGTTCAAAAAGGGTTGGATCAAGTCAGGAAAAGTTAGTTAGCAGGGGGGACCAGGCGAGACACAGTACCTGAAATGGTGAGAAAGCTCCAGCAGGGGCCGTTGTTCCTGGCAGCGGGTGCAAGTCTGTGCTTCGTCCAGGGGAAGAGAAGATCTCGACCCTGGAGGTCGTTGCACTGCCAGGGAAGAAACCAGCCGCAGAGTTTCCCAGGTAAAAGGTACTACCCTTTTATTTGCGATAGTGGTGAAGCGTGGCTATCCGGCCGCCGGGGTGCTTGGCACGGGCGATTCGACCACGAGACGTTCCAGGAAGGCAAAAAAGAGGGCGAACTGGTTATCCCCACCAGTTCAGAGGAAGAAGACTCTAAGGGATGAAGATCTTCTCTGTCGTTGGGAAATGGTGAGACGGTTCATCAGGGCTCCACCGGTGGTGTCGTCGGTGCAGGTCGGCTCAGCTTCTCCCTCTTGGGATTCTTTGGTCCTGTGGCGACTTCTGAAGTTGCAGTCCCCAAATCCCTGCTTTTATGCAGAAAACCCCCATTCATCAGTCCTAGCTGTCACTCAAACATGCTAAGTGGTGAGCCGTGCGGCTCACCACTGGGCCAATCACACAAAAGTGCGACTTGAGTTGCCGAGGCAACTCAGTCCAGGGTGCCTAAACCCCCCCTCCCACACATCCTGTAGACCCAGACATAGTGGCACCACTTTTGGAGGCTTCTGTGTAGAAGCCTGCCAAAAAGTGGAACAAAGGGCTCGACTTGGGTTGGAGTTACAGAGGCGAGCACAAATGCCATTGTCCTGGCAAAAAGACCCAACCGTGGAATAAATATTAAATAAATAACCCAGCGGTATCTTTAACATTGCACCAACAATAAGTGGTGCGTTTAAAATGAATGGGAAAATCCCATAGGAAATAGCATGGTAATCACTGCCACCAGCCAGAAACTCAACGAGGGGGGACTGCACAGTGCCCCCTCGAAAAACAGACCCAGCGGCAATCTAATTACCCCTACCAGTACTTCCACAATATGATGGTTTGTACTGGTTCTGTTCGCAATTTGAGACTAGTAAAGTCAATGGTGACTTTACATGCCCTGGGAGACAGTAGTCAGTCCCAGGGTATGGAGTCTATGTTTGGGGGTCACTAGGACACCCCTGTGTTACTGCACTGAGGGTGCTGTGTAACACACTTACCAAAAATACATGAAACCCTATGAAGTAAAAGACCCCATAGCCCATAAAACACATTACAAAGTCAAAGGATATCTCAAATCATGTCTAAGAGTGAGAGAAAAAGAGTCTCACTCTTAGCAGGAGAAAAAATAACCCCAAAAATCCAGCAAAGCTGCTGGTGGACTCGCTAGGTTTGGGAAATTAGCCTTTACATAGAATTCTCCCTAACAAACGCCAAGTGCCGGAGGTTCGCCAGCAGGTCTCCCCAGTCGGGGAGCATGGGAGATGCATTCTCATTCCCATTCCCCTGGGACGGCCTGTTTCTCTATGCGTCCCCCCCCCCCTTTGCCGTTGCTTCTGCGACTCATCAATCAACTCACGGTCCCGATGCCGGATGATCCTCGTCGCACCGGCGTGGCCGAGACAGATATGGTACCTGGACCTTCTGGTCTTGTCAGCATCCCCTCCAGTCAAGCTTCCGGCGGTCGTAGATCTTCTCGCCAGCCAAAGAGGCGTGATCCTGCTTCACAACCCAGGGTCGCTGAACTTGCAGGCCTGGCTCCTGCAGCGCTAGAGTTTGGAGGATACGAGATCCCGACGGACTGCAAAGAAGTACTTGCCAAGGCCAGGGCTTCGTCTACACTGAAATGTAACGGACATAAGTGGAAGAGGTTCACCGTCCGGTGCTGTGCACAGAAGATAGACCCTCTACGGATTACGGCCCCTTAGGTACTGCCGTATTTGCTGTCACTGGCCAAAACAGGACTGGCGCATGCTTCCATCAAGATTCATCAGGCAGCTATCTCCCGCTACACCAGAACTCAGGGGCGGTCGTCAATGTGGTCACACCACCTGGTCAAGGAGTTCATCAAAGGACTTTTCCGTTTGTTCCTGCCGGTGAAGGCTCCGGCCCCGTCGTGGGAGCTCAATGTGGTGCTGACTAGGCTCAAGGGTCCTCCGTTCGATCCTATGCACTCGGAGCCACTGAAATTCTTATTGTGGAAGACAGCGTTTCTTGTGGCCATCACCTCCGCACGACGAGTTGAAGAGATCTTGTAAACCTCTGTACTTAACATTTCACAAAACGAGGGTAGTGCTATGGACGCATCCCTCCTTCATGCCCAAGGTGCCGTCAGACTTTCATCTCAACGAGCCCTTGGTGGTGTTGGTTTTCTTCCTGTCGCCTTCGTCGCCGGCTGAGAGGACTTTGCACTCACTAGATGTGCTAGAGTGCTGAAGTTCTACATGAACCGCACAAAGAGTTTTCAGAAGACGTCACAGCTGTTTGTGAACTTTGGCCCTGTGAACCAAGGGAAGACCCTCTCCATGGCTTCCATTTCCAGGTGGCTCTCTGGCTGCATCACCCATTGTCGCCGGTTGGCAAACCGACTGTTGCCTGGCCATCCGAGAGCCCACACGACCAGAGCGATTGCTACAACTAGGGTGTTCCTGTGGCGTGCCCCTGCTGGACATCTGCAGTGTTGCTACATGGAGGTCAGCACACACCTTCACGAGATTCTACTGCGTCTACCGGGATTCGAGAGAGGAGTCCAGAGTCGGCCAAGCAGTGCTGCACAACCTGCTCACTTGAAGGTGAGCCTGGTGAGGAGGTAAGAGATGCTTAATGTTGAGATGTTAAAATGCTTAAAGTTGAGCCTTGCCACCTCCCGTAGTTGTGCATGTGTGTACTGCTATGTATTTTGTATTCACGAGCATGTGAATCCATGTCAGACCCCATGCTGGAGAAGGAACAAGTTACTTACCTGTAACTGTTGATCTCCAGCATGGGTCTGGCATGGATTCACATGCGAACCCTCCCTCCTACCTCTCTGCGGCTCTTTTCTTGGTCCTACTGCCACTTTACGTGCTACCAAATCTGAAGATGGCTGCCAGAGGAGGGGCGTAGGTAGAGGGCAGTCATTGGCTGGGGGTGTATGACCCAGAGACCAGTGATTGGTTGTTACGAGAAAGACAGTTCAGAAGGGAAACTGAAACAGATTTTTTCTTTACCGAGGATTCCCAGCCTGACAACGGGGAATATTCATGAGCATGTGAATCCATGCCAGACCCATGCTGAAGAACAACATTTATGTAAGTAACTTGTTCCTTACTTACCAACTGGTAACGTTCTTTCAATTGGATGTTCCTCCAACGTATTCCTCATCGCCCTCCCATCCTACCCCTCTGTAGAATTTCCTATGCTGTTACAACTTCAGCTCTCGCAGGGCTGTCTACTGTCTGCCTACACTGACAATCAACACGAACAGGAAGGAAAAACAGAACTGAGGCCAATGGCCGCTGCGCGTGCTACTTGTACACGGCGCCCTCTGCCAAGAAAATCTTTCCGAAGTAGCCGAAGCTGGACGTGAATATTAACGATGAGGAATACATGATCAAAGATGAGGAATACGTTGGAGGAACATCCAATCGAAAGAACGTTACAAGTTGGTAAGTAACTTGTTCTTTTAGGCCATTTTCCAGTATTCTGTGGGACCTCAACCTGAACGTATGGCCCATTGCGTCACATTCACAACCCGCCAACTTTTGGGGACTTTCAGACACACATTGAATAACCTTTGAGGGGTGTAGTAAATAATTCCCAAATTCAATCCCAACGTCAGTGGCCCAACTATATGCCAGGTCTACCTGTATTGTTGTTAGAAATATTGTATATAGGATTTATGTATGGGTATGTTTATTGAGTGTCTTCGACCATTTCTTCCCAGCAGGTAAAAGCGCAGTTGGGAATAACCGGGTACAATGATATCCTAAGTTTACTATGTAATCTTTCAGAATGTAGCCAATCTGAAGCCATAAAGGGTGAGGAATGGGTTTGAAGTTTGATTTTCAGAGTTTCTTGATATGTTACTGACCCAGACAATCCGGGAGTGCTTTGGCTCTATCGCGCTTGTTGCTGTAAAATGTCATGCACTATCTGACGTGTAACAAAGGGACGAACTTTGAGTAAATCGGATTCCCTTTGCAACCCTCCAGCATTTCAACGTGAAAGCCATTGTGGCATATGGTCTTATATATAGCCTTTTTTCGTTTTGTTCAAGGGCCACTTCTTATCCATTAGCAGCAGGGCAGACATATGGTGCATGGTCCAGTAAGGGCCCACTAGCCTCCACACAGGGTTTGATTTTTTTAAATAGACTTATGTTAGACTTGTTTCCCTGCCCTGTTACTAAAATCTATTTCCTTAAGAGTCAAGCCCCTTTATAACCGGTTTGGGAATTGCAATGGGTGGTAACTGTGAAATGTATATCAATGTATGCATTAAGTTAATTTCTATTGCAATGATTTTTCCTGTTGGGGACAACAAGAGCATATTTCATTCTGTTAGGCCTTGTTTTATTCTGTTCACATGGGACATAGTTTAATGAAAAGAGCTTATACACATCTTTAGTAACCGCTCCCCACTTCCAGGGATTTCAGTTTATGGACTTGCATACGAAATGGGCTGGCTAATCACGGGTCTGATGAGCAATGTTCTCCAAGAGTCATCAATTCAGATTTAGTCTAATTTATCTTCTAGTTTTGCAAAGGTAGCGGGCGCCCCTCTCTCGAAAGAACAGACTTGATAACCTGTTCAGTGGTTATTAACCACTTGAGAGTTCGCAGCCACTGCTTTTACTCACTGTGCCTTTCACAGATGGGAAATATCCATTTGCATATCAGTCTTTGTCCTGCCCAGGGGCAGTCCAGCACCGAAATGCAATGGCAATTCCAACCTGAACGAGAGTACCACCAGCAACCCCATAAACGTGTTTCACCCTTGTTGGGGATCATCAGTGAGGTGAAGCTGATGCCTCTCTAAGCTGGTGGTACTCTCGTTCAGGTTGGAATTGCCATTGCATTTCGGTGCTGGACTGCCCCTGGGCAGGACAAAGACCGATATGCAAATGGATATTTCCCATCTGTGAAAGGCACAGTGAGTAAAAGCAGTGGCTGCAAACTCTCAAGTGGTTAATAACCACTGAACAGGTTATCAAGTCTGTTCTTTCGAGAGAGGGGCGCCCGCTACCTTTGTAAAACTATTTTTCAAGGAACCTGGGATTGGTAACCCTAGGTCTCCTGGGGGCAACCAGACGTGGTCTCCCTCTCACTGTGCTTAGAGAGGCATCAGCTTCACCTCACTGATGATCCCCAACAAGGGTGAAACACGTGTATGGGGTTGCTGGTGGTACTCTCGTTCAGGTTGGAATTGCCATTGCATTTCGGTGCTGGACTGCCCCTGGGCAGGACAAAGACTGATATGCAAATGGATATTTCCCATCTATGAAAGGCACAGTGAGTAAAAGCAGTGGCTGCGAACTCTCAAGTGGTTAATAACCACTGAACTGGTTATCAAGTCTGTTCTTTCGAGAGAGGGGCGCCCGCTAACTTTGTAAAACTAATTTATCTTCTAACCTATGCCATTACCTTAGAGCTGAAGAATGTACAGGATTACAGAGATTAATTGCTCAGGCTGCGACATGTAAATGTTGTCTGCATGTAGTGATATCCTTTGCTCAGTACCTCCCAGCTCTATGTATTTTATTAATTTCGTATGCCTAATGATTACAGCTATTGTTTCAAAGGTGAGTGCATATTAAAGAGGGGATAATGGACAGACTTGGTACTTCCCAGAAAATGGGGTTGGGGTAGCTTAAGCTCTTTGTACCACGCTTTTGGTTCTTTATACATCATTCTCGTCAAACTATCTCTCCCCCGATGTTCTCCCACAGCTTCCTACTCATCTACAGACTCCCTGGCTATGACAGACAATTCTCCAGCATGGGGTCTGGCATGGATTCACATGCTCATGAATATTCCCCGTCGTCAGGCTGGCAATCCTCGGTAAAGAAAAATCAGTATCAGTTTCGTTTCTGATCTGTCTTTCGTAGTAGTAACCAATCACTGATCTCTGCGTCATACTGACCACAGCCAATGACTGCCATCTCCCTAAGCCCCGCCTCTGGCAGCCATCTTCAGATTTTTACCGCACGTTCAAGTGTTGGGAGTCCTCGTGCTTAGCTCTCGAGCTTTTACTGCGTGTTTCGCGCTTTTTCAGGTGAATTTTCACATTTTTTCGGTCAATCGAGCCTCAAGCTCCACCGTTTCTACTCCTGTTAACGGGTATCCGTTGCAGGATTTTCCTACGCCCCTCAAGGGTGAAGATTTCGTCGAATCAACCTCTTGGAGGATTCCAGAAGATTCACGGCCTACTTCGAGATGGCCCAGGACGCGAGTTTGTCACCCGGACCCAAGCTGTTTCGCAGCTGCCCTGGATGCGGCCTGCAGAATGTGTATAAGGAGGACGAACATTCGCAATGCCTCTACTGTCTTCATGGGGACAAGACTCATGTAGAGAAGGACTGCCAGTTCTGCAAGAACTTGTCAGAGCGGACCATGAGGGACCGTCAATCTCGTCTCGCCAGCTGGTTGGAGAAGGGCTCAACGGGTGAGAAGAAGAAGAAAAGGTCCGAGCGGGCTTCTAAGTCCTGTGCGGGCGCCCCGGCGACGGGGGCCCAACACCAGGCCAAGTGCTGCGAGTCCACTGGCTCCGGGAGCGCCGAAAGGTCGGGCTCTTCGGTCGCCAGACAGGGCGCACCTTCCCCGGTACCGTCAACCACGAGCCAGCGCTCCGGTTCGGGGAAGAGGAAGTCCGAGACCCCGGGTAAGCTTCGGGAGAAGCCCCGTCCGATCTCGGGAGAGGGGGAGCGAGGCGTCGCCCCTCCCCCTAAGGAGAAGGCCCAGGACGCACCTAAGGTGGTGAAGGCCCCTACCCAGCAGGCAAAGGCCTCTATCGAGGCGATCGCGGCGACTCTGGCCAAGCCGGCAGAGACCCCGCCAGCAGAGACTGCCTCCGGGACTAGAGTTTCGCCAAGGAGGGAATCCTCTTTTCAGCCCATCGTTATGGCCCCCCATGATGGAACAAGGGGGGAGGGCACGGTAGCCTCCTCGAGCTCTGAGTCAGCCTCGGAGGGGGAACTGACCAAGGTCGCGAGGAATCTCGAAGTACAATTCGAGAAGGTTCGGTCCCGCAAGGAAGATCCTCGGGAGATAACCGAGGAAGACGACGATGGCGAGGAAGAGCAGCCTTCCCTTCCGACGCAGCCGGAACCTAGGCCTCAGGATAGCTCGGCGGCCATTTTGTTTGCGATCCAGTCCTTATGCTCTGAGATAAGGACGAGATTACCACGGCCCAGGCCAGAGGACCCGCAACCTGGCCCGTCGGGAAGTCCTCAGAACAAACGACAGAGGACCCAACCCTCTCCTCCGCTCGCCCCCGTAAGGCCTGCAGTTCCCTCCTCATCCTCCCACGAGTTGGGAGATGACGGTGCGGTGGGCTCGACGACAGGTTCTGAGGGCGACGACGACGGAACGGGTCTCCCGTCGCACGGGCATCTCCACCCGACGAGATTGGCTCATTCCAAGCCATGATCGCCAGGGCGTCCGAATTGTTCCAGCTCTGCCCGGAGGAGCAGAAAAAGGAAGGTTTCCTCTATCAGCGCCGGGAGGCCAAGAGGAAGACTGTCATCGCGGTGCCTCTAATCGACGACATCTGGGAGGAGGGCCTGTCGGTACTCAAGAACCCCTCCACGGCACCAGCCAAACGGGACCGGTACGAGAAGAAGTACCGGGTCCCCGAGACCGCTCCCCTGTGCCTCAGGGCCCAGACTCGGTCATCTCGGCGGTGGCGAAGAAGAAAGCGGCGGGGTCAACGTCGAATTCCCCTCCGGACGGCTAGGGAAAGAAGTTGGACGCCATGGGTCGACGGGTCATTTCGTCGGCGGCGACGATGATCAAAGCGGCCAACGCCCTGGCGATCGTGGCCCGTTACGACAGGGAGCTCTGGTTTAAGCTGGGCCCCATATTGGACTTCCTACCTGACGACAACAGGTCCGAGGCCCTGGAAATACTTCAAGAAGGCGAGGTGGCGTCGGACCACGCCATAACCGATATTGCTGGTACCGGGTTACGCCAGCTGGGCAACAGTTTGCCTACGACGACGGGGTTGGCTCTGGGCGACCGACTTCCGTCAGGACGTCCAGACAAGGGTGTTGGACATGCCGTTCAATGGCAGCAACTTGTTCGGGAAGGCGGTGGACGAATCCCTCCAAGCCATAAAGACGGACACAGAGACGGCCCGCGCCCTAGGAGCCCTTCAGCAACGACGCCCCTTTCGGAGCTACGGAGGCAGAGGGGGCCTCCAAGGGATCCAGCGGTGGCTCGTCGTCCTACCGCCAGGCGGCACGCTCCTCGTCTCAGGAGGCCTACAGGGGTCGCGGCAAGCAGGGAGCGCCTCGCCGCCTCGCGCTGCTCAAGGCCACCACCTCCAAGCAGGACTGAACCGGCCGTGGCCTCGGGCCCCCACCGAAGCACCGCGGTGGGAGGCCGGCTGACGAAGTTCGTCGGCGTGTGGAAGTCCATCTCCACCGATCGTTGGGAGCTGGATACCCTGGCAAGAGGACACTCTATCGAATTCCTGAAGAAGTGCCCTCACATTCCACCGGTGGCAGGAAGGAAAATCACGTCCCGCAACTGCTGTTGGAAGTACAGGCAATGCTCAGGAAAGGCGCCATCGAGCCCGTCTCGAAGAGGCTCCGGGGCTCCGGGGTGTACTCAAGGTACTTCCTCGTCAGTAAGAAGGCGGGCGGCTGGCGCCCCATCCTGGACCTTCGTAGTTTGAACAAATACATTAGGTCACAAAAGTTCAGGATGGTCACCCTCCAGCACGTGCTGGGACAGCTGGAGGAAGGCGACTTTCTATCGTCGCTGGACCTGGAGGATGTATACTTCCACGTTCCCATCCTCAGAAGTCACCGAAAGTTCCTCAGGTTCGTCGTCCAGGGACGCCACTACCAATTCAGAGCACTGCCGTTCGGATTAAAGTCGGCCCCTAGGGTCTTTACCAAGTGCCTAGCACCTGTGGCGGCGCGGCTGCGCCTGCAGGGGATTCACGTCTACCCCTACCTGGACGACTGGCTCATCCGCTCAAGGACGAGGGAACTCGCCGTCGAACACACTGCGAGGACCGTCCAGCTACTCACAGATCTGGGATTCACCATAAATTACCCAAAGTCCCACCTGGTGCCGTCGCAGGTGGCCCTGTTTCTGGGAGCGAAGCTCGATACAGTGAGGCGCCTGGCGGCACCGTCGGAAGAACGGACGAAGCCCATTCTGGGCAAAGTGCAGCGCCTGCTAGCCACGGACGTGGCCAAGGTGAGGTCCATCAAGTCCCTCCTGGGGATGATGTCCTCTTGCATCTACCTGGTGTGCCTATGCAGACTACGGATGCGCCCTCTTCAAGAATTTCTCGACGCCCGTTGGATGCAGGCGACGGGCACCTTTGAAGACAGGGTCCCCCTAAACGAGGTGTTCCGGCGGGCGATTCAGTGGTGGGGCGTTCGAGCGCACATCACGGCGGGCAAGGACTTTCAGACGCCCGCGTACCAGGAGACGGTGACGACGGACGCTTCTCTGGAGGGTTGGGGCGCCCACACCGGAGATCTCCACGCAAGAGGCCTCTGGCTCCCGGAGGAGAAGCTCCTGCACATCAACATCCTGGAACTCCGAGCCGTGTTCTGGGCTCTCAAATCGTTCCTCCCGTCGCTCATGGGCAAGGTGGTGCGGATCTTCAAGGACAACACCACAACAATGTTTTACATACGGAAGCAGGGAGGTACCAGATCCCCAGCCCTATCCAAGGAGGTACAGGATCTGTGGCACTGGGCGGGCGCCCAGGGGATGTTCCTGGTTCCCTTCCACCTGGCAGGAGAAAGAAACACCATCGCCGACTCGCTCAGCAGGGAGCTGCACGCGTGTCACGAGTAGGAACTGCGCCAGGATCGGGTAGATCAACTCTTCCGACGACGGGGCAAACCCCAAATCGACCTGTTCGCAACAGCGACGAACTCGAAGTGCCAGAGGTTCGCCAGCAGGTTTCCCCAGCCAAGAATCATGGGCGATGCGTTCTCGTTCCCCTGGGACGGCCTATACCTGTATGCGTTCCCTCCGTTGCCGTTGCTGCTTCGACTCATCAACCAGCTCAAGAGGTCCCGGTGCAGGATGATCCTCGTTGCACTGGCGTGGCCGAGGCAGATCTGGTTCCCGGACCTTCTGGACTTGTCAACGTCCCCATCCATCAAGCTGTCGGCGGATGCGGATCTTCTCTCCAGAGAAGGAGGCGCCATCTTCCACCACGACCCGGCGTAGCTGAACCTGCAGGCTTGGCTCCTGCAGCGCTAGAGTTTGGAGGGTACGATATACCGGCCGACTGCAGAGAGGTTCTTGCAAAGGCCAGGGCGTCCTCGACTCTAAAATGCTACGGTCACAAGTGGAAGAGGTTCTCTATCTGGTGCCGAGCACAGAAGATCAACCCCCTATGGATTACGGCCCCTCAGGTGCTGCCGTACCTGCTATCGTTGGCAAAGGCTGGGCTAGCCCATGCCTCCATTAAGATTCATCTGGCGGCGATCTCCAGATATACCAGAACCAAAGGACGGATGTCCCTGTGGTCCCATCGACTGGTGAAAGAGTTTATGAAAGGACTGTTCCGGTCATTCCCGCCGGTGAAGGCCCCCGGCCCCGGCGTGGGAACTTAACGTGGTGCTGACTAGGCTGATGGGGCCCCCATTCGAGCCGATGCACTCCGCACAGATGAAGTTTGTGTTGTGGAAGACTGCATTCCTGGTGGCCATTATCTCCGCACGACGAGTGGGAGAGATCCAGGCCCTATCCTGCAAAGCACCGTACTTGACTTTCCATGCCTCGAGGGTGGTGCTTAGGACGCACCCCTCCTTTATGCCCAAGGTGCCGTCGGACTTCCATCTTAACGAGCCCCTGGTGTTACCTGTTTTCTTCCCGTCTCCTTCGTCGCCGGCCGAGAGGACTTTGCACTCGCTGGATGTGGCTAGAGCGCTGAAGTTCTACGTGGACCGCACGAAGAGTTTTCGGAGGACATCACAGCTGTTTGTGAACTTTGGACCTGTGAATCAAGGGAAGGCTCTCTCGAAGTCTTCTATTTCCAGATGGCTCTCTGGCTGCATCATGCACTGCCACCGGTTGGCTAACCGACCGCTGCCAGGCCGTCCGAGAGCCCATTCGACCAGAGCGATCGCTGCTACTATGGCGTCCCTATCTGGGGTGCCCCTGCTGGACATCTGCAGGGCTGCTATGTGGAGGTCGACGCACACCTTCACGAGATTCTACTGCGTCGATCGGGATTCCAGGAGGAGTCCAGGGTCGGCCAAGCAGTGCTACGCAACCTGTTCGCTTAAGGTGAGCCTGGTGAGGAGGTAAGAGATGCTTAATGTTGAGTTGTTGTATTGCTTAATGTTGAGCCTTTGCCACCTCCCGTGGTTGTGCATGTGTGTACTGCTATGTATTCTTATATTCATGAGCATGTGAATCCATGCCAGACCCCATGCTGGAGAAGGAACAAGTTACTTACCTGTAACTGTTGTTCTCCAGCATGGGTCTGGCATGGATTCACACGCGAACCCTCCCGCCTACCCCTCTGCGGCTCTTCACTTGGTTATACTGCCACTTCACGTGCTACCAAATCTGAAGATGGCTGCCAGAGGCGGGGCTTATGGAGATGGCAGTCATTGGCTGTGGTCAGTATGACGCAGAGATCAGTGATTGGTTACTACTACGAAAGACAGATCAGAAACGAAACTGATACTGATTTTTTCTTTACCGAGGATTCCCAGCCTGACGACGGAGAATATTCATGAGCATGTGAATCCATGCCAGACCCATGCTGGAGAACAACAGTTACAGGTAAGTAACTTGTTCCTTCTCAGGCAACCTCTGTGATACAATAGCGACCATCCAAATAAACCATCCTGCCCTCACTCTTCTAGGGACTTCAATATCTGGCTTGACATTCCCACCAACCCCATGACCCACTCACTGGTCGACTGCCTAGATGCGCTTAACGTTCGCCTTCACGTGAACGGCCCAACTCACTCTAAAGGACACACCCTTGATGCCATCTTTAGCTCCCACAACCAGATACATCTAGACCCCCCTGTACCTATCATCTGGTCTGATCACTTCATTGTGCCTTTCACCATTCACTCGCCCGCCCCCATCCCCATACTTGAACCAGAACCCCAATCAGCGCAAATGCTGGAAGAAACTAAAGATCCTTCCTGACCTAGCCGAAGCCCTGCTTCAAACTCCTCCCTCAACCAAGCCACGTAATGAACCCTTAACCACAGACTTCTTTGACTCTTGGCTCAATATCTCACTAATCCCGCTCACCCCCACTTGCCAATCCTTCGCTCACTGTGGCCCTTATCCCAGAAGGTTTACACCAGAACTGAAGACTGCAAAACAGCTGTATAAATCCCTCGAACGCAAATGGCAGAAAGATAAAAACAACCTGAGTAGATCCACCCTGGCCCGGCACCATCGCCACTGCAAAGCCGAAATCTGAAAAGCAAAAAAAGTCCACTACAATTCTCGAATTCTCAACTGTGAAAACCCCAGCAAGGAACTCCTCAAAATAATTTCTGAATTCACCAAACCAACCTGTATCTCCACCCAATCCACTTCTACACCATTGCTCTCGACAGAACAACTTCTCTTAACAACAAACTGGCCCTCCTGTCTACGCCACGTAATCCACCCATCCCACCAGTCACCCCCCCCCCCCGCCTGCCACGGATACAACTCAACCTACCTTCGACTCGTCCACACCAATATCGAGAGACGAATTTCTCAACCTTCTCTCTGCTCGGAAACCATCTGGCTCCTCCCTTGACCCTTGCCCCGCCCCAATCCTCAAAGAAATATTCTCATCCACCTGCGCCGGAGAGTACGCAAGAACCATCCTAAATGACTCCCTCACCTCAGGAATCTTCCCCGACACTTTTAAAACTGCACATGTCAATCCTCTTCTAAAAAAAAAAAAAAAACTTCCCTCAACCCCAAAAACTACCGCCCCATCTCAAACACCAGGTTCCTTGCTAAATTCATTGATCAAACCGCATACTCCCAACTGAATGCCTTTGTCGAATCCAACAACCTCCTAGACCCTGCACAATCAGGCTTCAGACCACGACACCGAACCGAAACCACTCTGACCTCAATCTGGGATGATTTTAAGATCACTGCCGACTCTGCGGGATGCGCAGCACTAATCCTTCTAGACCTCTCCACCTCCTTTGACACAATCACCACTCAATCCTCCTTGACCGCCTCCACTCCCTAGGAATCTGTGGAAACGCTCTCAAATGGATAGCATCCTTCCTCAACAATAGGAAACAAATTACCCTCCTCTCCACCTTTGCTTCTGCCGCCCGACCAGTCAATACCGGAGTTCCACAAGGAGCATGCCTATCAGCCCTCCTGTTCAATCTCTATATGTCCATCTGCCCGGGAATAATCTGCCCGCACAATATCCTGTGCTATAACTATGCCATTGACACCCAAATAATCATAAAACTCCTGAACTCAAACTCCAACTGTCAGCCCGACCTTGCAGCCTGCCTCCTTGACATTGATCATTGGATTTCTACAAACCACCTCCTAAACCCCACCAAAACTGAAATCATGGTGTGCAGCAACACTGAACTTCTCCCCCACCCTTTACCTTGGCCCACATCCATGGGCAATCCACCCACCACCTCGACCACAGTAAAAAAGCCTTGGGTGCACTCTCGACTCTGACCTAACCCTCTCTCGCCAAATCAACAACGTCTCTAAGTCCTGCCATTACCACCTCAAAATTCTTAGACGCATTTTTCAGTACCTCTCCTTTCTTAACAGATCTGCTGCTGTCCAGTCTATTGTAATGTCGAGACTGGACTATGCCAACTCTCTCTACCTCGGGGTCCAAGCATACCACCTCACTAAATTACAAAGAGCACAAAACGCTGCAAAAATGCTTCTAGCACTTGGCCCAAGAGACCACATCTCTCCAGCTCACAGAACTCTCCACCTGGTCCCGGTTGGACGAAGGGCAACTTTCAAAACCTTATGCATCACCCTCCAAGCAGTGCACAAAACCGGCCTTTTATACCTACAGGATAGGCCTAAACCCTACCACCCACCACACACTCTTAAAATCAAGCTCTGCCCTCCTTTTAGTGATACCAAACACCAACTCAGTCCTGTTAGGAGGATCCTCGTTCAAAGCCTTGGCCCCCACTCTATGGAACTCACTACCACCCCACATTCGACACACCAAAGACTATCTGTCCTTCCGCAAATTACTGAAAAAGTGGCTCTTCCCATAAAGAATTGATGCATAGAGCAAATCGAATGAATAGTCACAATAAACAGAAATCCAGGATTGTTCGAATAAAGAAAATAAAAGAGCAAAGGGAGTCGATGGAACGGATAGAATGACTAAAACGGATAGAATGACTAAAACAGATAGAATGACTAAAACTGATAGAGTGAGTGAAACGGATAGAGTGAGTGAAAAGGGTGGAATGGATGGAACAGATAGAGGGGATGGAACGGATGGAGGGCACCAAGCGAATGTCTTGGATGGCGTGGATGGTGCGGATGACAGAGACGGCGCGGATGGGGCAGATGTCACAGATCTGGCGGATGCTGCGGTTGATAAACGTTGCAGACGGTGCGAATGTTACAGATGTTGCGGGCGGTGCGGATACTACGACGATGCGAATGGTGGTACATATCTGTATCGCCTAAATACGCTATGTACCTGTATCCCCATGTTTATCTGTATCCCATGTATACCACTATCTATCCTGTCGCTTTATATGCGTATGCCGCTATGTATGCCCCCACTGTCCTGCTCTCGTGCCTGGTCTCAGGCACTGTACTGATAACCACCATATCACACTACTACGCTTACTCTCTCCTATACACCATCATTCAACTAGAACACAGCTATACCATGATAAATTCAAGGATAGGTCCGAAGCTTGTCCTCTGAGTGGCCTGTGAAGTCGGCGGAACATCGCCATGCGGCTTTAGCCGAACCTCCGGCCAAGAAACCTCGACCTGCGGTGCCAGAGCAGTAGATCTTCGAGTAAGCAGCTGTCGAAGGGGACGTCTTTGTCCAAGCGTGGTTGATCGGACCATTCCCGGGGATCTGTTAGTAGGTCCGAGAAGTCGACGGCACAGAAAAAGAACTCGTCCAAGCTGTAGGAATTATCATCGAAGCGTTCCGGGGGCCATCACCAGACGTCCTCCAGCCGGGAGTCTTCCAAAACACCGGTTGAGTGATGCCAAGAAGGCCGGGTCTCCGGTGAAGTCAACGCTGAGGGAGGCGGTTCCGACGTCTATGGTGGACCCGTCGTCGACGATTGGACTACAGGCTACCCTTCCATCGTCGACGTGGTGTCGCCGGCTTCGGTGACAACTGTGGTTTCCAGTCGGCCGATGCTATTCTCGTCCACGCAAGTGGAAACTGACGGATTGTTGTCGACGAGTGGGGCGTGGCAGTCTTCCGCCTTTGATTCACTACTGCCTGACAACATTATGCATCAAGATCCGGTGGCTTTTTCAGTGTCTTCGGAGGTGGACGACAAACAGGATCATGTGCTTGGGCCGTCTGCTTTGGGCCTTCAATGCGTGGGGCCTTCGACCTCCAGTGGAATGGGCGCTGGTCTGGCAGGTTATCCTCTGGTTAACCCACAGTCTCTTTTGTCCCTCCAAGTGCTTTCTATGCTGCAGTCGTTGTTGGGTCAGCTGGATGCGAGGTTGCCTCCTTCGCATGTGGACCCGGTGGTTCCGGTGGTCAAGGTTCCTGGGCGCCCTCCGAGGAAGTCACCTCCGGCACGGTTGCCAGTGCCGTTGCCGGTGAGGGAAGGTCGTCTGCTGTCGTATCCAGAGGAGGGCGAACTGCCTGAGTCTGAGCCAGAGAGTGTTCCAGGGGACACTGTGTCTACGGCTTTGTCTTCGCCGACGAGGGACGACGCATGGGATACAGACATGGAGGTGTCTGGCGCAACCATCCCCACCAGATGATATTAGAGTGTTACACGCCATGATGTCTAAGGCGTGTGTGGAATTTGGATTGGCACCAGCGGAGGAGCAGAAGGATTGCTTCCTGTTCGATCATATGGGCAAGAGAAGGAAGGCTGTCTTCTCTGTGCCTATTCTGGACCATGTGTGGCAGGAGGGCCTGTGCACGATGCACCATCCGTTTTCGGAGCCAGCGGTTAAAGGTCGGCTTCAGAAGAAGTTCAAGGCCCCAGAGTCTACCCTGAAATGCTTGATGTCCCAGCCCATGCCTGAGTTGGTGGTTTTCGGCGGCGGCCAGCCGGAAGGCCAGAAGTCAACACAAGTGTGTTACTCCTCCGGACAGTGAGGCCAGGAGACAGGATGCCTTTGGGAAGAATGTTTTGACTGTTAGGGCGACGACAGTTAAGGCGGCAAATTCCTTGGCGATCATGGCACGTTATGATCGCAAAATGTGGCATAGGCTGGTGCATATTCTTGTACATCT
The DNA here is from genome assembly GCF_040938575.1 of Ambystoma mexicanum. Classification (NCBI taxonomy): domain Eukaryota; kingdom Metazoa; phylum Chordata; class Amphibia; order Caudata; family Ambystomatidae; genus Ambystoma; species Ambystoma mexicanum. The sequence continues at coordinate 868,050,235 of NC_090931.1, forward strand.
GCCGGAGCAGCACCGCAAGGACACCATGCTGTTGGTGCGTGAGGGGGAAGAGGCCTCCAACCATAAGCATAAATATTGCTGTGGACCTGGCGGAGTCTGGGTTTAAACTGATTAACAATGGGGTTGTGCTTTGACGACAGGCCTGGCTCAAATGCACTGACTTTCGGCCGAAAGTACAATATAAAGTCATTGACGTCCCCTGTGAAGGGGAGCACTTGTTTGGGGAAAAGATCGATGAGGCCCTGAAAGGGATGAAGGAGGACACGGAAACAGCTAAGTCCCTAGGTGCCTTACAGAGTGGGTGCTCTTTTTGCTACTTTAGCCCATTCAGGGGTGCTGCAGGTAATGCCCGATTTGCTTCCACCAGGGACCGTGGTTACAGTCGGTCCAGTTATTCCTCGCAAGGGTATCGACGGTCGGCCCAGTCGGCGCAGAAGGGTCAGGATTTCCAGGCTCAGCGGAAGCGGGGTTCGCAGTCCTCAGCTTCTAAATGGTAGCATACTAAGTTGCAACAATGACTGCCTTCAGGGCAATGGACTGGGGGGCAGGGTGGCTATGCACGTGAACGAGTGGAGGAAAATAACATTGGACCGTTAGGTGTTGGAAACAATGCGTGTAGGCCACTCATTGGAGTTAGTGTCCCCCGAGTTCCCATTCCACCAGTGTTTGTCATGCAGCCACATCTTCAAATCCTGCAGCAGGAAGTGGTTCTTATGCTGGAGAAAGGGGCTATAGAACTGGTACTGGTGGCAGAGCGGGGCCAAGGGGAGCATTCTCGCTACTTTGTGGTAAAGAAGCCCAGCGGCAAGTGGTGACCCATTCTGGCTCTTCGGGCGTTGAACAAGACTCTGCAACGCCTGAAGTTCAAGATGCTCACTCTTCAGGAGGTCATCCGGTCGGTGCAGCCGGACGAGTTTCTGGCATCATTGGTCCTACAGGACGCATATTTTCACATTCCTATGCGTCAGCGGCACCGAAGGTTTCTGCGGTTTGTAGTCGGCGAGGAACACTACCAGTTTCAGGTCCTCCCGTTTGGCTTGAAGTCGTCTCCCAGAATGTTCACAAAGTGTCTGGCACCGGTGGCAGCGTTTCTCCGACAAGGTGGTCATCATGTATAACCCTACCTGGGCGACTGGTTGGTGAGAGGTTCGTCACCAGGAAGGGCGCAAGACAGTCTGGGGGCTACCATGCAGCTGTTGCAATGACTGGGATTCACCATTAACTTGGAGAAATTGTTTCTGACGCCGTCCAAGGAATTGGTGTTTCTGGGGGCAGAGTTTCTCACCCATCATAATGTGATGAAACCCTCCAGCGAGTGTGTCAAGAAGTTGCTGCAAAGGGCAGGCGAATGCAAGTCTCTTCATGAGGCCGATGCAAGAGTTTCTAGCAGACCGGTGGGCACAGAGTCTTGGTCTGACAAATTGGTGGTCAACGGAAGTCTGGTGGAGGATCTTTGCTGGTGGACATGCACGGCCAATCTGGTACAGGGCATGCCGTTGCCGGAGCCAGAGTTCCAATGTATGATTGTGACAGACGCCTCTCAGAAGGGATGGGGGGCTCATCTTGTAGATTCACAGGTGCAGGGCCTGTGGTCAGGTGGAATATCTGTTCCACATCAATGTGCTCGAGTTGAGAGCGGTACACTGGGCCCTAAAGTTGTTTCTACGCGCATATGCATGTTGGTGGTGAGGGTGTTGACGGACAATTCCACCACCATGTTTTATCTAAGGAAACAGGGGGGCACACATTCAAGGGTCCTGTCGAAAGAGGCACAGGGCGTTTGGCGTTGGGCACTGGCTCACAAGATCAGCACTGTGGCCTATCATCTGCCGGGAGTGTTGAATGTGCAGGTGGATGCGCTCAGCAGGGACGCCGACCAGCTGCACGAGTGGATGTTGAAGGAGCAACAGGTTTCAATGATTTTACAGAAATGGGGGCATCCCCCGTTGGATCTCTTTGCAACTGTGGAAAACAAGCAGTGCCGGGAGTTTGCCAGCAGAAGGGCTCTTCCAGAGTCTCTGGGGGAGGCATTTTTGTTCCTGTGGACGGGCCGGTACATTTATGCATTTCCCCCGTTTCCGCTCATTTGGCAGACTTTCCCGTGGATTCGGAGATACCAATGCCATGTGATTGTGGTGGCTCCGTTCTGGCCCCGGCAGACGTGGTGTTCGATCTCCTTCATTTGTCGATGGAAGAGCCAATTCGGTTGGGGGCAGCTCCGGATCTCCTGTCTCAGGACGAGGGCAGAGTGTGGCATCACGATCCGGGCCCTCTCAGCCTGACAGCTTGGCTCATGACTACTTCGAGTTTGGCCATTTAGGCATTTTGCAGGACTGTCAACGTATTTTGGAGGCAACAAGAGCGCAGTCGAATGTCTCATACGGACAGAAATGGAAAAGGTTTTGCATGTGGTGTAAGGCCCAGCCTGGGGTGGATCCTGTGAACATTTCCCCAGAGGAGCTTCTCCCGTACCTGGGCTGTTGCATTTGGCGGAAGAGGGCCTAGCATTGACCTCCATTAAGGTACATTTGGCTGCAATAGCTAGGTTTACTCTGAGGCGTCGTGCGGCTCCTCTGTTTAGTGACCGATTTAGTAAAGCATTTCTTGAAGGGTTTTTTTCAAACTTTTCCTCCTATGATGAAGTTTGCACCGATATGGAGCTTGAATGTGGTACTTTCAGTTCTGATGAAACCACCTTTTGAGCTTATGTCGACGACTTCTTTGACGTTTCTGTCTTGGAAGGTGGCGCGTTTCTGGTGGCTATTACGTCGACCAGGCGGATATCGGAGTTACAGGCATTGGTCGTTGATTCTCCATACTTAAGATTTCTGAAGGCTAAGCTTATTCTGGCCACTAACCCGCACTTTATCCCCAAAGTGCCTATGGCATTCCACAAACTCTCTTCTATTGTTTTGCCCTTGTTTTTTGCTTCAGCGTCTACGCCTGCAGAACGGGCCCTTCATTCTCTGGACGTTAAGAGGGAGTTTGTTTTATTTGAATTGAACTCCGGACTTCAGGAAGTCGAGGCAGTTGTTTGTGGCGTATGGTCCATCCAGCAAGGGACAGGCTATATCAAAAAAAGGACTCTCCCGTTGGATGTTTTCTACTATTTCATTATGCCACTCTAAAGCTGGGAAGCCTTTGAGGACGGCTCCTAAGGCTCTCTTGACGAGGTCCACGGCTTTGTCGGCGTCGTTATGGTCGGGGATTCCGCTGGTGTACAGTTGCCAGGCGGCCTCCTGGGCGGTGCTGCATACCTTTACCCGTCATTACTGTCTGGGGTAGCAGCATGGTGATGATGTACAGGTGGGACGTGCGGTCCTGCAGCGCCTGTTCCAATAAGGTAAGCCCCGCAGCTTTGGGGTGTTTATTTGAGCGTTGTCACTTGATGGCTTTTGTTGTCTCGTATATGTGATTAAGTGTTATTCATTGGTTTGCCTTTTACACTCCGCCATGCATGATTGGTACTGCTATGTAGTCTATTCACAGCATCTGAATCCATGAAAGATCCAATGCAGGAGAAGGGAGTAGTTTATTACCTGTAACTCCATTTCTCCAGCGTTGGTATCTTTCATGGATTCACATGCGCCTGTCGGCCGCCCCTGTAGGCAAACCTGGTTCGGGTTCTCAACTTTTGAAGTTAAAATCTGAAGGGAAGGGGTGGGGCTATTTATACCCTACTTCCTATTGGTGGGGACTAACACACCCAAAAGGACGTTGGTAGGACACTAAAGTGTTGACGTTTTCCATAGGGAAACGCTAGGTTAAAGTGACTGAGGTTCCCAGCCTGACGGCGGGGAATATTCACAGCATGTGAATCCATGAAAGATACCAACGCTGGAGAAATGGAGTTACAGATAAGAAACTACTCCCTTCTCCAGCACGCACCAAATATTTTGATAATGTATGTCAGTGGAATTTTTTAGAGGGTCAGTCTCTTTCCCATCTCCGGAAGGGTGAGAGGCTCTAATGAGGTGATGTAATGCCAAGGGCTGACATCCACCACATTACACTAATTGCTGCAGGTGTAGCATTCGGTTGCTGAGAGAAAATGGCAGGTGCCCAATCACCGCTGCTCATGTCTGGTGCATTGCCAGTGGGACACACTCCTTCACTGCATGACCACATTTAGTACCTTAGAATCCACTCACCATGACCTAGTAGAACACCAGGGAGCATCCAATGTCACTGCGCTCGAGCCTGTGGCCTCACTCTAATTAGCAAAGAAGACCGCAAAGATACCTAAAGTGCCCTTCAATTCCACGCTTTACCTTGGCACTCCCAGTGTGGTTTTGCAGCAGTTCCTCAGTGACTTACTTCCCATTCCCAAAGGAACATCGGAGCATGGATCAGTGCCTCTCCTGCTGAGCTGCCAATGGACTTCTGTGCCCAGCACTCCTCCTCAGTAATTAATGTGTCTTGTCCCAGAGGTCCCGCTTTGTCATGACTAATTAGGCGCCCCCTCTCAACTCGGGGAGTTCCTTTCCCCCCCAAGCAAGGTGGCGCAAATCCAACGCACGTATACAGATTCAACTTTAGTGAGGCCAACCACTTATTTCACACTACCCCAATAAATACCCTATTTGCCACCAATGAACTAGGAACCAGGCCGGTGTATAGTTAGAATACATATTTATTTAACATTTGACAAAATTTGCCAGCAACCAAAAAAGATCCACCACCAATACTGTGGCGCTACACAATATCACAAATTCAAATTTCTTGCACCAATTGACTAACGCAGGTTTAATGGACTTTCAATTTCGATATGGCACACGTACAATTTTGAATTTGGCAGTCACAATGTACATCAGATTTCTTGCAAATTAACCAATAGGAATCATACAAAACACACAGTGTTTGCTTAGTTTGGCACAATACCCCTTCCTCCCAGCAACCCCCACGCTCCATGCATCAATTAGAAATGGCCCCTCTGATCTGAAGGCAAGGTACAGGGAATGTGAATACAGCAGAAAAATGTTTAATTTTTTTTATTGAAAAGCAAGGTCAAGAAAGGAACTCAATGGGTAAATCGTTTTGGCTTTTTGTTTGCATTAAGTACAGAGCTTTGGGAAAAATGTTTTGAAATGTTGTTTTGTACCCTCTACATTCACTTGAATAGCAGAGTTTTAGGGTTATGTATTTTGGGATTATGGACACCACCCTTCGGCATAGAAGACAGGGGTTTCAGAAAGGTAGTCACCCAAGTCCTTTGTCTATACCGGCTCTAACATACTGGGCATGAACTTTGTTAGTTTAGAAAACTAACAACACTCATCCTGTGATTTTTCTATATGGGAATTAATTGATTTCACTTCAGTCAATGCGCTAAGGATCTGCACATCTCTACCCTCCCCACAATTTAATGGAAAGCATTCAGGCAGGCAGTTACCAACACAATTAAATTCAAGTCGATAGGGTGATTTTCTATAGTGGAATTAATTGGAATAGAATTTAATAAAATGTGCACGGGTCTCTCCAGTTCCACCCCACTACCCGCTATGTGAGATGGAGATTAAGGCTGGCAGACCCCGCTGTACACTTTTGATAGCTTTGAGATATGGATATATCTACTTACATGGGAGACCTTGATTATGGGGCATCCAGGGAAACAGCAGGTCTCCTCTGAGGACAGCACAGATCTGGTCAAAGGTATCCCCTACACCCAGACTTAGTTAAAGCCCATCAATAGAGCAGGAATGCCTGGGAAAAATCAGAAGCCCAAAGACAGGTCCCAAGTTTCGCAAAGTCAAATAAAGATCAGCAAGTCAGTCCATCTCAGATAGAAAACTAAGCTCTTATAGGGCTGGTGACACTCCGTTATTATCATATTTCCCACACTACAGATTGGCCAGTTTTCTCCCTTCACCTCCCACAAAGATGCCCCCTGGCTGCTGATAGGACCAGAAGTTGGGAGGTATGGGTTATGGAAGCTGAGGGGGGAGGAAAAATACATCATCCAAAAAGGACAGGTGGGTTTTACCTTTTTGTGTTGAAAATCTTTAAGTGGCAGCTACCCTGATTTTTCAGATAACAGCATGAACCCATACATTTTTGGATTCTATGTTTTATGGTGAGTCTGACAATATTAATTTTATTTCAGCATGCCCTTCCTGGGCGCAACTATCATTTTTTGTGATTTGCTCCTGAGACGTCACCCATCTGCCCCTTCCTGATTCAAACCTTACTTCCATAACCTATCATCCCACCAACATTCTATTCTGTCAAAATTATGGGTAGGCTGATCATTTTTCTCATAACTCCAGTTGTCAATCACACAAAATTCGTTTTTACATGGTCCCGGCGGGATGTTTATCCCCTTTAATCTGTATCCAGGGTGAGCTCTGGGAAAGACACAGTGCTCTTTTTATTCCAGAAAATGTGTTCAATGTTAAACATATGGCAATGCATTACATGTAAGGTTGATCCATATCTAACCCCCATCTATTCTTAGATTTCATTTCCCTTCTATGACCTGATCAGGACATCTGTCTGGCGGGCCTATGTGATCATGCCCTCTCCACCTGGGCTTCAAAGGTTTTTTTGTTCGAAGCTAATGCACAGTTAATGGGGAGACCTGACCTTAACCCCTTAAGTGCCAAAGATGAGCATGCTCATCCTTTTTGCATAGACTTGCATAATAGCCTGGCACTTAAGGGGTTAAAGGTCATTTCTGCTGGCTGCGTTATCTGTATCACTGTAGTTCAGATCTCTCTTGCAACATTTCTTCATATTTTTAACTGAAGCGCCAGGCCTGTTTCCGTGATAAACCCAGCCCAAAGGTCTGGGGGGGGGGGTCACAGTTCCAGATACAACCAGTTCAGTTACATGCACAATTCTGAGAAATAGCATTTAAATGTAAGAAACATATTTACACATGACATTTTGTATTGCATCCAGGCTTGCTGGCAAGAAATAAACTCTTTCTGAACAGAAATAAGTCCACGCTTGCATGTTCACTTCCACAAAAACAAAATAGGTATTTCTCTTTATAAGCTGTCATTTCATATGATGAAAATTAAGTCTCTTTATTCCTGATAAACGCAATCTGTCACTTGACTTTATTTCTTAAATGTCAGGCATTATTCCTCCATGGTATTTTTCACATGCCTATACTTTCAAAGTATATGTTGACATGTGTACTGTGGCAGTTTTGAGTCTGCAAAAAGATCCTTTTCCAAGTTTACATGGACCGCATCTGCAGCACCTGTGTCTTTTTGTTTGCCTCCATTGGACACAGTTACATTCACAGTTTTAGGGCACGCTCTCCTACAAATCAGTAGCTTGGTATTTTACTGAAGTTGCAATAGGCCCATTTTTGTTCATTCACTAAGCCTTTTATCAGAAAACAATGTTTTGTACTGGACCTCCACATTAGCCAGCTTAATTCGCACAATAGGGGCCTAGCATGGCCTCTCCATCTCTGTCGCTCTGGGGCTGTCTTTTTACCCCACAATTCTTATATAGGGATTGCATCCACGGTCTGTTGTTGATCTAGATCATAGTTGCCTCTCTCTAGCCAGTTGTAACGCTCACCTGATTCCCGTAGAGGCGCCGGTCTTGACTGGGCGTATACCGTATCTTCAAAGGTGATGTGTAACACACGGCTGGCTCTTTGGGCTGGACCTCTGTGCACTGTATGTCTGGCTCGAAGGGTAAGATGTCTGCAGATAGAAAATGTGGGATTAATGAACTGGGTTATTGAATGTCTCTCTCTTCTTCCCTTTCTCTTCTCCTGTAGAACCCCAAAGGTTAACGCTCTCACCTTAGGTAAGTGAACGCCATGCTCTCCATCTGCCTCGAGGCAGGGTGCTGTAACCAGTTTCTTCACTGGATAAGGGGAGCAGGCCTCTTGACTTCAGAGGACTGCTGTCCGTCGTTTACTGCACGGACGGTAAGTTTCGAGTAATTCTAATGTCTTTAAAGTCTTTAGTAAAGATGTCTCTTGTTTTGCAGGGTTCCGGCGATGGCGGATGGCGGGCTGAAGTGAGTTGAAGATGGAGCCCGTGTGATGAATAGAAGCGCCTGGAAGCACGTAAGTAAGCGCTTGTTGCCTGCTTCACGATGCGCTCTGTCTTTTTATTTTGCAGGTACAAGTTCGGGGCGGCTGCAGGGTGCCGGAATACCCACTGGGTTAGATGTGGAAAGGAGTAATGGCACGTGAGTATTAAAGTTCCCCAATGTCTTTAAACGCACCTTGTTTTGTCTTTCAGATGCGGGATGCAGCGCCGAAGGCCTCCGGAGCGTGCGAAGAGTTGGTAAGATTTTGTCTTTCAGATGCCGGAATGCAGTGTGAAGACCTCCGGAGCGTACGAAGAGTAGGTAAGCCTTTGTCTTTCAGATGCCGGAATGCAGCGCGAGGCGTTGGTGACAGCCGATGGACCAGGCAAGTGAAGAGCTGTCACTGAAGACCGTAATGCTAACCTGTTCTTTCTTGTCTTTATAGGTGTTGCTGAAGACTGGATTCAGAATGGTAAGCCTTTTTCCTTAGGCCCAGGATCAGATGCAGAAGACACGATGAGCGTTCTGCTGCTGAGGATGCAGAATAACGCAAAGCAAGATTCATCCATCGGGTGTGGTTTAAATAGCCTCCTGTAGTGCTTAGGTGTCTCCTTCCACAGCCACGCCTAGGTAAGAAAAGAGTTCCTGCTTTCCAGAAGAGTTCCAGTGTTCTGAATCTAGGGAGTGGCTCCTGCCCCACCCAACAGGAAAAGTAGTTCCAAACAGAAGAGGCTCAGAGACTCAACTGGCAGGCAAGTAAGCAGCATGGTCTGCTGCAGGTAAGTCCACCCAAGCATTATGAGCCCACCGCTTCCAGCGCTGGGACTGGGCATATTTATGAGCCTGGTGCCACTGGCGCCAGGACTGGGTCCAAAAGGTCCCAATTGGGACTGGTTGGCACTCGGAACCTGGGTTATGGATCTGCTTCCAAGGGAGTTGGGAAAACCCTGACCTTTTGGAAGCAGAGATCATGACACCAGTAGATGTTTCTTAATTGCAAATTGAAGCTTATCTCCACATTATTTTATGTGCTTTATTCTCCTTCTTATTGGAGATTCAGGGCAGTGGCACTATTTTGGCCAGGCTCCACAGTGCATCCCTCATAGAAGGTAATTTGCAATGTGAATAGCCGTTGTCTCATGGTGCACTTAGTCAAATGCAAGTACTGCCTTTTCCTGATGGACAACAGTGCAAAACAATTGTCCAAACGCTGTGCAGCTCCCTCCAAAATCGAATTTGTAACAAAGCAGAAGCCACATTCAATGAATGTTCCGAATAGGCTTTAGACAGATTAGGATTAGATACGGTCTAGATGTTGAGGCTTTCACGGCATAAAGGGCAGAAACAAACAAACAATGCTTGACTCCCAGAGCTTGGTTGAGTGGATATAGTCTGCTTGGTGCAATCTAGCTTTTGACTCAACTTAACTTGAAATCTTACAATACGTATATACATAGGTTCATTTCCTGATCGTTTTAAGGAATAATGTGTTAGCCATTTGCTACAGCTGAAGTCAGAGGCTAAATACAATCCATTGTTGTGGATTAAAATGCTTCTAACATATCAGGCTTGTATCAATGTTCCAAGGGGAATTTCTTAGCAGAGGTGTTGCTTAGGAATTCACTGGTCACATGTGAAGTGTGGGTTGTGTCTGATACAGCCAGATGGGTGCTGGTATTTTAAAATGACAAAAGGGGAGACATATTTGCATGATGTTGAATTGCGAAAGTTCTGGATCTCTGGGTTAAGATTCCAGATGGAATTTCTGTAAAGGATCGGACACATGTAAAACACAATGCTACTCTTGAATGCCATTCCTTTCAGTGTACATACAGATAGATATGAAATTTGATTAAGTAAAAAAGCAATAACTGCAGGCGATAAAATAATTTGGGAAATTGTAAATTGAGCTGTAAAAATTAAGATTATTTGAAATATCAAAATGTGCTTCCATGGTGTGAAGTTTCCTTTAAATTGAGAGGAGTAGAATTTAGCCAGTTCTGAGATCACTTTTGCTGTGGCTAAAATGTGGCAAATTATCAGAGCACAGTTCCAATCTGAATGGTTGTATACAACGGAGACCGTGAATGGAAAGCACACTGGCTTGCACAGTGATGATTCTTACTACTGTTCTAGATATCACTGTTTGATTTAATTGTTGATTTTCTGTTTTGCTTCTTTAATGTCTTTGGTGTCCCATAATAATGGTTGACTACAGTTTTTAAAGCCTAATTTTCTGCCATCTTGAAATAATAAAAAAAGGGCAGATTTAGTATAGTTTTCTTTTTCGTATGCATATGTGGTTTATCCACTTGAATTAAATTTTAGGACACTAGCCTTTCAGCTCCCAAACTTATTAGAAGTTTGCCAAGTTCATACCCGTAGCAACAAACCCTCTTGTACTTGTAATCATGATAGTTGGGGTGATCTGTAGGTCCCAAAAGGCAGCTGGAGTTGACTAGCCAGAGTGACTCATGGGCTTTGTCTATTTGGAACGCAGGCGAGAAGGGATGGTCTTTTTTTCTGCGTTTTAGATCATAGTTCTCTGAACAGCTCAACGCTACTCTCCCTTGCATGTGGGCAGACTGGCAAAGGTGTATAACCATCAGGACATGTTTGCACTATGTGTTTATTATCCTGCAAACGGTTATGTATAAACATAGATTTTGAAGGAGAAAGGTTAAAGTGTAGTTGATCTTGATATTAGAATTCATCATCTGCTGTGTTTGGAGCATTTCATCAATTGAGATGCATGTTTATCAGCTCATACCTCCAAGGTTTCTTATAAATATGAATCATGTCATATGGATGTAGAAATTTAAGAATTTGTAGTAGTCAAAGTTTTCAAATGTATAAGAGGGGCTACTGAGAAGCAGTCACACAAGCCACAAAACTGGTCCAAAATGACCCATGTGTGCAAACTGATGGAAATATCTGATTCAGAGATCCAGAAAAACACACTGGCCGCCAACAACACAATCAGGGCTTATTGGCCTTCTTCAACATAAGGAATTTGCAGACAAGCAAGGTGATCATCAGCAACCCAGTGCTTTCTCCACTCTACCGTTACACTGCCCGCACACCTACCTTTCTGCCTAACCATAAAAAGGCCCATGCTATGGATTCCTCCTCTAAATCAAGGCATTGGTGCAAGGAGTGCTTTCCAATTTTAGCACCTCAAAGAAGTCCAATTAATGCTCCCTCCTTTTGGTGATCAGTTCCCAACTTGTTAAAATGTAAACAGAGACCTCAGGTGTCTGAAGCATACATTATTTTGGATCAAGGAATGTTTGTCTGAACAGATAGCAAACTAAAGTGCTTCTAATCAATCACTCAGCCAATAAGAAGCATCCTATTTGCTTGGACGTGCTTCCTTTGCCCTGCCATTCCCATTTCAAACAATATGGAATCGGGGTGTTTTATGTAATGCAAAAATGCACTATTGCCCTTCATATAAATGTGATCATTAAGAGAGACATGTCCAAAATGCCTGTGCTATTGGGATGTTCCTGCAGCTCTGGGCAAATCCTTTAGTAGAACTTATCACTTCACTAATCTTATTGAGACTTCGCTTTTGCAACATTGTAAATGCCTATTGACTCAAAACTCAATTTAAAAAAGTGATGATTCAGAATCAGGCATCCAGGATACGACTAAACTTAATATAAGCAGTTAACGCTAGCTTTGTAATTCTTCAGCTTGCTGCCAGTGCATCATAGAATGAAAATCAATTCACTGTACACGATACACAATTTCTATGGCAATTGGCCCAGACTATCTTCAACAGGGGAACGGGCTACCCCTACCTCTAGCGCATCACATTGTGGTAATAAGTGCTTGAAAAGCAGTTTCAACTGAATATCTGCTACTGTACCATATTGTCTGTTAGGAAACAATGTATTGATCCATTAGTAAAATACATATTGCGTACCATGCCCCCAACCCCCCCCACTGGCCCCCCTACTGCCACAAGAACATCTCTCTCAGAAGTCAGATGCATCCTCTTTAACGCTAGTTCTGTATCAAAAAACAGACACAGCATCTTTGACCTCCTCTCCTCTGACAATCCCGACCTAGTCTTTATCACTGAAGCCTGGTTCTCTGACGACTATGCCCCGGTTCCTCATGAAGGCTTCCCCGTCCGAATACTCCCTCATCCCACTCAACAGACCCTCTAGAGGAGGCGGAGTTGCAGTCGTTTTCAAATCTCACTTCTTTATCCCTCTCGTCGACTCCAAGACTTGCACTTCTTCCTGCAAATGCCTTCTCATAAAACTCTCACTGCCCCGTCATTCTCGCATAGCTTCCTAATCATCTACAGACCTCCCGGCTATGAGAGACCTTTCACAACCAACCTCTGTGACTCTGTAGTCACCATCCACGTAGCCACCCCTCTCTCACCCTTCTAGGAGACTTCAATATCTGGCTCGACATTTCAACCAATCCCATGACCCACTCTCTAGTCGACTGCCTCGATGCGCTTAACCTCACCCTTCACATAAACGGGCCAACCCATTCCAAAGGACACACCCTTGATGCCATCTTCAGTTCACAACTACCAGATACACCTAGCCCCGCCGCCTCCCCATACCTCTCATCTGGTCCCATCATTTCATTGTCCCCTTCTCCATCGGCCCTCTTGCCCCGATGCCCATCCCTGAACCAGCCACCCCCCCTCCTCCGCAAATGCTGGAAGAAACTAAAGATCCATCCCGACCTTGCCGAAGCACTGCTTCTCAGACCGCCCTCACGCACCCTCTGTGATGAACCCTTTACCATCCACAGCTTCGACTCTTGGCTCAATAACTCACTAACCCTGCTCACCCCCACTTACCGCTCCTCCCCATGCCCTGGTGCTCATCCTAAATGGTTTACTCCTGAGCTGAAGATTGCGAAACTGCGGAATAAATCCCTAGAACACAAATGGCGGAAAAGAACAACCAACCTGAGTAGATCCAATCTCGCCTTGCACCATCGCTACTATAAGGCTGAAATCCGGAAAGCTAAAAAAGCCCACTACAACAATAGGATTTAGAACTGTAAAAACCCCAGCAAGGAACTCCACAAAATAATTTCCGAGTTTGTCAATTCATCTTGTACCCCTGTCCAATAAACCCCCTCCTCAATCACTCTGCGACACACTCTCACTCCACTTCTACTGCACCGCTCTCGAGAGAACATCCTCTCATCCCCGCAAAATCCACCGGCCCTTAAGACCATCCGCCCAACCCGCCAGTGCAACAACAACTCGACCCATTTTCGACTCCTTCAAACCAATCTCCAGAGATGAATTTCTCGCCCTTCTCTCTGCCCAAAAACCCCCTGGCTCCCCTCTTGACCCCTGCCCTGCCTCAGTCCTCAAAGAAATATTCTCTTCCACCTGTGCAGGAGAATACGCAAGAACCATTCTAAACGACTCCCTCAGCTCTGGAATCTTCCCTGACGCCTTCAAAATTGCTCACGTCAAACCTCTCCTAAGAAAACCACCCCTCGACCCCAAAAACTACTGCCCCATCTCGAACACCAGATTCCTTGCAAAACTCATCGTTCAAACTGCTTACTCCCAACTAAACGCCTTTGTGGAATCCAACAACCTCCTGGATCCCTCCCAGTCAGGGATCAGACCACGACACGGAACAGAAACCACTCTGGCCTCAGTCTGGGACGATCTTAAGATCACTGCTGACTCTGCAGGATGCGCTGCTCTAATCCTCCTCGACCTCTCTACCGCATTCGACACAGTTAAACATTCAATCCTTCTTGACCGCCTCCACTCCCTAGGAATCCGTGGAACCGCTCTCAAATGGATTGCCTCCTTCCTCAACAAAAGGAAACAAATAACCCAACTGTCCACTTTTGCCTCGGCCGTGCGCCCCGTCAATACTGGAGTACCACAAGGAGTCTATCAGCCCTCCTTTTCAACCTCTATATGTCCACCCTCCCTGGAATCATCCACCCGCACAATATCCTGTGTTTTTACTATGCGGATGATACACAAATCATCCTGAACTCCTCAACTCAGACCCCAACTTCCAGCCCGACCTTACAGCTTGCCTCCTTGACATAGACCGTTGGATGACTACAAACCACCTCCTCCTAAACCCCACTAAAACTGAAATCATGGTGTGTGCCAACACTGAGCTTCTTCCCCACCCCATACCCTGGCCACCATCCATGGGCCATGCTCCAACCCCTTCCTCCACAGTAAAAAAAACCTTGGATGCACTCTAGACTCTGACCTATCCCTCTCTCGCCAAATCAACAACGTCTCCAAATCTTGTCATTACCACCTCAAAATTCTCAGACGCTTTTTTCCCACCTCTCATTTCCGAACAGAGTTGCCACTGTTATGTCCATTTTAATATCAAGACTGGACTATGCCAACTCACTTTACCTCGGAGTCCGGGCATACCACCTTTCTAAATTACAAAGAGCACAAAACGCTGCCGCCAAATCACTATTAGCACTGGGCCCAAGAGACCACACCTCTCCAGCTCCCAGAACTCTGCATTGGCTCCCAATTGGACGAAGGGCTATGTTCAAGACTCTGCATCACCCACCAAGCAGTGCACAAGACTGGCCCTATATACCTGCAAGACAAACATAAACCTTACCACTCCCACGGCACCCTAAGATCAAGTTCTGCATTCCTTCTAGTGATCCCAACCACCAACTCGGTTGGGATCGCAGGATCCGCGTTGTTAGGGAGAATCCTCAGTTATGGCTAATTTCCCTCACCTAGCGAGTCCCCCAGCAGCTTTGCTGGATTTCTGGAGTTATTTTTTTCCACTTGGTAAGAGTGTGAGCTTTTCCCCCACTCTTATCCATGTTTTCCCATGTGTATTTCATCTGTTTTTTGAATTTTGTGGACTCTGGAGTACACCACTTCAGTAGCCCCCTTCGTTTTTGTAACACAGCACCTTCAGTGCAGTAACACAGGGTTGTCTTTTAGACTTGCCGCCGACTCCATTTTCTGAGGCTGACTACTGTCCCCCAGAAAAGGGTAAAGTTGCCATTAACTTTACCTAGTCATGCAACCACAGATCCAGTACACCCCATCTTACATGGAATGCTGGAAAGGGTTACTCTGTATCCCTTTTTTATCTGTACCTCCTAGAGCCTTGTTTTGCTCTTTTAACATTTAGACTTGGCTGATGGCAGTGGTATCTACCCTAACTTTTCTTCCGCGATTATACTATATAAACGTGGTCCTGTTTTAGGCTATTATATTCACCTCGAACATAAACCCGCTTGACCAAATGTTCTTTCTTTTGGCTCCAGTTGGGTTTATTCTCTATTTTTTTTTTGTTAAAGTCCTTCTTGTGTTTTACTTTGCGCTGCAAACCAGGTTTGCCTTCTTTGTTCACCGTCTTTTGGCGGGCTTCTGCGAAGAAGCCCTCCTCTGGGTGCCTGGGTGTCCAGGTGGGCTGAATGTGAGGGAGGGGTGTAGTCACCGCCTGCACAGGGTATCCTAGGAAACCCAAGTCGCACTTTGCCATGATTGGCTGAGGTGGTTGTCCAGGCTGGACAACCCCCCTGCTGCGTGATTGACAGCCAAGCTGTATGAATGGGGGATTTTCGCATAAAAGGCAGGTCTCTTGGGCTAGAAGTCAGAGAGTCGCCACTGGGACTACAAGGAACCGAAGAGAAGCAGAGAAGAAGTCAGCTGCTGCAACTACCCTGTACCAGTGAAGCCCTGCTGCAGTCCTGAGTTATCTACCCTTCGATGGCCAGAGAAGATCTAGTCTGGAGTCTTCTTCCCTTGAGCCTGCTGGGGGATAACCAGCTCATCTTCCACAGCCAGAGGATCCTCTTTGCGGTTGAAATCGCTGCACACTGCTGTAGTGGTCCGGATAGCCTCTCCTGTTTTAAAGCCGCACACCTTTTATTCACTGTCGCTGCTGCTGGCTTCATCCCTGTGTGGTGCAGACCCCACCAGACGTCCTCCTTCTTGCCGAAGCTCCAGGAATCGTGGGTCTGCAGGAAACCAACAGGAACAACCGCTGTGGCACCAGCTTCTTCACTGAATAAGGTACTGTGTTCTGCTTGAGGAACTAGGGTGAATCCCTTTTCTCCTCTTCCAAGGCTTGCCCTGGTCTTTTCTCCTTCTTATAACTTTTGCTTCCTCCAAAGACAATATCTAAGTACTCCTGGCAACGTTGAATCTTGAACTATCTGACTGTGTGATCCTCGACAACAGGAACCCGGTTCCACTTGACACTGGCTCCGGCCTATTGACTTTTTAATTTCTGTCAGCGAGTGTTCTCTGATTCTGTCTGCCTTGACAAAAGTATTGCATATGATTTTTGCCCCAACTCTCTCTGGTTAGCCCAGGTGCTAAGTGTGTTTTGCCCCGTTAACGTTTCTTACCGCGGATACACGGTTCTTTAATATCACCGAGCTGTCAAAAAGTGATCGCATATGTGTTCCCGGTAACGTCTTTTGTTTCACAACACCGGTCCACCAAAACAGAAGGTACTTACCTTGAGCTATTCTGTGCCAGGAGAATTGGTTGTTTGTAGTGTATTTTTCGTGTGGTTTTTAATTCATAGAAGTGTTGTGTTTTACAGATGGTTTAAAAATAAATGTACTTCTATTTTTTACCTGAAACCTTGAGTCAGTGTTTGCTTGAATCACAGTAATTGTGGACCCCTTGTGTAATCTCTGCTACTGCTCATCTACTCTTGAGATAGGCCTGGCTGCTCCACTACTGCTACCACTTTAACATAGTAGTACAGGCTTGTACCAAAGGTGAACTTGTATTACCACTTTTAGTCTTAATTGTGTGCAGTGGTCCCTAAGGGCACTGCACAGGATTCTGCCTAACACTGGTGTACAGCGGTGAGGATTTGGAAGTAGAGTGATTACACTTGGAGTGCTGCTGTTGCTTGGGTTCAACTAACCACAAGGCTAAACACAACTAATTCTATTTAACAGGTAAATCATGTCAAATATGGAAAACTACAGTGAAGAGGGTTTCTTAAACTATACTGCTGAGGTTCTGAGAACCATGTGTAAAGAAAAGAATCTCTGGAAAAGGAAAGAAAATTGAACTGGTTGCAAAGTTAATGGGAAAACAAAGTCTGGAGAGTGGGTCAGAAGGGCCTACCACTCCAGCAAATGTGGATACTGATGTTTCTGATTCTGAGAGTGTTACTTTAGAAGAAGTAGATGAGTCCTTGTTAGGAAACCCTACAACTCCTTTGCCTGCTCAGAAAGTTCAACCTCTGTCCACAGGGACCCCCATAGGTCCTACACTTACTCCTGAGTTTATTGCACTTGAGAAAATGACTTGAATTGGAAGTGAAACATATTGATGCACAAAATTCCATGAAACATCAAGAGTTAAGGCTCAGAGAAATGGAGCGGAACCATGAACTAGAAATGAAGAAATTGTCTTTAGAAAATGCTTCTCTCCCATAGTCTTCTAGGTCTTCCAGCCCTAAGAGACCCCAAATGCCAAAGGAGATGGTTGGTATGTATGAGACTAAACTTGATGTTTTCGATTGGTTAGCATTGTTTGAGTACAATCATGGGATTGAAGGTATCTCAGGGAATCAGTTGATTCCTTGGCTCTTCTCTAGGCTTCCCCCTGTTGCAAGTGATGCTGTAATGGAGTTGGGGAGGAGGATAAACCAGATTATGAGTGTGTGAAACTAGCATTAATTGTCATGAACCGTCGTCTGTGTCCCTTCTGGACTTTGTGGTCCCTCACCCATAGGGGATTGAATACAGTAATCCTTCCAACATGGCCGCTTGATACGGAATGCTGCTTGCCAGTCTCTGTGCTCCACGTTCTACAAAACAGACACGCCCCCGCGGCTCTGCGCATCTCAACGCTACCGCTTGCTGTCGTTGGACGTGTGTTGCCGAAGTTCGCTCGGGGCTTTCTTCAGATTCTTGGTTCCCGGTTCCTTGAATTCCTTTTCCTTCTGCCTTTTCCTCTGCCTTACCTCCAATCTTCCTGGATTTTCACCCGCGCTCGGGTCACAGCGTTCCTTGCCTCCGAGTGCGAGCATCATTTCTTCCTGGTCTCCGTCCTGGTCATCTGAACGTATCCTGGAGTTGGATAGTGAACATCACGCTGGAATCCGAGAACCAGCACACAGGTTTATACAAATCCCGGACCGTGAGAAAGAAGATGCCACAGAAGGTCGCAAGCAAACAACAAAAACAGGTGAGAAGGGGAGAGACGTGTGACAGATTGAGACGCCTAAAAAACAATACAGATACAGATATGGAAGCCGCGGTTCAAGACCTCATGCAAGGCATGCAGGAACTAACCACAAAAGTTCAGAACTTTAAGGCTGAGAATGCTGCATTAAAACCGCTAGTCTTGTCACGTGACTCTGCAACTAACTGTTATTGGGAGGAGTAGTGAACAAATATGATGGTTCTTCAAAGACCCTCTGTGCCTTCTTTGAGTCATGTTTAGTGCACTTCACCTTCAAGCCCTACTACTTTTCCACTCCTAGAGCAAAGGTGGGGTTTATGATCTCACCCCTCACTGGTAATGCCTTGACCTGGGCAACCCCCCCTAGTCAATTCGGGCGATGCCCCCCTGGATGATTATGATGGGTTATGATGGGTTTGTGGAAGCTCTAAAGGCCATGTTTGATCGCCCAGAGCAGGTTTACAGCACTCAAGAATGTTTACTTGAATTTCAACAAGGATCCCATGATATGCTTACCTATGTGACCCGCTTTAAACAACTCGTGAAGGAAGTTGATTGGTCTCAAGAAGCCAGCTTCACCCTCTTCCAAAGAGGTCTGAATGAGGAAATAAAGGACGAGTTAGCCAGGATAGCTCGCCCAAGTTCCTTCCAGGCTCTCATGGACCTTTCCTTGCAAATAGACTTTCGAATCCAGGAAAGAAGAGCGGAGAAAAAGAAGTCTAAATGAACTCCCCTCAGGGCCACCTCAGACCATCCATCTAGACCAGAGCCCACAGATTCTCCGACCTCGGACCCAGAACCCATGCAACTGGGGACTTTCGGTGAACCCATTACTCCACAAGAAAGGATCCGACGGATGCACACTGCTCTGTACATGTATTGCGCCTCCAACAAGCACCTTGTGAGAGAGTGTCATATTGCTCCTCCACAGCGTTCGGGAAACACCAGCTCCCGATCCTAGATGGGGCACAGTTTCGGGAGAGAGATGTCTGCTCCACATCAATTCCATCCTTGAACTCTCCTGGACAAAATAATCGTGTGATTCTACAGGCCTTTCTATCGCCTTCCAAGAAAGAATCTTACCCCATCCTGGCATTAGTGGATTGTGGAGCCATGGGCATATTCATAGATCATGATTGGGTCACTACTCACAACATTCCACATGAAACTCGAGAGACTATGCAACCTGTAGAGGCTATTGATGGGAGACCCCTGTCTTCAGGACCCATAACCCTTCAAACTAAAGAGCTCTTACTCTCTATAAACCACCATCAAGAGAGGATCAAATTTGACATTATAAGATCTGCCCACTATCCAATGGTTCTAGGCATGCCCTGGCTACAGAAGCATAACCCCTACATCAATTGGGCAGCAGGCTCCTTGTTTCTTGGAAACACTGTATGTCCCACTGCTTATCCCTAGATTCCTTACCAAAGTCCTCTGAAGACTCGCAAGAGATTCAGCAAAGTCCAGTCACTGTCTCTAACATCATCTGGATTCCCAGGGCCTATCAGGCTTACGCAGATGTATTTTCGACCGCCGTAGTTCACGCTCTCCCTCCTCACAGACCAGAGGATTGTGCCATCGATACTGAACCTTCAGCAGTGATCCCTTTCGGGAGGATGTTTATTTTATCAGAACCTGAAAAAAGAGCCCTCTGGGAATACCTGGATACTAACTTGGAAAATGGCACCATACGACCATCTAAGTCTGTGGCGGGTGCTTCGTTATTTTTCGTTCCCAAGAAAGACACCAAGGAGCTCAGACCATGTCTAGATTACCGTGGCCTTAACCAGTGTACTCTCAAGGACCGCTACCCATTGCCTCTCATCTCGTATATCCTGGTAGCAGTCAAGAGGTGCAGTAGTCTTCACAAAATTAGATCTAAGGGGTGCCTACCATCTTATTCGTATAAAGGAAGGTGACGAATGGAAAACAGACTTTAGAACACCCTTTGGCCATTTTGAATACCTGGTTATGCCCTTTGGACTTGCTAATGCCCCAGCGGTCTTCCAAAGTTTTATGGACCGGATGTTTTCTGATATGCTGTTCATCTTCGTCATTGTATATCTGGACGACATACTGATATATTCTAAGGACCATCTAAAACATGAAGAGCATGTAAAGGCAGTCTTACAACGTCTACATGAACATAAGCTCCTGGCCAAACCTGAGATGTACCTTTTCCATGTATCATCTGTTCACTATCTCGGATTCGTTCTTAGTCCAAAGGGGATTGGAATGGACTCATCGAAGGTTGACTCCATTCTATCCTGGCCCGTTCCAACTACTGTAAAACAAATTCAGTCCTTCCTGGGGCTTGCTAACTTCTATTGGAAATTTATACCAGCCTTTTCGGAGATTGTGCATCCTATTATTACATTGCTAAAGGAGGATACCCCCTTTCAGTGGGCCTCAGCCCAAGATACGGCGTTCCAACGGTTGAAGTCGGAGTTCACACAAGCTCCCATCCTAGCTCAACCCGACATTGATCGACCTTTTCTTGTTGAAACTGATGCTTCCAACTACGCCATTGGAGCAGTCCTAAAACAAGAATTGGGTGACAGGTTAGAACACCCCATCGCCTATCTTTCTCGCACCTTGACTCCCAGTGAAACTCATTATTCCGTCCTGGAAAAGGAATTACTAGCCATCCGTCAAGCCTTCACTGACTGGCGTCATCTCCTCCTGGGAGCCAAACACCCGGTGCAAGTCTGCACGGACCATCGGAATCTTCAAGTCCTGCAATCCCTAGAATGTAGAAACAGTCGTCAAGCCCGTTGGGCCTTCTTTTTTGCTCAATACCAGTTTCAAATTCACAATGTCCCTGGAACACACAACATAATAGCCAATGCCTTATCCAGACCTCCTGATTACGAACCTCTTGAAGATCGGACTTTTACTAAGATGTTTCCCCACACAATATTTGTTGCCCAAGCAATCACCCTCCTGGAGGATATTCGAATTCAAACTCAGACCTCTGAAACCTGAAAGGAGTTTAAGAGAAACAATCGATGGAATCTCAAAACAAAGGACGGATATCTGTTCAAGGACAATCGCTTGGTCATTCCCACTCCTGGACTGAGACAAAGGATCACAAGCCTATGTCATGATACTTTTCATTCAGGACAGCGTGGCATAAATAACACCCTCCATCTAATACAAAGACAGTTTTAGTGGCCGAAGATGAAGGATGATATCAGGATCCATATGCAGACATGTGCAGTCTGCAATCAGAACAAACATGATAATAAGAAACCGGCAGGTCTCCTGCTACAACCAGCAATACCAACAAGACCCTGGGAAATCATCGCCACATATTTTATCGTGGAACTTCCACCTTCCAGGGGCTACACAACTATCATGGTTACCATTGATTTGTTTACTCATATAGCTCATTTTACACCTTTATACAAACTGCCATCCTCATCTGAACTTGCCGGAATCTTCCTGGAACACATATTCCGGCTTAATGGGACACCTTCCAAGATCATTTCTGACCGAGGACCCCCGTACATATCCCAGTTCTGGAAACAATTATGCCGTATACTGGGAATCCAACGTGCCTTGTCCTCAGGTTACCACCCACAGACCAATGGAGCCACTGAACATGTAAACCAAACTCTAGAACAGTAGCTTCGTTGCTTCGCCACCAAGGTCCAGGATGATTGGTCACTCTTAATACCTGTGGCCGAATTAGCTTACAACAATTTGGATCATTCAGCTATCAAAACCAGTCCTTTCTTCTGTAGTCAAGGATTTCATCCTTCAGTTCTACCATCCATTCTTCCACACCCTACCCCAGTTCCTGCGGTTGATTCCTGGATTGAAACCCTTATTAATGTACACAAAGAAGCAAAAGAACACTTAGAAAAGGCCCGAAGAGACGTTAAACATTATGCTGACTCTAAAAGAAGGCCTGGGCCTTCCTATTCAGTAGGCAATAAAGTCTGGTTATCCTCGAAGCTCCTTCCCCGACATCTGCGACCAAATACATTGGCTCCTAGATATTACGGGCCCTTTTCTATAAAAGAAATCATCAATCCAGTGGCCTTCCGACTTCGACTACCAGAATAATGGAAAAGGATCCATACAGTCTTCCACACCTCTCTGTTAAAACCATATCTTCAGCCATCTCAAACAGCTCCAAAATCTACCCCAGTGATTGTCAATGACCAACTCGAATATGAGGTTTCCAGAATCTGTGACTCTAGGCACCCAAACACCTAACAAGTTAGCTGGAGGCCCTGTGCAAATGGTTTCCCAGTTACCAGCAGCTCTCATCCAGTGTAATGACATGACTGTCAGAATACCTGCAAGTGTGCAAAATAACATACCTGGGAGGGTCCTGCTGGGTAATGACCTTAAAACTTTTGGAGTTGTCTCTAGTACCCCCAGACCTCCTGCAGAAGGAAGCAGGAGCTCACAAGGTCTGCAAGGGAGAGAACCTTGAGAGGCTCTCCTGGGGACATGATAGAAGAAACGAACACCCCAAGTCCACAGGACTTACTTACTGCTATCGCAGGTCAGAAAGAGACGAAGGGGAAACCCAAGTCTGCCAGCAAAACACCAGCAAGCACTCCTGTGCCCAGAAGGACATCTCCAAGACTGTCCAAAGTCACATCAGTGACTCCTCCACCAGCTGAGGCTGAGTATGAGGTTCAACCCTGTATGGTTCAACTAGATACTGAGGAATCAGATCTAGAAGATGATCTCAACCTAGTTGGACATCTTGACCCTGTTGACCATCCTGCGGTACAGTCTTTACTGGCAGAAGAATATCCTCCAGGAGGGTGATTGCTTGGGCAACAAATATTGTGTGGGGAAACATCTTAGTAAAAGTCTGATCTTCAAGGGGTTCGTAATCAGGAGGTCTGGATAAGGCATTGGGTATTATGTTGTGTGTTCCAGGGACATTGTGAATTGGGCAGAAGGTGGACCCAATAGGGCAGACTTCAGCAGAGGACAAAGAGAGTGTCCTACTCTTGAAGGTCTTCGCCTACAGGCAGCTTCTCAGCTCGATGGGAAAGAGCCTAGAAAGTATAGGTTGCACTGGGAAGATGGCCTCTTCTACAGTGAACCAACTGAGTCAACCCCTGGGGACTGCAAAAGACTTGTATCTCTAGTGAACCGACTCCAGTTTCTGCAGTTAGCCCACGAGATACCTTTGGCTGGTCACTGAAGCTTTAAGAAGACCAAGGAAAGACTCTCTCTCTACTTCTATTGGCCTAAAATGGGGACAGAAGTAGACAAATTCTGCAGGAGCTGCCACACTTGCCAAACCTCTGGCAAGAGTACAGCCAAGAATGTGGCCCTTGGTGCCTCTCCCAATAGTGGGAGTTCCTTTTGAGAGGGTTAGGATTGACATTGTTGGTCTTCTTGACCCTCCCACATCTTCAGGCAACAGGTTCATCCTGGTTGTAGTGGATCATGCCACTGTGTTTCCTGAAGCCATACCTATGAGGACTGTTATGGCTCCGGCTGTAGCTAAGGCCCTACTTGGTATTTTTACCAGAGTAGGTTTTCCTAAGGAGGTGATATCTGACAGGGGATAACATTTTATGTCCCACTACATGCAAGCCATGTGGAAAACCTGTGGAGTCACCTACAAGTTCTCAACTGCCTACCATCTCCAAACCAGTGGGTTGGTGGAGAGGTTTAACAGAACTATGAAGAACATAATCGGTGCTTTAGAAGAACCCCTTAGACGAAAGTGAGACCTTCTAATGTCATGCCTTCTCTTTGCATATAGAGAAGTCCCTCAGGAGGGAGTAGGATTCAGTCCCTTCGAACTTTTCTGTGGCCATCCAGTCAGAGGTCCATTGGCCCTTATTAAGGAGGGGTTGGAGAGTGTTCCTTCCCCCAAGCCAGTCAGAGTGACTATGTGATAGGTCTCCAGAGGAGAATGTCACACATGATGGGCAGAGGCAAGTGATAACTTGAGGGCTGGTCAAGCTCTGGTCAAGCATTGGGAGGACCAGAGAGCTAACCTGGTTGAGTTTACTGAAGACCAGCTTGTTCTTGTTATGGTCCCAACAAGGCAGAGGGCCTTGCAGGACAAATAGATAGGACCATTCAAAGTTGTGGGTAAACTTGGAGAGGTGAACTATCTGGTGGATTTAGGCAATCCTAAGGAAGTTCCCAGAGTCTTTCACATCAACCGTTTGAAGGCTTATGTCTCTAGACCTGATGTAGGAGTTTTGCTTCTAGCTTCAGCTTAGGAGGAGGAGGAGAGTGAACCTCTGCCTGACCTCCTCAGAGGCTTACCTTTAGATGAACAAGTGGAAGGAGTTAATCTCTCTTCCAGTCTCACATCTGACCAGCAGGATGAGTGCAAGTTACTGTTGAATCAGTTTGCCTCCCTGTTCTCACTCTCACCAGGCTTGACCCCTTGGGGCCAGCATGATATACTGACTGGTAACTGTTTGCCTGTCAAAAGCAGGGGGAACAGAATGTCAGACAATGTAAGAACCCATATAACGTATCAGGTCAACAAGATGCTTGATCTCGGCGTTATAGAGCCCTCTACTAGCCCATGGTCTAGCCCAGTTGTGCTTGTACCAAAGGCAGGATCCAAGGAGTTGAGATTCTGCGTGAACTATAGAGCTCTAAATGCAGTCACAAAGACTGATGCCCATCCTTTGCCTAGGACAGATGAGCTGTTGCCGTCAAGTACCTCAGCACATTTGACCTAATGTCAGGCTATTGACAATTCATGGTAATGCCTTTTGGACTAAAGAATGCACCTGCTACATTTCAGAAGATGGTCAATCAAGTTCTGAATGGGATGGAGGACTTCTGCATGGCATACTTGGATTTCAATGCAGTGTTCAGCCCTACATGGAAAGAACATATTGAACATCTAGGATATGTATTGTAGGCTCTGGAACAGGCCCATCTGACTATAAAGGCAAGCAAATGTCAAATTGGTCAGGGTAGAGTGGCCTACCTTGGACATGAGGTAGGAGGAGGTGAAATAAGGCCATTGCCTAGCAAAGTACAAGCTGTACAAAACTGGGCCACCCCTACTACTCAAACCCAAGTGAGAGCCTTCTTAGGTCTCACTGGGTATTATAGGAAGTTCATAGAGAACTATGGGACCATAGCTTCTTCAATGAATGTCATCTCCTCTCCCAAATTTCCTAAAAAGGTCAAGTGGAATGAGGAGTGCAATCAAGCTTTTGAAGGTCTGAAGAAAGCCCTTTGTGAAGCTCCAGTCCTAAGAGCCCCTGACTATCACCAACCCTTCATTGTACAAACTGATGCTTCTAATGTAGGTATAGATGCAGTCCTTAGTCAACTGGATGAGAAAGGTAGGGAACACCCCATTTGTTTCATCAGCAGGAAATTAAAGGATCCTGAGACAAGGTGGACAACAATAGAACGAGAATGTTTTGCTATTGTGTGGTCCTTTAAGAGGTTTAGACCATACTTGTATGGATGTACCTTCACTATTCAGACTGACCACCAACCCTTGAGATGGCTAATGCAAATGAAAGGGGAAAACCCAAAGTTACCCAGATGGTCAATCTGCCTGCAAGGATTTGATTTTTACATTGAGCACAGAGCGGGAAGTCCCCACCAAAATGCTGATGGTCTCTCTAGGATGTTTATAACCGACTAGAGGTATGAGATCCATCCAGGATTGGATTAAATCCTCCTGTCCCTTAATCTGGGGGGGCGAGTGTTAGGGAGAATTCTCAGTTATGGCTAATTTCCCCTCACCTAGTGAGTCCCCCGGCAGCTTTGCTGGATTTCTGGAGTTTTTTTCCACTTAGTAAGAGTGTGAGCTTTTCCCCCACTCTTATCCATGTTTTGCCATGTGTATTTCATCTGTTTTTGTGATTGTGGACTCTGGAGTACACCACTTCAGTAGCCCCCTTATTTTGTGTGTTACACAGCACCTTCAGTGCAGTTAGACAGGGTTGTCTTTTAGACTTCCCACCGACTCCATTTCTGGGGCTGACTACTGTCCCCCAGAAAACGGTAAAGTTGCCATTAACTTTACTTAGTCATTGAACCACAGATCCAGTACTCCCCATCTTACATGGAGTACTGGAAAGGGTTACTCCTTAGCCCTTTTTATCTGTACCTCCTAGAGCCTTGTTTTGCTCTTTTAACATTTAGACTTGGCTGGTGGCAGTGGTATCTACCCTAACTTTTCTACCGTGTTTATACTATATAACCGTGGTCCTGTTTTAGGCTATTATATTGGCCTCGAACATAAACCCGCTTGACCAAATGCTCTTTCTTTTGGCTCCGGTCGGGTTTAGTCGCCATTTCTTTTTGTTAAAGTCCTTCTTGTGTTTTACTTTGTGCAGCAAACCAGGTTTGCCTCCTTTGTTCACTGTCTTTTGGCGGGCTTCTGCCAAGAAGCCCTCCTCTAGGCGCCTGGGTGCCTTACTTGGGCTGAACGTGAGGTAGGGGTGTAGTCACCCCCTTTCACAGGGTATCCTAGGAAACCCAAGTCGCACTTTGCCATGATTGGCTGAGGTGGTGGTCAGGGAGTAGTTTTGGTGATGTTGTTTTAGTGCTGCCAATCATGATTTTCTTTTTAGTTAGGATGAATTGGACGGTTGTGGGCCATCCAGGAGACTATTCGTGAGAGGCGCTTGCAGAGATACAGATTTTAATTTGTGGCTTGGGATAGTTTGTAAGCAATTTGTGCCATTCCACTTGCAATACCGCACATAACAATCCAAACTCTCACAGTCAAATCATGCATGTACCGGCATCATTTTGTGTAAACCAAACTAGCAATCTAATGCTTCACAGGCCAGTCTCACAAGGACTCACGTGCAGACAGTGCAATTGCCCTTAAAAAACAGCCCGCCTTAGGGAACCACTTCCAAAAATCAACACAACCACTCTAGTTGACAGCTGCAAAAATGCTTTGCTGACGAGTAAATATACTTGCAAGATAAAGACCAGGCTGGCACTTAGTCTCTAACAAGTGGATATTGTCTGACCTGCTGTAGTTTATATCTCCCTGAGCTTGCTGTCATCTCGGACACGTTAAGTCCCTTTGGAAAACAAGCCTGTTATGTTCTAGTGAATTAGAAAATAAATCGGAGAGGGGAAAGCAATCCAGGCAAGGCGAGCAGACCTGTCACTCATAGCCACAGGCGAGAACGGAGGGCTGAAGCAATAACGAGAAAGGCCAGGTCCCCGAGCTGCCAGTACAATTATCAAGATTCAAACTGCGCCAGCTGGAAGCAACACACCCCACACAGAATGTGGGCTCCATTCCATCTCTTATCGCAGGACCTGCTATCAGATCCGCTAGGTTATTAGCTGCACTTTGCTTTTTTCCTCGGCTCTTAATGAGTCAGGGCGCCAAATACAGCTCCTAAAAGGCGTAGGCTGTGTGTACAAGCTAAGCCTAGGGCCAGCCAGGTTGTCAATGTCCGATGAAATTGGGGGCACCGTGTTCCAGGGAGGTGAAGCCTCCCTGCCGAGGATAGGAGACATCACATCCAGCACTGAGAGGCCACCGGTTAAACGAGCTTTGGACGTTTCAGAACACTGCTGTCTATCATTGTGGCTACTTTGAAGGGCGTCTAATGGTGGATTGCTTAGGATGTACAGGTCAGTTGCTTCAAATCAATCAAAAGATGGACAACGATGGAGGAGCTTTGCTTTTCTGGACGCCTGGGTTTTTAAAAGAAATCGAGAGAATTCTCGTGAACACAAGCCAATACAGTGTCTTTGGTCAAAACTCGAGAAGTAGCTGTCAACTAGCAGTTGAGACACTATGTGACCCTGGCCATGTTGCTCATCTGCTAAGTGGAAAATGATAATAACGTGTTTAAGGCCGATGTTAACAAGCATCCTAAGAAAAACAAATACCAAAAATGGAGTGGAAGCTCATACGCGATGGTGGACTGGCCCAAAGAGAAACCGGCAGATACACCTGAAAAGCAGGGCCCATGAAACGTCAGGACTGTCAGGGTCTCAGCATGTCTCCAAGACAAAGAAAAGGACTTTGTTAAACTGTGCCATAGCCCTACTCGACTAATGACGTCACCCAATACGCTGCACCTTTTTTCTAAATATATAAGCATTTTTTTAGAGGGAATATTACGTGCTCTTAAAGGAACTTCAGAATGCTTGTAGGGGTGATGGTGCCAAGATGTTTATTTTTTGCTATAATCTACTGAAAGGTGGATGCAACCAATCACATCCATTGTTCCAGTTGAAGTCTGTTGCCCTAGGCTAGGGGAGAATTTACAGAAAGGATGACATGATCCATTTGCATGGTTAATGGATATCCAACTTGGCCAGTGTCGACTTACAGGCCGGGGACAATCACGTGGGCAAGATGGGATGATCTGTGCAGTCAAAGCTGATCATAAATTGTATGCAGCAGCCAGCTGTCTGAAAGAGGAGAGTCGCGGGTCGATTGCTGATGTGCCATCTCCAAAGGCTTGCTGGAAAAGGACCGGTTTCGATTCTTCCTGAATTAATAGGGGAGTGGTTGCAACCTCTGATTCAGGTCTGTGTTGCTCCAGAGCAGGGGACTCTAGACTCAGATACATTCCTGTTAGGCAGAATCCTGTGCATTGCCCTTAGGGACCATTGCACACAATTAAGACCACAAGTGGTAATACAAGTACACCTTTGGTACAAGCCTGTACTACTATGTTAAAGTGGTAGCAGTAGCGGAGCAGCCACGTTTATCTCAAGAGTATATGAGCAGTAGCAGAGATTACACGAAGGGACCACAATTACTGTGACTCAAGCAAACACTGACTCAAAGTTTCAGGTAAAAAATATAAGTACATTTATTTTTTAACCATCTGTTATAAAACATAACACTTCCATAAAGTTAAAACCACACGTAAAATACACTACACACAACCAATTCACTTGGTACAGTATAACTCAAGATAAGTACCCAATGTTTAAACAGACCGGTGTTGTGAAACAAAAGACGTTACCAGGAATACATATGTGATCACTTTTTGACAGTAATGACAGTTCGGTCTTACTAAAGATATGCGTATCCGCGACAAGAAATGTTACCGGGGCAAAAACACACTCAGCACTTGAGTTAACCAGAGAGAGTTGGGGGCAAAGGTCATAGGCAATACTTTTATCAGGGCAGACAGAGTCAGAGAACACTGTTGACAGAAATTCAAAAGTCAATAGGCTGGAGCCAGTGCCAAGTGGAACTGGGTTCCTGTTGTCGAGGATCACACAGTCGGACAGTTCAAGATTCAGCGTTGCCAGGAGTACTTGGATATGGTCAACAGAGGAAGCAAAAGTTATAAGAAGGAGGGAAAATAAAGACAAGCCTTGAAAGAGGAGAAAATGGATTCACCCTGGTTCCTCAAAGCAGAACACAGTACCTTATTCAAGGGAGAAGCTGGTGCCACAGCAGTTGTTCCTGGTAGTTTCCTGCAGACCCACGATTCCTGGAGCTTTAGCAAGAAGGACGACGTCTGGAGGGGTCTGCACCACACATGGATGAAGCCAGCATCAGCGACAGTGAATAAAAGGTGCGCTCCTTTAAAACAGGAGAGGCTCTTCAGGTGGCTATCTGGACCACTACAGCATTGTGCAGCGATTTCGACCACGAAGAGGATCCCCTGACTGTGGAAGATGAGCTGGTTGACCCCACCAAGCTCAAGGGAAGAAGACTCCGGACTGGATCTTCTCTGGTCGTCGAAGCGTAGATAGCTCAGGACTGCAGTAGCGCTTCACTGGGACGGGTAGTTGCAGCAGCCGTCTTCTTCTCTGCTTCTCTTCGGTTCCTTGTAGTTCCAGTGGTGACTCTGACTTCCAGCCCAAGAGTCCTGCCTTTTTTGCGAAAATCCCCCATTCACACAGCCTGGCTGTCAATCACGCAGCAGGGGGGGGTTGTGCTCAACCCCTACTGACTCCCTTAGACCAGCCCCCCACCCTGAAACCACACGTTAAATCAATAGAAGCTGCTTCTTTCATCTGGGCGGTCATTTCATCGTGCCCAGGATACTAGCAGGCATTTTCTTAGTACTCTCAAGACTTGACTACACCTGCCTTTACTTGGGCCTACTGAATAGTTTTCAAAGTAGCACAAAATGCTGTAGCCAGAATCCTTCTGACACTGTTAAAATGGGAAGACATCATCACCCCGTCACTACAGACCATTTAACGGTGCCCAGAGAAATACAGAATCCACTTCCAAATCCACTGCATCGCCCACCATGACTCCAAAGAAGGGGGTCCAGAAACCACCGCAATGAAGTTACATGGTGCGGGGTCCTTGCCCCGGGTTCATGTTTCTATCTCCGCTGCATCACCTGGTCTGTCATCCACAGCCTCTCACACATTGTTAAGGACACATGCCCTCTGCTCTATAAATCACTGTCAAAAAGTTTTGGGAGCATTTTTGTACCCAAAATGCATTGTTTTCCCTTCAATTTTCATTAAAATAAAAAAAAGTTAATAACTTAAGTACCTAGCTTGCTGGATGCTTAGATACAGTAGCGCAGCTCTAGTAATTGTGCTGTGCCTATGCTTGCATTAATTTACCCGTACAGTGTGCTGATTCCACTACACGTGCATACCACAGAACTATACAGTGGACACCAGAATGACAAGCGAACAAGATATGGACTGGACTTGCTCACATCCGATATCCCACCACTTGAGCTGTGTGTAGCATTTACAGATCACGGTGCAGAGCACAAATAACACGATGCTGTCCACAGCCTTTTAATGTATTTATTGATTTGATTAGTAAGGTGCTGCATGCGACATGTGTCCCGGGCTGCCAAGAGATTTAAAATCAAGGTATGTAGCTATTGCCATGCCTGGCATGAGTAGTGCCTGCTGTACTGTATGTTTCTCTGCATTCTGGGGCTCATAGTTTTGGTCGTCCATTATGAATTTGGTGCTGCAAGTGACAGAATGCAGGAAAAACTCGGGGCTGGATTTGGGGTTCGCACCCGGGGAAGGGTGCTCAGCCAATCGGGTGGCTGGAACACAGTGTACTGTCTGCACATTCCAGCCACCCTAGGCCCCTTCCCCAGGTAGTGCAATCTTAATTGTAGGGCGGCAACAGGGGAAGCGCCTTGGTTGGCTGGAAAATGTGGGCGGTACACTGTGTTCATCTCATGGAAGGGTCATTAAAGCTATGTTTTGTCCCTATGATGCATTTTCCATTACTTGCTCTCTGCTACAAAGCCTTTCACTGCTAATGGGGCTGAACATTACAGCCCCAAGGAAAAAAGAATGAAACGGCATTTGAGCATAAGTAGGAAGTTTTGATGAACCCTAGTTATGGCAATGTTGGTCAGACAAGCACTTAAGTTTCAATCCGACCCCAGGGTAAACCTGGGAGGGTGGGTTTGTGGAAACGTAGGTGGGTTTGAACACCCCATCATCCTCAGTCCTTCCCTCAGTTCAACACCATCAGACACCCACAAGTGGTGGAGTAAAGTAATCATTTCATTTTATTTAAACCCCTCGCCCCCATTTACACTCATTCGTAACTATGAGATTTAAAAAAGGATGTCTAACTAGACATATAATGGACACCTTTTATTTACATTTCTGTGTATCGGGTCATCAGTTAATTTCAAGTTGCTCTCGTCTCTGGTTTGTTTCTTTCAGACTTGGAGTTCAACTGCCAGCGACTAGTTGTTGGATTCACTGTTATTTTCGCCAGGTGTTTTGCTAACATGGATTTCAGTTTTCACACAGTAAAAATCCTTCATTTTCTTGGATTCGAGATGCACAAACACTTTTCTAATCTCAGGATTCAGTCTCTTTCAGATGGGTTGGGAACGTTGACTTCACTTCCCACATTATACAAATGTCCCCCTCCCCCCACACACACTTCCAGGCTCATTACAAACACCATGGGGCTGATTCATGGAATTATTTGCGCTGAAAAAGGGGGATTTGTGCGCCATTCTGCCCGCAAATCCCCATTTGTTAAACAGGGATTTGCGGGCAGAATGTCACACAAATCCCCCTTTTTCGGCGCAAATAATTCCACTGTGGCACAAGTGACACTGTTTGAATAGTACCCACGGGGGAGTTTTTTGATGACGTGTTGCAAATTTTGCATTTTAAAGAATATTTATACAGCAATATTGGTCAAAATTACAAGCCACATAGTAAAGTAACTCATCTGCCCACTTTGACCAAAAAAAAAAAACGGGCCACGTCAGCATTTTGCTTTTTTGGTTCAGTCATGGGCCTATTGCCCTATAGGCCAGTCCGAGCCTGCTTGGCTATGGGCTTTGTCCGAAGCAGGCCACTAAAAAAAATCAGAGAAAACTAGCAGTTCTGCGATTGTCACCGTGCTCTGAGTTTGGATCTAATCCAGCAGATTCCAGTTCCAATCCCCATTGGGGAAAAAGCACAAAGCAAATGCACCTGCTGCTCAAGAGAACGTCATACCTCTGGCAGTGTGGCACCCAACGTAGTGTAGTAAAGTTGCAGCGTCTTCCTACACTTTTATTTTAGAACACAATCATTCTGGAATGGGTTCTTTTTACAGCAAAAGTATAGGAACAGTGCAACTTAATTTAAAAAAAGTAGAGGAGCACGCTCCCAACAGCTCCTGTCCACTTCGACCTCTGTTTTTTCATAACCCCTCCATGAAAAGTATTGGGAACGTGGACTTTGCTGCCATCAAAGCAACTGTTTTTCACATCGTCTCCTTCAGGCACTGAATTCCCCACAATGCAACAGGTATTCACTTTCTTTACTTGCGGTTTCATAACCCCTCCATCAGAGAGATTGGTAATGTGGATTTCAATTCCCATAATGTGATTATTTCACAACATCTCCTTCAGTGGTTTTGGGAACTTCTACTTCATTTTTCAAAATGCAACAATAATACAGTCTCTTGCTTGGGCCCTTTCAACCCGCCATGCATGGTGTGTTACGAGGTTGTCAATCTGGGGTGTCTAGTTTTGCTCTCCCTCTCTTGACTACAAATGCAACGGTTCTCCTTCTCGGGGTACCTGTGAGCAGGTGCAGGCTTCTTGCTTCAGTTGCTCACATGTTCTCCGCTTTTCCTTGGACGCAGGCTCTGAGTCCACTCTCGTCACTTACATGGACTCCCCCCACCAGTCTCTCTCTCACATCACCCCTCTCCCTCTCGTGACCCCTCCAGCCTGTGTTCACTTTTTGGGAGCTTCTCTGGGTGCCTGGTTTTTGCCTTGCTAGGGTTATTTCACTTGGGTCTACATCTCTGTTATCTCGCGATTGGCCGTTGTTTCTCAATCTTCCTCCGTGTCGACCTACCTCCCTGTCGGTGAACTGCAGGGCATCTAATGGACTAATTGCTGCCAAGCTATTACATTCCAGACTTAGCAAAGACATGCATGGGCAAAAGTAGTGAACGTTCATAAACTCAGGATTGAAAAGACCTATCCACTGCCTCCCCTTCAACCCCCCAATTAGTAATCATCCAGGGACTTGGAAGGTTTCCTGAAACTGTGCAGGGCTGATGAAGCAATTAAGTGCAATATCAGCACTTACAGATGAGCAGTACGTACGATACGGTCTGCAAGGCTGTGACGTCAGCTGGCCAGTTATCTGCCTTGGGAGCTAAAAAAAGGAACTGCACATTTATCTTGCTCTGTTACCACTTGGGGCACCGAGTACCAAACCAGGGCACCGAAAAGGGCACTTTGATCTCACACTGCTACTTCCTAAAACAGGCTGGAATTACGGGTCACTGATCATACTGTGGAACAGCATGGTATAAACGGAGACAGGGTAGGACGAGAGGATTTACTATCATAGCATGTGCAGATGTATAGAATAGAGAACCAGTAGTGACCAGCAGCAATGAGGAACAGGACAGGTGCGCGTGTTGTGTGATATTGTCCCGTGAGGCAACTATACAAAATTGAGGCGTTCCACTCGAAGTGAGCAGATCTGAGGTATTGCAAGAGAATGAAAAAAGGGAGATGCTAAGAATGGAGTGGCCCATCAGTAGTAATGGGGGGGGACACTAGAAGAAGTGCTGCTGAACCATGCATGGACGTAGCTGATGCACAGACCCTACTACAGAGTTTGTAATCCCCTTTAGATACAAACCTGGCAGCTGCCTATCATTCTTCAGCCTCTTGACCTGGCGTGTACCTCCTCTTTCTATAGCACCCTTTTAGCCCCTTTGTTGCCTGCTCGCTAAATTCTAAAGAGCCTCAGAAAAGGTTCCATGATTTGACTTAAACCTTAGAGAAGTGCCACACCTGCTCTCCACATTGATGCTAACTATCCTAACCAGGGATGGCATGGCCTGGCACCCTGTTGCTCCGGACTAGCCCCCCCTCCCGAAATACACTCAAATGAAAGTAACACACATACTGTTTTCACTAATTTCTACCCCACTTTTTAAATTCCACTGCTTACTTGGAACAATTGAATATGTTCATGGTGGTATTTCTGAATTCCTGCTTGGCCCAGAAGTCTATATGCATTGCATTTGTTCCTGCTCGGCACCTTAGGCCTGGTTAAGCCTTTAGGCTCTGCCTGTTTTTATAATTTGTGCTAAAACTTACTTGAAGGAGCCTATGTGTTTCGGTTCTGTCAGAGTACACCGTTGAAGGGTATTGTGGAAACTCATCGGCAGCACATTTAGCCACCATTCACATTTCCCATTCCTCCATTTTGGACCATTTTCACAGACAGTCATTGATTGTTCCTCAAATGAGTTCTTGAAAAAGATAATTGTTGATCATATTTTGCAGATCTCTCTTTCAGAAAAGCCCTTTTATAACGTTTTATTCTGTTAAACTTCGGACTTGGGAGCTTGCATGACTGAAGAAGGAACTATCCATATATGGAGGTGCTGGTGGAGTGGACTATTTGGATGACCAGGCAGTCGTCCTGGCTCTGGCACAAGTCTTGCATGATGCCAGCAGGCTAGATACATCTCTGGATGTTGAGTTGACGAAAACTCAGCCTTATGGTCGTACCCATGCCAAATTTAGATCACTTGTGGACAGGGTGGTTGACACTCTGGGACTGAATGCTTCCGGCGTGCAGGTCCAGGGCTATGAGTTCACAGATATCTTGGACAAAGGTCCCAACACAGAAACATGACACTGAACCCGGCTTTAGGCGACCCATTTGCCTCTTTGTGGCAACGGCCCTTCCCCATCCTCCCGGTCAACTCCAACTTGACCGGCGAGTACAGGCCGGCTAGATGGGATCCATCTTTTCTGTCCTCCCACCCTGCCCCACAGGGGCTAGTTCAGGCAGCCACAGTATCCACCAGGGCAACTTCATCCACCTCCATACTCTTAAGTCCCGTCCGCTTTCCTCCATACTGTATGGGCGTCCCTTCCAAGGGACGGGAGACAGAACCTTTTTCACCAGCAAAAACCTTCTTCCCCTTTAAATTTAGCGGCACGCTCATGTGCGGCCCAGGAAGCATGCGCTGCCCTGACTCTGCCCTCCGGTGCCACACCTCAGCCCCCTTTTCCGCGTC
Source organism: Ambystoma mexicanum (assembly GCF_040938575.1). NCBI lineage: Eukaryota > Metazoa > Chordata > Amphibia > Caudata > Ambystomatidae > Ambystoma > Ambystoma mexicanum. Next base: position 868,085,853 of record NC_090931.1, read on the forward strand.
GAGGGGAACAGGCCGAATTCACCAGCGGTCGTGGGTTTGGCTTCGGCCATGTAATTCCATGCATGGATACTTCTTCTCTTTGTCTTCTTTTTTGTCTTTTTATCATTCAGATACTCGGTCCTCTGGCGTCACGCTCCTCCCCGGCGCATGTCAACTTCTACAGGGTTCAGCAGGTGTCCATCATGCAACGGGCCCCATGCCTTCTGCCTGCGTTGCCTTGGCCCAGACCACGGTTGGCAATCTTGTTCAGTGTGTGACTCGCTGTCCTCGAAAGCGCTGAAGAACAGACTAGCCAGGTGGAGGGAGCTCTTCCAGAAGTCGCCTCCAGAGGATCTCAAGACCTCCGTGAAGCATCGAACCAGGCCCAAAGTAGGGCTGATATTCTCCATTGCACCCCACAAAGGAGACTCCTCCCCAGGGACTCTCCTGCGCGGGAGGGACGGGTCAGGTCCTTCTACCAACGCTCACACCGAGGCTACTGTAGCTACCGGCCTCCGGGCCGAGGGATCCTCGGATCCTCCCGGTGACAGTGTTGAGGGACCGGAAGGTTCTTTTACCGGGTTTTCACCCGAGGGGATCCGCCCTTACCGGCAATACATTTGAGGGGGCGCCTAAACGCAGCTCTACTGACCCCTGGGTCGATGGTGTCACACCTACCGGGCCTAGGCCTGAGGAGCAGAGTAGGCCTCGTGATCCACACACAAGAGTCCTAGAGGAGGCCGGGCCCAGCGGGCCAAGCAACACGTCACAGGCACGTGGCAGGCAGCCCGACAAAATGGCCGCCACACCAGAAAGAGGCAACTGTCCGTAGCCATTCCAGGAATTCGGCGAAGAACGAGTGTCAAGGTGGGTCTGGCTTCAACCAGCTACGTGGCAGTTTTCCTTTGCATCTGTATGGACAGGGTATGCAGCGGCCTCAGCAGCCCCCCGCTACACCGTCAGCACCCCCTGCCACCGCTTCAGTAGTGAGAAGGTTTTCTTCGAGAGGTTCCTCGGCCTCAGGAAGTCACTGCGGATGGGTGTTCTCCTCAGAGACGACACCAGGGAAGTCATTCCCGCCATGCTAGCGGCACCACAGATGCCTGCATCGGGCCCCTCAAACCCCAATGCAGCCACCTCTTCCGGCTCCAGAGCCAACTCTGCAACCTCCGCCGCCTCCTCAGCCTCTGGCTGTGGTCCCTTTACCCCAGCCTCTGGTGCCATCTACTCCTCCTCCTCCACAAGATCCTCCAGATCTGCAGGATACTGACGAGGAGGAGGATCCAGACATGCCATCCTCAGCCAGGGCCTTCCACGAACGTCTTGCGGGGCTGGTGGTGTACCTGTGCCTAGCCCTACCCGAGGTCGAGCAGCCGGCAGAGGGGGTTTGGGCTGAAGTCCTCACACAACGCCCCTCTGCCAAATCGAGGAATCCTATGCAGACCGTTGTACTCTCCCTGGCCAAGAAGGGCTGGCTCAAACCCCACTCGGCCCAGCCAGTCAATTGACCCCTGGACGCCAAGTACAGGCAGATGAAGGGGGATACACTCTTGCTTTCGCCCACACTCCTCAGTGATCGCTGCAGCAACACTATACTCCAAGCCTCAGTCATCCTCAGCCTCCTCCTCTGCGGCGCTGCTATGCAAGGAGGAGAAGGTCTTGGAGGCATATGGCAAGAAACTCTATTCCAACGCTTCATTACATCTATGTCAGGCCAACGCCGACGCCATGCTGATAGCCGGCAACCAAATATTATGGTGGGAAATTGCAGACTTCCTCCCGGAACTCCACACCCATAGCCAATCACGTTTTAAGGAGGAGCTAGCCGAGGCCAAGCTGGTGGCACATGACCTCATGGAATCCACATTGTCCCATATTGACACCTCTGGCCGTGCCATCTGTATTGCCACGGACATGAGAAGGACAGCCGGGTTCCGGGCAACAAAATGCAACCTGGATGTCCTGGAACGCATACTAGATCTACCATTCGAGTGGGGGGTGGGGGGGGTTTTCCACTCCTACGGACGAACAGCTGGACAAAAAGAAAAACCGCTCACAAACAGCTAAGTCTTTATCCATCCTTACAAAGACCACGCCCAAATCGTACACTCAATGTCAGCAGCGCTCAGAAAGAGGTCGTACATACGGAGGATTCCGTGGCTTCCAGGAACGCAGATCCAGGCAGCTGGACCGCTCGCCGTCTCAGAACCGGCACAAGCAACAAAAAGGGGACAAGGGGGAGGAAGGGCTTTTTCCAGTCCTCAGTGACAGCCTCAGAGGGAAAGAAGACATGACACACCCCTTCGGATTCCTCGCGTCTCTGGTCGGGGGCAGGCTTGCTCTCCGTGCACATTTCTGGTGCCAGGATTTCGCAGACCCCTGGATCCTCTCCGTAGTATCCACGGGGTACCGCCTTCCTATCCCATCCTCTCCTCCCTCATTCCCTCCTCTCCCACAGGTTGGGACAGCAACTCTTTGGGCGGAGATCCGGGCGCTCGTAGAGAGCCGGGCAGTGGTGGAAGTCCCAGCCTCCCAACAAGGCTTTGACTTTTACTCCAGGATTTTTGCCATTCAGAAGAAGAACCAGGCGGGCCTGAGAGTTGTGCTGGACCTTTTTCACCCTCAATCTCTCCTTATCCCTGCAAAAATTCAGTTTGCTTACGCCAGCTTTTAAAACATTTTTTAAAATATGTTTATTTTAAACCAAGGCAGGGCGAACACGATACAACGTAAACAAGACATATAAAGCAAATCCACAAAAACAGGACAATCGCCTCCAATCCCCCAGCCGCCTCCCCCCCCCCTAGTCCAGGGTTGCCTCCTGTTAGTCTGTGTTTTCTGTGTCTGCTTTTGCCGGGGCCCACCGGGTGTTGCTAGGCTTATATGTCAAAGCTGGAAATTTCAAGTCATTCTCCAATACTGGGGCCCAAATGTTCTGAAAGCGGTGGAGGATTCCGGCCCTTGCCGCTGTTTCCTTTTCAGTGATCAGAATGTCCCATATTTTCCCCCACCATTGAGACATGAAGGGGCCGTCCGGAGTTTTCCAGTAGCGGGTTATCACTATTTTCCCCGCCAGCAGGCATTGAGTCAGCAGTTTGGCTCTGCTTGCTTACGCCAGCTTTTATAGCAGAGACATTGGACAGGGGAGACTAGATGTGCTCCCTGGATCTGAAGGACACGTACCTGCATGTCCCGATTTGGCAGCCCCATCGTTCTTTCCTATGGTTCAGGATCATGGGCTACTATTTTCAATACAAGGTCCTTCCTTTTGGCCTCAACTCGTCCCCCAGGGTCTTTACCAGGCTTATGAATGTGGTGGCGGCCCTCCTCAGAGCGCAGGGCCTCCACATCCACCCATACCTCGACTGGCTCGTCAGGGCTACATCTCCGGAAGCGGTTCTCCGCTCTTCCCGTGCCCTTATGAACACACTGCACGATCTGGGCTTCTCGCTCAATCTCAAGAAGTCACAGCAGCAGCCTACGCAAATGCTGACATTGTTGGGCCTTATCTGGGACACATGCTCTGAGAAGGTATTTCCGTCGGAGGACAAAATCCCGGCCATCAAGGGGGCCTCCACCCACTTCCTCAGCAGAGAAGCAGGGGGGCAGAGTCATCCACCCTGCACGAGGGAAGCTAGCCCTCACAGCATGGGCCTGAGCAGGTAATGCTTTGCCACCTTAGCCGCTCACAGGCCAATCTGGAGATCATACAGGGCGCCAGGAGCAAAGCTACCAGGGCCCAGTACAAAATGCAAATGGACCAGATTCTGCCACTGGGCAGACTCCAAGGGAATCAACCCCCTGGCGTGCACCTTGGAGGACGTGCTCTCCTTTTCGGAGCGCCTTGCTCATTCTGGAGTGCAGGTGGACACCTGCCGCACATACCTCGAAGCCATTGGGGCTTACAGGAACTCGGAGGAGGACATTTTCTCCTCCTTCAACACTATCGGCAAGAAACATTCCACTGGGCTCTCAAGGCTCTACCCGTTCGTCAAGAGACCGCACCCAGTGGGGGACCTTAACATAGTCTTGGGCGCCCTGGCGCACAAACTGTTCAGGCAATGGCATCTGTGGATATCAGGCTGGTTACCATCAAGACGGCCTTACTAGTCGGCCTTACCTCGGCTCGTAGAGTCAGCAAAATCCAGATGCTGGTTGCCTCTGAGCCCCATATACCTTTCACAGGTGCACACCTGGCATTTCTGCCCAAGTTTCTGTCTGCTTTCCACTTGAACGAGGGAATAGTCCTTCCTACGTTTTTCCCCGATCCCAAGGACGAAGCACAGAGAGTGTTGCACAGCCTGGTTGTCAGGCATGTCGGGCATGCCCTGAAATTCTACTTGGACAGGACCCAGAGCTTCCACAAATCGGTCGCCTTTATTTCTCACTTTCAGGCTATCAGGCCTCCAAGGCTTCCATATCCCACTGGATGGTCTCTGAAGCGAATGTGGGCCAGCACAAGCCGCTGCCGGCCAACATTCATGCCCACGCAGTCAGGACCAAGGCAACGGCCATCACATTCCAGCGCCTTGTCCCTTGGGAAGTCATAAGCGGGACAGCCACTTGGGCCTCTCCCTTGGCATTCTGCAAGCATTACTGTTCGGATGCCGGATCTAGATACGATGTGGCTTTCAGACAGGCGGTTCTCAGGAACCTATTGGCTTAAGGAGGATCTCCTCTCCACCCTGGGGCTACAATCAGTTGTAATCGCCCATACAGTATGGAGGAAAGGGGACGGGATGTAAGAGTAATTATAAGTTACTCACCGTAGTGACTAACGTACTCTTAGTCCATAGTCCCTTTTCCTCCATACGTCTCACCAACCTCCCCCTAATAATACTGGTGTCATTAGGCAATGTTAAATCTATTGTCGACGTGTCAATGGGGACTGAGGTGTGGCGCCGGAGGGTGGAGTCAGGGCACCACATGCTCCCTCGGCCTCACCCCAACGTGCCTCTAAATTTAAAGGGGAAGAAGGGTTTTTCTAGTGAAAAAGGTTCTGTCTCCCGCCCTTGGAAGGGACGCCCATACATTATGGAGGAAAGGGGACTATGGACTAAGAGTATGTTAGTCACTAAGGTGAGTAACTTATAATATCTGCCTCCTGACAGAGAGGGCAAGAAATTGTATGCTGTTGTAAAAAAGATCTTCTGCTCCGGGAGTTTGGCCTGGACGTGGCAGACAGCGTTGGACGTTCAATGGGGTCGGCTATGGTGCTTAGGAGACAGGCCTACCTTCACTCCTCAGGGTTTTCCCCTAATGTCCAGAATAGGTTGCTGGGTATGCCCTTTGATGGGAAATTCCATTTTGGCCCGAAGGCTGATGACTCCCTGGAAATGTTCAAGGAGTCTAAGCTTGCTGCAAAAATTGCTCGGCCTAGCTGCGCAGCCGGCCAAATCTGCCTTCAGTTTTGCTTCAAGAAGCAAAGGGCGCTAAGTCCCATATGGCAGGAAGGCGCAGCTCTCACAGGCAAGGCAGGGGCAGAAGTGTTTCTCATGGTCCGGAAGGGGCAGGGGGGGTTCCGGAGTAAGCAGGCAGTGGCAGCAGCGGCTCCGTCCTCTAAGCCGCTTTGATTTTTCCTTCCCACAGTTCACCGGTTGGAGGACAGCTGTCCAAGCATTGGCCCCAATGGCGGAAGATTACCTCCAACACCTGGGCCCTGGAGCTTGTGCGGTGAGGTTATTGTTTGTCCTTCGAGCAGACACCCACCACCTCCTTGCCAACCAGAACAGGAGCTCCAATAGGAACTACGAGCCCTGTTGTTGAACGGTGCTGTGGAAGAGGTACCGCCTGAGCAGAGAGAATTGGGTTGGTATTTAATAGTACCCAAGAACAGGGGAAGTCTCCGTCCCATCTTGGACCTTGGAGCCTTGAACAAGTTCCTGAGGAAAGACAAATTAAAGATGTTGACGTTGAGAGAGATTCTCCACGCTCTCGAGTTACAGGACTGTCTGCTATACATAGATCTTCAGGATGCTTACTTCCATGTGCTAATACATCAAAAGCACTGGAAGTTCCTGAGGTTCCTCATAGGGGACAAGCACTATCAGTTGAAGGCGCTTCCCTTTGGGGTGACCTCCGCTCGAACGGTCTTCACCAAGCTCATGGGGGTAGTCAGGGGTCACCTCACGAGCTCTGGGGTCCACATATTCCTGTAGTTGGACGACTGGTTGATTGATGGAGGTCGGCACAGCAGGTCTTGTCCCATCTCGGGGCACCTGTTCATTATGCAACAGGCTGGGCTCCTCCCTGAACTTGCAGAAGTCCCAAACAACACCATTTCAGAGGCTCCAATTCATTGGGGAGTCTTAGACACTCAGGCAGGGAAGGCTTTTCCGCCCAACGAGAGAATTTTCAGCATTGTGCAGATGGTGCATCTGTTCCAGAACCAAGCTACCTTACCAGCGTCTTCCTGCCTCCGCCTCTTAGGTCTCATGGCCTTGTTGGGGAGGGGAGACGATCGTCCAAAGCTCCCAAGAGGTTTCGGATGAGGCAAAGTCATAAGAGCGTGTTTTAAGAGCTCACAGAGGTTTTAGTAGAAGGGGTTGTTGTTAGGCAGAATTATATGCAGTACCCTTTGGGAACACTACACACAATTAAGACTACAAGTGACAGTACAATTTCACCTTTGGTACAAGCCTGTACTACACAGTTATAGTGGTAGCAGTAGCGGAGCAGCCAGACTTATCTCAAGAGTAAGTGAGCAGTACAAATAGTTACACAAAGGACAGCAATTACTATGATTCAGGCAAACACTGACTCAAGGTTTCTAAGTAAAAGAATATATATTTATTTACTCAACAGTTGTATAACATTTCACTATTCTAAGCAAGTTTAAAAATCACAATCATTAATACACCACACCACTTCCCTTAAATTCCAGAAAAATTAAGCTCACAAATTGAAGTCGGAGCAAAATGGCACTCCAGCAATTTAAAAGGGAGGGAAAGGCAAAGTAATTAGAAATTAGGCAAAATCAACAGGTAAGTACTCAGGGCAATTGAACAAGAGAGACTACAGTGAGGAGATCAGATAGAAAAGGCTTAGGGCCAAAGTCAATGGGTCAGAAGTCTTTCGCTCAAGATCGCACACTTCAGAGTAGTTTGCGGTAAAGTTCGTGGCATAGATTCCGGACGCGGTTGGTTGGTAGAAAAGTTAGTTCAAAGAGAAGGACAAGCCCTCGGATTGGAGAAAGATTTCAAACACTTTCACCGCGGCTGAACGAAACGGACAACCGGATTTGCACAGTACCTTAAAACGGAGAGGAAGCTGTCGCTGAGGCAGATGTTTGTGGTGGTTCCTGTAGGCTCATGGTTCCTGAAGCGACTGTCGGACTGACATGAAGTAGGAAGACTCGAGGGTCCTGCGCCACCCAGGGAAGAAACCAGCAGCAGAGCAAAACAACGAATAAAAGCTGCGCTCCTTAAAACCCAAGCAGGGTCCGACCTTCCTGCCTATCCGGCCCACTGTAGCTCTGTACAGCGAATGCGAACAGAGGAGGTGTCATGGCTTGTAGTTTGGGCGAACTGGTTGGTCCCACCAGCTCAAGGGAAGAAGTTTCCTGGATGATCTTCTCTGTCGGATTCACCGGGCGGGTCAGTCGTGGTAGGGGTCCTCTTCTTCCAGTTCCTCGTTGGTTCTTCCATTCCAGTGGCGACTCTGCCTTTCCACTCCCAGAGACCTGCTTTTTATGCAGTTTTCCCCCATTCATACAGCCTTGCTGTCAATCACACAGCAGGGTGGCTGGCCTGGCAAGGCCAGTCCCCTTAGCCAATCAGACAAGAGTGCGACTTGGGTTACCAAGGGAACCCATGGCAGGGGTCCGAAAATCCCTCCCACACATCCTGCCTACCTAGACTATCCGGCGCCTTAAGGAGGGCTTCTGTGCAGAAGCCTGCGAAAAGACAGCGAACAAAGGAGTCATCCCCGGTTTGGTGCGCAGAGAAAAACATTAGAAAGACTTTAACAAAAAGAAATGGCGAATAAACCCAGCTGGAACCAAAATAAAATGTATTTGGTCAAGCGGGTTTATGTTTGAGGCTAATATAATAGCCTGAAACAATACCACGTTTATATAACATAATCGCAGTAGAAAAGTTAGGGTAGTTGCCACTGCCACCAGCCAAGTCTTGATCTCAAGGGAGCGAAACAAGGCTCCAAGAGGCACAGACAAAAAGGGATAAGAGTTAACCCTGTCCAATACTAAAATGGGGTGTACTGGGTCTGTGATTTAAAGTGACTATATAAAGTTAATGGCAACTTTATCTGTTTCTGGGGGACAGTAGTCAGCCCCCGAAAAATGGAGTCAGTGGGAAGTCACTGCACTGTCTCAAAGACAACCCTGTGTCACTGCACTGAAGGTGCTGTGTAACACACACAAAAAGTGGTGCACATGGAGTAGGTGAGGCTCCAGTCCCCAAGATCACACAAAAAGTGGAAACACACACAACAAACAACATGTAAGAGTGGGAAAAAAGGCTCACCCTCTTACCAGGTGAAAAATCATAAACCCTAGAAATCCAGCAAAGCTGCTGAGGGACTCATTAGGTAAGGTAAATCAGCCATTTATGAGATTTCTCCCTAACAGTTGTCAATACAGCTAATTTAGAGGTAGGTTATCGTATGTTTCGGTATATATTGTGCTGGGGGTGAAACGTCATCTTAGAAAATGGCAGCCATCTTGAAATGGATGCCTAGCACTGCGCTGCAGCAAGGGTATCTGGATCGGGCCCAGAACATAGAGATAAGTGTGTGCATGCCAGGTCGGGTTGCAGCCTAGGCAGCAGTGGGAAAGTCCAAACCCGCAGAGATTCATAAACCTCTCATTGTCTCATGTAGAAGAATTAGTGTTAGTGTTGGGTGTGAGGAGAGGGAGTATGTGTAGGGGGCAACAGGGAATCGGGAACGACGGACTGGTAGGAACGTTTGACACATTGCATTTTGCATATTGATAAATATTTTGTGGATATAAAGATTGTCAACATGGGGGTAATGACTCCGTTGGAGTACATGTGCACTGCATTGCCACTGTATAAATATAAGAGGCACTGGCACAGATGATGAATGCTGCGAGGGCCAAATCGGCATTGCAAGCTGCAGAGAAGTGCGATAATCTGTCGCACAGAGCAAGCACGCACATTCGCCATAGCGGCGCAACATCTCAGGGAGGTTGAAACAATCTCCTTGCCACTATTTGCCATTGTGAGGCCACTAGACACGGTTAAACTTGCAAATTGTAGTATTAAATATTCAGACCTTGATGAAGTGTATTCTTTAACATCTGCGAGTCATAAAACTTATATTAGTTATAAACAGGAAGCTGGTTTAAATGAACGAGATCAGTCAACCACACCCACTGGGAAGGAGGAGGACAATGACTGGATACAGAAAGTCCCTGAGTGTGAGGTTGCTGATTCTCCACAACCCGGACCATCAGATAATGGAGACTTATATCTAAAGACTAACCTTAGTACTCGCATGAAATTACTCTTACTTAACACCAGGTCATTTCTGGAACATGCGCTAGATGTTGCCACGTACATTGAGGAACATGATATTGCTGTCTGTGCTCTCACTGAGACTTGAGATACAAAAATGTCTTCATCTTAAACATTGTCTATCCCGAAGACCGGATTTAAAAAAGTGTCAAGACTGCGGTTCCAAGATGTCGATAACCGATATGCATCGTGTATGCTTGTGGTGTCTCGTTGTGGAGCACAAGACCTCAACCGATGACCGGAAAAGCTCTGAAGGAGCGTAAGGTGAAATTGGCTGTAGGTAGGACCCCCAAGAAATCCCCATCGACTCCCCTGTCGAAGAAACATTCTTCTGACTGTGCGAGGGGCGACGGTCCTCGAAGAAGGCGAAAAAAAAGGTCCAGGTTGATAAGTTGCTTCCACCAAGTCGAAGAAGAGGCACCATAAGTCGCCCACTTAGACGTCATCGTCTGACTCCTCTCCTGCGAGAGCTATATCCTGTCGCATTAAGGCCTCCACTCCTGCCGAATGGGAAGAAATTAGGTTAGAAATGCTGAAAATATTTGAAAAACAAAAACCCTTGATAAGCCATGCTCCTACCGCGCCTTCTAATGCTGGTAAGGAAAGGGCTCGAGCCAAATCCTGCGCGCCCTCGAGCCCGGGACGAAGGCCAGATCCGCATCGAGAGCCGTTGAGGCCTCGACACAATTAGAAATCATTGAAGGATCTTTTGAGCCGCAAGTCAAAAAATAAGTCGAGATCGGCGACGCCCTCGACTCCAGCTGTGCCCTCAGCACTAGCTGTGCCATTGACGCCAGCCGGCCCATTAACACCAATGGCACCATCAATGCCATCGAAACATTTGGTGCCATCGAAGTTGAAAACGTCTTCATCGAAGACATCAGCGACTCCTTGAGCGTTGAGTTCAACATTTTTTAAACCTTTGACACCCTTACCAGAGAAAACATTCACTCCTTTACCTAGAAATGATGACTTTAAGTCACTAACCTCTACTTATGAGGACAATGAGCCATTTGATAGTGATGCACCATTTGGGTTACAGTATAGTGCACCAAATGTCCCTGATAGCTTTATATCAAAGGAATCCAGTCTAAAGGACCTTTTTGAAAATGTGCAAACAGCTAGTGAAGTGGACACTTCACCAGAATTAGAATTTGGTAAGCCTGGGTCTGATGAACATGCAGATGCATCATACAGGAAGTTGATTTCTAAGGTTTTAGATTACCTGGGTTGGAGCAGACCTGCCCTCCCCTTCGAGCAGGATGATCTAACAGACATCCTTGATAAAGGTCCGCAAAAGGATCCCCTTTTACCATTCCACATTGCTCTTCAAAAAAGGGTGACTTCCAATTGGGAGACGCCTGAGTCAAGTCCGGCAGTAAACAAGAACTTGACAAGAAAATACCGCCCATCTAATAGTGACCCCAACTACTTATCAAAATGCCCCGTCCCAGAAAGTCTGGTTGTGTAGGCAGCAACCGCAACCTCAAAACAAGCAGATTATCCAACCATCCCACCGGATAGGGAGGACATGGGCAAGAAAAGTATTTTCTGCAGGGAGCATGGCTCTTAAGTCAGCCAACTCCACATGTGCATTAGCAACATTTTCATTCACTCTATGGGACTGCATTTCTATGGCGGCTGAGCATATTCCCAAAGGGGTGGAATGAGACGGTTTCTTGGCCATTGTTCGGGACGGCAAGGAGGCCATGTGCGAGTTGTTTCAGTCGTGTCTGGATTCTGCTGACAGCATCAGCAGAGCCATGGCGGCAAGCACCGTAATTTACATATTTGAGTGGTTAAGGAAATCTGGATTTGCCCCGGACGTGCAGTCTAGACTCCTTAACATGCCTTTTGAGAAGCTGCAGACCTCCGAGGCAGCAGCCAAATCTTTGGATGCCACTATTAGGCAACCTCAGCATTTTCAACCCAGTGGCCCTTCTTGGAGGGGTAGATCCTTTCGCTACTACTCAGTTGGAAGAGCGAGAGGAATGACTGGTCAAAGAGGCCGAAGAAGATTCCCTCATGGCGGATGAGGGAGAGGTGCAAAGGCTGCTCAAGCAGGGACCTCTTTACCAACAGCGACTGTTTCAGCCGCCTCAAAATCTCTCTTAGGTCTTGAGTCACGAAACCCCTGTGGACTGGAGAGGGGTAGCTGTACTCCTGCCCTCTATATGGCAGAGTAGAAGCATGAAGCACCCCAGCCAAGATTATCTATGCGGTAGCAATGGACGAGCAATCATGGCTTAAACTCTCAGGAGGTGGTGCAGGATGGTTCTTAAGTACAGTGTAGTCTTCAAGTCCTCACAAAGGAATGTGCACACACTATGTTATGTGATAACACCATTCTTTATATACTTTTCACAATCAATAACACACTTTGTACTCTGGCAATTCTAATATGGTAAACATGTACAATGTCTATGTGGTACCACAATTCACTCTTGACTCCTTTAAAATGCACCAACTTCTGACATTTCAAATAGCATACATATCAAACAGTAATGTGTATCCACATCACACATAGGAAGGAAGACAGGTTAGGTTAAACAATGGCAGAATGCTTTGTCGACTACCATGAAGCAGTTCTGTGTGAGAATCCCCCCACCTGGGCAACCTGTAAATAAAGGGTATCAACAAGCCCAGTCCATATATGTTTAAGTCTTGTTTTCTGCTAAAATGTTCTACTACCCCAATGTACCTGAGTTTAACAGAGTTTCGTCGATCGCTCGTCGACGGATCCCTCGTGGGTGAACTCGCTTTAAAGCAGGAGCCACAGGCTGTCAAAATTCCTCGAAGAAAATGTGAACACTTGTCGTCGAGAGCACAGATGAGGCGTATGGTGCACCTCAATGACAAGAGTTTCTTGCCGCAAAGCAGATTGATGAAGAACGTAGGCCCGGAAGTGGGCGTCGGATGTCAGTGTTGGTGTCGACGGTCGGGACTCGACCACTGCTGGCTTTCAGATCTTTGTTGGTCTTTGTATTCTCCTTGGCTCGTCAACGACCTTGACTTTCTCCGGTGGGACAAAGCGGTCGACGGTGAAGGCAAGGGAGTCGTTTGTTTCAATGTCTTAGGCAATGGTGGAGCAGCGTGGCTCCGGTTGATGAGCAGCACAGCGTTAAGCTGTCCCCGCTTCTGGGCAACATGACTCGAAGGGCTTCCAGCAGTTACGGCAAACCTCCGAACACTGGTCGACAACGATGGACTTCGATGTCATGGTGCTTTACTTCAGGGTTCCTCGGCGGTCCACGTCTCCGGTCAACAGTCTTTCGGGATCGTCTTCCAGAGTGCCTTGTTGAAGATTAGCTTTTGCACGATGTTCCCTCGTAGCTCACTCAGGAAGAGGTTTCCTCGCCAGGTCCTTTCTGGGATCAGTCCTTGACAGACACGACAGCTTTCGTATTTCAACAACGGCAAGCAGGTGTAAAACCTTCTTCCAGCTGGGCTTCAAGTTTAAGCATCAAGTTTCGACTTCAGCTTCTGAACAAATCTGGTAAGTGAGAGGTCCCCAGATATACTGTTCTGTCTCTCATTCACACTGCTGGGCCAAGCTCAGGCAACCAATCTTTCAGAAGGGCATTCATTCATTTATGCAGGCAGGCAGTTAGTCAATCAGGCTCACAGTGCATCCAGGCCATTCTCTTCCACCCAAACATCCATAACAAGGATTGTGGATTGGGACAAGCACCCAGCCTTTCAGCATACCACACTGCATTCATGTCAGTTTCGGGCAGGGCTGTCTCATTCCTTGTGTCACACACACAGATAGCAGACACCCATAACATGAGTTGCATATTGGTCACACACTCGATTCACCCAGGACCCACCCCAAGGGTGTACCCACAACATACAGTCACTGGGAAGGCTCCAGCCAGTCTGCCCTGGACTTCCCCCACAGTACCATATATGGTTCTTCCACCCAACAGCCAGTCAGGGGAAGGGACAGGGTCAGGGCTTCTCAGGACTTTGGGAAAACAAGGTAACAGGCAATAGAAACCAAGAGGCCATAGGGGCCATCTTGTCTCCTATCAGGAATTCACTGATTCATATGGCAGGGCCTGGGTGCCCCAAAATGGAGGATACTCAGAGTACCTATAAAATTCAGCATGGAGCTACCACCAGCCCATACCCTGCTCTGTGGTCCACAAACAGGTATCCAAAAACATACAATAGGGGCACAGGGTTGTACGCCCACCCATGGGTGCCATAAGGGTTTTCCAAGGGTCTTTTCACTACAACCAAAAAGAGGGAAGAGCTGCACTGCCAGGAGTCCCAAATGGACTCCTGTGCAGAACATAACACAGAACACGCATGATAAGGGAGTACAGGACAAGGACATGGGAACCCCTGCCATTTCCAGCATCTGAAAGATTGGCAAAACATTACTTCGGATGCTTGGGCATTAGAAACCATAGCCCAAGATTACTGCCTTCTCTTCATTCAGAGACCTCAGAACCATCCACCGGGGAGCCATTCTTTGAGGGTTCCAGATCCACTCCTTGTGCAGGAAATTGTGACCCTACTAGAGAAAGGTGCTATAGAGCCAGTGCCTGTAGCAGAGAGGAAAAAAAGGATGGTACTCTCCATATTTCCTAATCCCCAAGAACGACAGAGGACTGAGACCCATCTTGCACTTAAGATATTTGAACAAGTTCCTCAAGAAGGACACGTTCAAGATGGTCACATTTTTTCAGATCCTTCAGGCCCTCCAACTCCAGGATTGGATGGTGTCATTGGACTTTTAGGATGCTTATTTTCATGTGCCAAGTCATCTCAAGCAGAGGAAATACTTGAGTTTCACCGTTGGTGGTTCTGATCAGTTTCGAGTTCTGCCATTCGGGCTAACCTCCGTCCGAGAGTTTTCACCAAGCTGATGGCGGTGGTGGCAGCGATTCTCAGGAGAGGGGGATTCATGTCGACCCATACCTGGACAATTGGCTGGATCATCTCAACATCAACAGCCACTCTCTTCACAGACTGGGCCTCTCCCTCAATTACAAGAAGTCCCATACGACACCATCTCAAAAGCTTCAGTTCATCAGGGTCCTTGGGAAAGATCCTTGGGAAAGAGCTCGCCACCTGAGGTTAGGGCTCAAGACATTCTGCAGATGGTCTCAAAGTTTCCGAGTGCCTAGTGTCTCCCGGCCTTTGACTTTTTGGGGTTGCACGGCTTCATGGCATCCTCCATTTTTCTGGTGCCAGAGGCTCGCCTGAGAATGAGATCCCTTCACTGGGCTCTCAGGAAACAATGGTCTTGGTTCTTGGGCAACATGTCAGGCCTACTTCAGTTTCCAAGCAGGGTTGCACAGGATCTTCTGTGGTGGGCCTACGAGGACAATATTCTGAAGGGAGAACCTTTTTGGCAACCATGGCCGGAGATAACAGTATTGACGGACACCTCACTCACGGGTTGGGGCGCCCACGCCAACAATCTGACCATCAGCGGGCATTCGTCTCCATCAGAGTCCAAACTACAAATCAATCTTTTGGAGCTGAGGGCAATCATACTTGCACTGAAGGCCTTTCTGCCCTCTGTGCTGGGAAAGAATGTCCTGATATTGACGGACAATACAGTGGCCGTGTTCTACCTCAACAAGAGAGGTTGTGTACGGTCACTACCACTGTTCACAGAGGCAATGCAGCTCTGGTACTGGACACTTCATGAAGGATTCTCAACATAGGCAGTTCACTTAGCCGGAAAGGAGAACACAACGGCGGAAGCTCTGAGCAGGCAGAGCACAGTCTCACACAAGTGAGAACTAGCTCAGAAAGTCCTTTAAGAGATTTTCACCCTTTGTTGAACCCCTCAAGTGGATCTGTTTGCGACCAGTGTTAACTGGAAGTGTGAACTATACTGCTCCAGGGAATTTCCTCCAAGAGGTGGTCTAGGAGATGCGTTTGTGGTGGACTGGGAGTTTCCACTCCTGTACACGTTTCCTCCAGTCCTCGTCATTCCTCACGTGATCAGGAAGCTGAGAATGTTTGGGAAACTCATGATCGTGTTGCCCCGGATTGGGCCACCAGGGGGACGTGGTACCCGCCGGACCTTCTAGACATGTCTATTTGTCCTCCAATACGTCTTCCACAAAGAGAGGACCTTCCCTTGCGAGAGGAGGGCCGGATTCTCCATCCAGAGTTCAAGACTCTCAGCCTTCTTGCATGGTTTCTGAGAGGCTGAGATACAAGGATTGGGACCGCCTTGATGACGCAATGGAGATTTTGCTTTTGGCCAGAAGGCCAGCAACCAAGTCTTTGTACCACTGCCGTTGAAACAAAATCTGCAGCTGGTGCAGGGACCAGAATATAGATCCTTTACTATGCAAAACAGCAGAGTTGTTATCCTTTCTACTGTACCTAGCCAATCTGGGGCTCCAGGTTGGAACAATTAAAGGCTAATTGGAAGCGCAATCCATCTTTAAACGCTCGTCTGAAGAAACTTCATATTTTAAGATCCCACTGGTGATACAATTTCTGATGGGACTCACCAATTTCTTATGTGTGCACCATTGAACCTCTACATTCATGTCCATTAAGGCTACTAATGTTCAAGACCATTTTGTTGGTGGCACTAACTTGAGCCTGTAGAGTGAGTGAGTTGCAGCCACTATCATCTAAACCACCCTTTACAGTTTTCCACAAGCACAAGGATGTCCTGAGGGTTAAGGCTTCATTTTTGCCTAAGATCATTTCAGATTTTCATGTAGGACAAAAGATTCTGTTACCCACTTTCTACCCTGGCAAGGAGGAAGAGAGGTTGCACAGATTATATCCACATAGAGCTCTAAGCTTCTGCATTTCTAGATTGTCCAAACTTCATCTGGATGATCAACTTTTTATAGGTCATACAGGTCACAAACTGGGTCAGGCTGTAACAAAGCAGACCTTATCAAGATGGATTATTCTAGCAATTTCAAAATGCTACAGGCTGGCGGGCAGAGATCTTCCAGAAGGCTTGAGGGCCCATTCCACGAGGGGCATGGCTACCTCTTCGGGTCTGCAAAGAGTTGTTCCTCTTAAAAACATTTGTGAGGCAGCTACGGCGTCTACAATACACACGTTCACAAAGCATTCCTGCCTTGATTCTTCCCTGAGTAAGAATGGAAGCTTTGGAAAAGCTGTCCTCCATTCTGTTCATGGAAACCATTGATGCCACTCCCACCATCAAAACAAACACTGCTCTGGGAGTTTATCAAAGATGAGGAATACGTGAGGGGGCACAATCCATTCGAAGAACAAGTTACTTACCCCTGGTAACATTCTTTTGACGGGATGTTCCTCCCACGTATTCCTCATCGCCCTCCCAGCCTACTCTGCCGCAGAATTTCCCATGCTATTACAGCTTTCACTCCTTCAGAACCTAGTACGGTCAAACCTGTGTTGATGTGGGTAGTTCTACTGAAAGAAAAAACAGAACTGAAGGCAACGGGCGCTGCGCATGCTATATATACCTTTGATGACGTCATCCTTGAGACGGAAGCCCTCAAGGGACATTGAGTCGACTGCATCGACGCACAGCGCCCTCTGCCGAATTTATTTTGCCAAAAAAAGCTGAATCTGGATATTGAATAGCAAAAATGAGGAATACTTGGGAGGAACATCCAGTCGAAAGAACGTTACCAGGGGAAAGTAACTTGTTCTTCTACGCAATTGCGTAACTCTCTACCTCCAACCTGGAAACTAAATACTAAGGCTGTGGTTATGAGGGATTTTAATTTCTGGTTGGGTATGCAGTAGAGGCATGGTATCACAAGTATGACACTGACAGAAAAGGTACAATTTGTAAAACCTTTATTAAAGTTTCAGTGTTTGGAAAAACTCCTACTCTGCCCTATAACTAGGATCGGAATAGACTAGACCATCAAATAATAAATAAAACAGTCCTAGTGAAGTCTGTCAAATCAAAGTGGTCTATGCTAACAAAACCTAATGCTTGTACATAAAGTGTATAAAGGAGATATGCATGTAAAGGAAAATCAGTGTTCATATTTAAAGAATAAATGTGGCTGAATCCACTCTCCTCCCCACGTTAGACCACATGGAGTGAGGCGGTCCCTGTAGGCAGGATGATACACTCTGGTTCGGATTTTCAACACAAAACAGTTCAAGACGCGGATCGAGGCCCACTTGGCCTCCCACGTTAAGTCTCTCTTTCTGGTCTTTCAAATAACGTTTCCAGCACAATGTTTGCATTGCTCCCTCCCTGTCGGGCTCAGACCTTTCAAAACACAAGTTAACGTTGGTCTCCCTCTGTCAGGCTTAGCCCTTTAAAAGCAGAGTTCAACAATACTTGCAGGAGGCTCCCTTGCCCAAGCTCATTACACTTCGGGTCTCCCTCAGTCGGGCTCCGACCGCTTTCGGATGTCGAACACTTTAGAATTTCTTTACAGAGCTGAGCAGGACCACTTCGACTCAAAGTTCAATATTCAGCTTTTTACTCTCCCCTTCTCTCTGGGTTAATTTTTCTCACTTCGCTTTTACAGTTAATTCACCCTGTCACTGTACACAATACACCTTTCCCTGAGACTTTCGAGTGGGCTACTTCCTTTCGCCAGACCACTTAGTTTCTCATGTCGCTAATTTTACAGCTGTCCTTACTTCAAAGTTCCTTCACAGGTCTGCCTTTCTTCGCGTCTCACCCACATCCGTGCAGCCTTCCCTTGCGATATAATGTTGCCACTCCAGTCTTTCTTTAACACACACCAGTATCTCAGGTCACTTGCCAACTCACTGGCTGTGTGTGTTTCTTTCTTGGTTTACAATTTCCAATTCACGAGTCAAGGTTAGTACTTCAGGCTTGGCCTCGCCTCCCCAACTCTGCCGTTCATCCGGGAGGGTCACTTGCGTTCTTGAAACACAATGCAGCCTTCTGCTTTGGGATATGGACTTCTACACGTGTCTTTCGCAGCCTTTTGTAGGCAACAACCTCCTTTAGGGAACTCCAGGGGTTTTCCACCAGCTGCTGTTGTCCCTTGGTCCGTCGCTCTGCTCCAGTAGGTTTGCCTTCAACCCGGAAGTTCTGCTCGTACTCGTGTCCTTGCTCCCAGTATGTCTCTAGGGTCTGCCTTTTATTTGTGTGGGGAGAGCTAATTGGTATCAGGTGTATGCACTTAAAGTCAAGTGCCTGACCTGATTAGCAGGACTTGTCCAGTACGATGTATATGAGTTAATCTTGTTACTCTGTCACCCTCTTCCTTGGCCCTGTATTTGTGTAAAAAAAGGGGGGGGGGGGGTTGGGACATTGGAGAATCCTAAAAAAAATTGGTTGGGTTAGGTGAAGAAAAAGCAGGGGAATACTGCGTCTCAAATTCACCCCCACTCCCTGAAGACCCCTCACCCAGGTGATCCTCCCCAACTGGTCCACCCCCAGGGTCTGGATCCCAAGGCGATGGCTGTGCCCTGGCCTCATGAGAGAGAGAGAGAGAGAGAGAGAGAGAGATCCCTGTGGACTAGTGGGTGAGACACCCTTTGGTTTCTCACAGGTAATAGGTTTGACCCTCATGCCAGATGCCTTGAGGATGCTTTAGGGGATCTTGGCTTCTCACAACATATTAACACATCTGCACACATAAAAGGGAATACTCTAGACTGGTTTGCCACATACAACACTACCATTACGGATCCTATGACCTATCCGTGTCCGTGGAGTTATCTTTTTATTCACTTCGCCATCTTGTGTGAAGGGCCCCTAAAGAAAGGGGAGCTGAAAAAAGCAACAATAATATCAAGGAACCTGAAGAAACTCACTCCCGAGGCATTAGAGCCTTGGCTGAGACCACACTGGCAGAGAAGGTGAACAAACTTGATCTGGCAGATGATAATGTTTAGGCTTATCAACGAACGCTAGAAAAAGCTACAAATATAAGTAGGTGGTGGAAAGACAGGGACGGCTTGGTTTACTCCAGATCGGCAATCCTTTAGACCGCCAAAATCAGGTGTCTGCCCTCATGGAAGTCTTCGCATGGAAGGCTTTTATATAACAGCAGCCAAAATGTTTAAAGAAGTGGTTTTACAAGCAAAAAAGATGACCTTCGATGCTAGGATTGATAAAGCCCAGTCGGAGTCTAAGGAGCTTGAAAATCCAGGCCCGACTAAATCAGATACTCTTATTAAGGATGCTGCTTGGGGCACCTCTATACAGGAAGCAACGTTTGGAAAATGTAACCGTATAAAATACGACATTGAAAAAAATTAAAAGCTTATTGGATCTTTGGCAGACAGCTCTGTCCCTGCAATATGCACATCCCTAACTCCAGAAAATCAGTTCCATCACAGAATCGGAACTTGCAGTACTTATTAGCAATCTAAAACCATCAATGTGCAAGGTGATATATTCCCTGCAATAGTAATAAAAGCATGCTCTCCCCTGCTGATTGGGACTTTGTGCACATTTATGAATGCCTTATTTAGAGAAAGCCATGCGCCATCTTGCATTAAGACTGCTTGGATTACGCCCCTATTGAAAAAGCCTGGTTTGTGTCCGGATACACCAACTAACTGAAGTGCCTATCACTAATAAGCCTTTTTTGATGAAGTTCCTGGATCGTGTAGCATATACACAATTGTTGATACATCTGAAGACAAACAGGTTTTTGAATAGGTGGCTTTCGGGCTTCAGGGAGAGCCATGGCACAGAGACATCCCTATTAGACTGGAAGTCCAGATTGTTACGAATCATGGATGAGGGACAAACTCAACTACTTATGCTATTGGACTTCTCCGTTCCCTTTGACCTGGTGGACCATAATCTGTTGGCTACCAGGTTGAGGTAGGTGGCGGGCTTCTCAGATAGCGCAGCTCAATGGGTTAACTCATTTCTGAGTAATAGATGGTGCAGACTCTGCAGCAAGACCACTGAAGCGCAACCTGTACTTTCTGACATATGGTGTGCCCCAGGGGGCTTGCCTATAACCCTGTCTTTATAATATTTTTACTGTGCACTTTTGAGCTTATTGGAAGAAAATAATGTTGCTTTTACCAACTACGCAGAAGACACGTAATGTATCAACCCTCTGTCTGGTAAGCACAAAGACGATGAGGAAACCATTAATAAACTATATGGACTCTTCCAGTTATGGATTATTAACAATGGCTTGGCTTTGAATAAAGAAAAAACCGAGCTGAGGGTGGTTGGTACAGAGGTGAAGATGCAGAAATTGGGAATAGATTACAATACTTTCAAGTGGCAGGATGCAATATCAAAATTAAAGAAAAAGTTAAAACATTGAGGGTTTACTTAGATCAGAAACTGAATATGAGGGCACAGGTGAGCAGCCTAGTCTCCCCCACTGCATATTACATTAAGCTGCTAGTGCAGCTTCATCCATTCATCTCAAAAGCGAACTGTGAATCTGTGACAAGAGCTACAATCGGTTGTAAAATTAATTATTGCTGTAGCTTGCTTGTGGGCATAGCCAAAACAGATTGTACTAGATTGCAAATAGTGCAGTGAGAGTAATCACAGGACTGCATTGAAGGGATCATGTGTCCGATGCCAGACGCCATTTACACTGGCTGCCCATAGAGGCAAGAATACATTTTCATTTACTGATGATTGCGCATAAATGTCTTAATGGATCTATCCTGCTGTATCTCAGTGAGGCACTGGTGAATAAATAGAGTACTAGAACGTTAAGAACAAATTACACCAGTCAACGTAAAACTCCGGTCTTCAAACTAACTCAGGTGAAGCAATGTGCATTCTTCATGTCGGCTCCTAGAGCATGGAATGCTATTCCTCTTGATCTGAGGGAGCTAAGATTGACTGTAGTGTTCAGAAAAAGACTGAAACCCCTGCTATTTAGATAATGTGCTCCTGCCTGATGGCTGGAGGCACGGGTGCTGTTCTGCACTTCATTGTGCTACAAATCTGATTTTTAGGCCTGTCTTGTTGTTTGTATTGTTACATGTGGCTGG
The DNA here is from genome assembly GCF_040938575.1 of Ambystoma mexicanum. NCBI lineage: Eukaryota > Metazoa > Chordata > Amphibia > Caudata > Ambystomatidae > Ambystoma > Ambystoma mexicanum. The sequence goes on from NC_090931.1 coordinate 868,107,245, forward strand.
CGCACTTAAGCCCCCGGGCCATGTGGTGCACAATACAAATATATTAAAGTAAAGATTGAGAAATGCCATAAGCAGTGGGTGGCAGGGACGTAAGGGGCAATGTTTCATCCCTGGCCAGAGCAGGGTTCGAATAACAGGAGGATATTGGAACACATGTACACATTTATAGCTGCTAAATACAAGGATAAAAAGCTTCAAAGGAGGAAAGAGATCTTAGAGTTATGGAAGATGGTAGAGGACATAGAAGACAACGATGAGGGTAAATCCAAATGCAACACTAATTTAGCCCTGACTGTAGCCAAACAACTAGTGCTTGAAAGAACACAGGCATCCCCACCTCAAGTAGGGCTTTACCCAACTTTTCCTGCCACAGGATACAGTAATCCAAAATATGTGCCTTCACCCACCACAGCACCACCCCCATATCATACGACTCGTGACACTGCAGCACCACCGAATAGCAAACCACAGAAAGAGTTACAGGAGGCTTTAGAAGCAGTGTAAGCGGAATTGGCACAGTTGAGAGGTCCCAGGGAAGGAGGGAGCAAATCTGGGTGTGGCTTGGACGAGTGGAGGGTCAGAGACATTTTGTTTAAACTCGACAGCACCGCGATCAAGGATGTTCATATTGAGAAGGGGAAGAGTGATGAACGAGGGTGAAAGAGTGCAGATAATAAGACATTGAGGTCGGATGGAGGTGCAAATAGGGAGCTGTGGGAGGACGAGTGTGGAACCAAGGATGAATTTGATGATGAAGAGGAGGCACCAGCAGTTACTCCACGGGTAGAGAGACTCTGGGGTCCACAGTTACGTAAGAGGTTCGAGCAGTAGTGGCCAGAAAAAAGGTGACAGAAGGAAGGCAAGACGTGGAGTAGGCACGCAGTTGCCATTATTGCATAAATGCCCTGTGCGGGCGAATTATGTCCCATGGGCATGAAGGACAAACACAATTTGATTAAAGTGCTCCCACCCCTCACTGCAGGGGCTATGAAATAGATATACGCTTCGAAAAACAAACAGCTGAGGTTCCTTTAGCAGTGAGATGCATACACAGGTTGCTTGTAGCAATCGTGGGAGATCAGGCAGGAGATGTTTGGGTAAAGGCTGTATACCCAGGAGTAAAAATAGATGATGATACACATGATGGGGCACTGTTTAATAACATCAGAGCACAGGTATGGGATGCACTGTGGTGGGCGTACCGTGATAAACCGGACTTGCAGTCCATAATGCAATACATGATGGGGGACGACAAAGACACCGCTCAGTACATTTTGAAAGTGCAGGAGATGTGGATGGAGGAGATGGGGGAGCAGTGGGACCGATCAGTTCTTCTTTTCTATTTTGTTATCAAAAGGGGTTTGCCCAAGAAGGTACAAGATGCCCTCGAGAAAATAGTGTGCATAAAAGCGAAAGGGTGGGCCGAAATATGAACCAAAATGATACACCATTGCAAGTGGATCAAAGAAAGAGAAAAGGAAACGGCACAAAGGTCAGGGGCTGAGGAAACGAAACTGGTACAGAAGAAATGACCACAATAGCAGTTGAAGGGGCGGTAGTGAATGGATTCAGCAGAGCAGGCAGTAGTGCAAATGGATGCAAGAATATTTACACTCTTACCTGGCAGAAGGCAGTAGAATGCTGGGCCTCAGCCACAATACCCAGAGTGGTACCAAGGAAGTCAGCAGTGTGGAAAGGGAGGGTCCCAAGGGGGAAAGAGGGCCAGAGGTGGATTTGGAGGAATGGGGCCGGAGGGAGAGCGGGACCAGCTCAGAGTTAGGGGTGCAGAAACATTTTGCAAGGGAATGTAGAAGTAGAATGGGAGCGGGATACAATCCGTACACTCCCGCAGATCCAGTACAACAGCAACACTATCCTGTGCCGCCGATGCCCAGCTCCATACCATATGAAATACACCAAGCACAACAGCCAGCTACCACCATGGCCCCCACAGGCGTAGCTGCCGGCTTCGTCCGGCACCCCAACCCAAACTGTACCACTGAAGCAATCATACGGCACTCCTATGCCCAAAAGCAATGCTGTCCCAAGTGGGACAGTGGCCCCTTATCGGGGTGTGAGTGTGCTAGGAGGTAACACAATTCCGGGAACCAACACATATCCTGACGAGGACAGTCCGCAGAGAGCCCTTGCGTACCCGGTCCTTTCCATGACTACCCACCCTGACGAGGAACCCTTGGTGGGTGCTGAGATAGGAAATTAACAATTCATCTTTATGGTCGACACAGGTGCCACTAAATCATGCATCAGTGAAGGAAATTTCCCGTTATCTGGTGAAACTCTCAACAAGCAGGGCTTCTCTGGGGCTGTTGTTGCTGTTCCATTTACAGAAGATGTAGCTATATAAATAGGAGGAAAAGAGGTGTGTGCACCTCCAATTATATTCAGAAAGCACCCCAGTGAATTTGTTAGGGCGCGATCTCCTGAGCATACTGAGCATGACCATTTCCTTTACAGATCAAGGAACAATATGTGCTTTCCCAGGCATGTGTGCCATAAGAGCGATGGTGATAATACAAGCAAGGGGAGGCGAGGTAGTGGTTCGCGGCATTTCCTTCAACCCGGATATGTTTGTACATGGGATCACAGGTTTACTTGATGCAGTGCCCCAAATTGGAAAGGCATGTTGGCGGATACCATCTGATTTCATCTTTAGGCCCGTTGTGACCCCTGAGCTTGTGGCAAAGACAATACTCTCATTGGACCTGCAAGGGTTACTTGGATCTTCAAGGATTGTTGTACTCTGAACTTATTCAGATGAGTGTGAGTGGCACTCTGTATTGTGTATTGAGCCGGCAGTACCCCTAAACAATGTCACAGATGCAGAATTGTTTGAGGATTGGGTGGATGGTGGAGAAATAGTGTTGGCTATTTGCATCCCCAGTGAAATTATGGTATAATATCATAGGGTACAATGGTCTTAGATGACCCTTGTCACTCCGTCCTCCTTCACTGAGGAAGATCTAGAGCAGGTCCCTGAGAGATTGTGGACAACCAGTGCCTGTGATGTGGGGCTTCTGCAGGGAGTGGCACCTGTATGAATCACACTCAAACCAGGTGCAGTGCTATCCCGTATGAAACAATATCTACTGTCAAAAAAAGCAGAGGAGGGTATACGAGATACAATTTCTGCACTCTTAAACTAGGGGATTAGTGTGCCCTCCAACTCCCCATGCAACATGACTATATACCCGATAGAAAAAGGTGAAAGGGACAAGTTGGAGAATGATCCAGGTTCTCCGACTCCCTTGAATGACCTTGTACAGGCAGAATTTCCTGTAGTTCCTAAATCGGCGACTATTTTGTGTAGCATCTCCAAGCAAACAACACATTTTACAGTTGTAGATTTGCAAAACACCTTCTTTTCTATACCCCTGCACCCAGACTCTCAATACCTTACTGCGTTAATGCATGGTGGAAGGCAGTCTGAGCATGCAAGATTGCCACGAGGGTATTGTGAATCCCCAGTATTTTCAACAGAATGTTATGCAGATTTAGGGAACATCCAAGTGCCCAGCACCATCATCCAATATGTGGATAATATGTTAGTGTGCAGTGACAATGAACAACAGTGCTGAAGGGACTCTGTCACCCTCTTGCAGCTGTAGGGTACAAGGTGGACAAAGCAAAATTACAATACTGCCTCCGGGAAGTTCTTTATCTGGGAGAATTGATATATGTCCATGGAAAGAAATTAATACAAGAACGTGCTGCATCAGTGCTCAGTGCCGCTCTGTCAAAAAATGCAGAAATTCCTTGGACTGGGTAATTACTGCAGGGCATGGATCCTAGATCACGCGGCATACACTCTAGATCCTTGCTGCAGGGTCTCAAAGAAGCAAAAAAAAAAGGCAGACAACAAGATAACATGGACAGAGGACATGTTTACGAGCGTTAAATAACTGAAAGAAGTTATTTCCACTGCCCCCAGTGGTAGCAACTTCTGACTACTCTCAAGAGTTCTACTTGTTTTCCCATTCTCATGGTCAGATGAAGACTCCGGTACTCATGCAGAAAATCACAATGGGACCCAAGCCATTGGCCTATTACAGTAAAATGCTACATTGCGTGATGCAGGGCCAGTTCCTTGTGAACGCTGCATTTACAATTGAGAAAAGCTCCACGATTGTCATGGGGTGTTCTTTAACTCTGTACATGGAGCATGCAGTATTTGCCATCCGTAAACGATCGAAGTCAACTCTGGCAACACGGCGGGCATCCATGTAGGAAGTAATTCTATCCAGCCCAAATATTCACATAGTGCAGTGCAAGACTCTAAATCCTGCTACTTTTCTGACAGAAATTTGCACTGAAGAAGACCTTGCTGGACATGACTGTGTAATGTTTGATGGGGAAGTGGAGGACATACCAACAGCAAACAGTCCCCTCAAGGGAGGAGAAGTGCTTTTCGTTGACGGGGCAGCAATTATTGACCAGGGGACAGGCCTGAGACATACTGGTACTGCAATGGTTCACCCAGTGGACAGAGAGTATGAGGTGGTGGTGCAAAAAGGTTACCAATGCACTATTCCGCTCAAGCAGCAGAGCTTATTCTGCTTATCAAAGAGCTTCTCGCATCCCAGGGGTGCTGAGTGACTATTATGACTCCGCCTTTGTTACCACAACTGTGCATTCATGGTTAGCTAGGTGGAACAGAAGAGCTGATGGGTCACCAGTCCAGAATGTAGCATTATTTGATAAATTGATCAAAGCACTTTCCCAGCCCTCTCTGACGGCAGTGGTTAAATGCACCGCCCATACCAATGACAAAGACGCAGTTTCCTGCAGCAGCCTAAATAACTGTGTATCTTCCCATGCCTGTAATTTCAGAATATCCAGTAACCCACAGTCAGGAGCAGTTGCCAGCCCTGTACACTTCACTCCCAATAGCTCAAATAATTGAATTACAAATGGAAGCACCCCAAGAGGAGAAAGAGTTGTGTAAAAAGAGGGGATGTACACAGTCCATTACAGATTTGTTATTGTGTCAAGACAGCACAGGCAAAGTTGTTAAGCCGCATGGACTGCTGCTGATCGCTTTCGACCAGTTGCACCATCCAACACATTTGTCGAAACGCATTGCTGCAGATATATAGGATGCCTGGTTTGTTCACAATCTTCAGGAGGTTCTTTCTAATATGGTGATAAAGTACACCACCTGCCAGACATACAGCACTGGTCACACTCTAAGAACATTATGAGGTACTTTGCCCCGCCTTACTGGGCAATTCAGAGAACTCCACATTGACCATGCAGACATGGGAGAGCGGTGTGTAATGGGTCTGGGTACTTATCGTTGTGGTATGTCCCTTTTCCCTGTGGGTTAAGGCTGGTCCTTGTGCACATCTAGATGCCAAAAGTGCCGCCAGTTTTTTAGTGAGAGAGATGTCCCCCTGTGGGATATTTGAGATGTCTTGCTGTCAGATAATGGCACCCGTTTCTTTAACAAACTTTTTAAGGAAGTGACCGCATTATTGGGCGTAAAGCATTGGATGTGCACAATTCACGCCCCCAGGCCAAAGGGGTTGTGGAACGGATCAATGGACTATTAAAGAATATTATTTTCAAGTTGTACACAACACTAAAGAAAAATTGGGTGCATTGTTTGCCATTGGCGTTGTTAGGTATACGCACGCAGCCCTGCAATAATCACCATGTATCGCCTTATGAGGTGGTAACAAGGCGGCGTATGCACAAGCCCATATCGCCTATCGGAAAAGCCTCAGCTGCTCACAGGGCTCTGTCCGTTCTAGGGGATGAGTTCAGAGTTTATCTTTCTGCCTTAAATAAAAGCCATAAAATGTATCTCTCAACAGATAGCACCACCACGGTCTAAAGATACAACCAGCGCTGCATCTTCCTCTGTATCGTCAAAAGGACTGCAGCTCTTTCCAGGAGACCACATTTTCATTAGAAATGTTGTCCGCAGATGGAGTGAGCCTGGATACAAAGGTCCCTTCACCATTGTCTATGCCACTCCCCTTGCAGTAAAGGTTAAGGAGCTGCGGTATTGGATACACCTTTTCGGACGTCCGAAAGGCCCCCATACTACACCTCCTGAACAAGAAGTAGAGGTGTAGGAAATGTGATAAAAAAACGAACATGTTAATTCAACAGATATTAGTGTGCATATGTATATAACGAGTGGCAAATGCTTTTTTATCACGCCATTACCAGCGACAATACGTTTATACTGGATTAAAATTGTGTTTATGCTGTTTGTAGATCTTATTCATATCTCTTTGCTGATATACATGATTTAAACTTTATTCCTCTGTACTTTTCCCCCCATCTCCCTCCTGCTATCTTTCACCTCCCTTTGTTCATAATGAAAAAACAAATGACCATGAATGTGTTTGGTACACACTTCCCAGCCTTCTCCTCAGGAGCTCTCTATCCCAATTGCGTTTTCTTCTAACCATATGTGTGTGATGCATTGTGCAGTGATATTGTTTAGTTTATCTGTGTTTGGATTGGGAATATATTTGGGATGTAGTTTTATATAGGGAAGGAATATAAAAGGGGGGCAAGCTAATGTCAATATGTCATCACTGAATGCCAATAATTAATCACTGAATGTCAATATGTCATCACTGAATGGGGCAATGGGGAAAAACAATGCAGTGTTATTAATATGAATGCACTCAACAAGAGATGAGAAAACTAAGCTTACAATGTCATTATTATTCCCCATTGTATTTCATGATATGATTACAAATTCAAGTACATTTAAACGCTTTAGAAGGCAAGTGAAGAGAAAGAAATATAATGAGTTTAGTGGATTAGGTTTAGATATGATGGAGGATGTGCTCCACCCAGAATTGTGCAATAGCTGGTACGCAGACGTGAGCTCGGTGGGGAAGAAGAGGGTTAATGTGAGCTGTTAAATTTCTTTCTTGCTACTGCATGCGTCGGGGGGGCCCCAAGGTATTAATGCTGAGAAGAGGTTCCACTCTTGGAGGCCGAATGGTTGGTCCATCTCACATTATGCAGACTATGAAACACTTTGCAGGTATGTAGCATACAACTCGCCATTGGACTCCGATGAACAGCAATGCGCCTGGAATCCCAAAAGCCCACAGTGTTTACAAAGGCCATACATGAAGGTGTAAGGTTTGTGGCAAACTGATGGCAAAAAACTACAATGAGCTGCATGGCAGGAGGCCTCTTGGGGTTCGGAGAAAGGGTGAACGATGTATGCCAAGAATACTGGAGTGAGCATGTGGCAAAACGCATGTGGATCGAGGCGATGGAAAAACCAGTAAAAGTGCAGAAGCAAGAAGAATATGAAATGTGTTTCTACAATGAAGGAAGCATTTTTGTAAGGGCCAACAACAAATGCAACAAGACATTATACATCCCAGACCTAAAAGAAATGATGGAGGAGCACCTGCTTGCTGGCCTAGTTGCACTCCTTGTGGTCCCTGAAGAGCACTTGATAGTAGAACCAGGTGGGTTTTCCACCTCAGTGATCGCACCAATGTCATATGTGCCTATCACAATTCCGCCCCAGCGGCCCATATTCTGTATCCTGCTAGAGAAAAAAAAGGAAGACAAATTTCAGAGGAAGGAACGATCCAACTAGTCCCAAGACTTGTCACAGCTGCTCAAATAAATACCAGACCAATACAGACTGTATAGCAAAGAAGAGACTTTCTTTACACCACTGTTACTGCCAGGAATACAGGCAGCTGCCAATGCCAAGTGGCTTCAAAGCTTCCGCTGTGAGATGATACAGCTGGCAAATTATCATGAACAAGGACTGAACGCAATAAAGGCTGAGATGCGAGCAATCAGGTTGATGACATTGGAGAATTGCTATGTGCTGGACTTGCTTACAGCAATGGAAGGGTGGGGTTTGCAACAAGATTGGGGATTCATGTTGTACATACCACCCCAAACTATGCCACATCAACGGGTCTCTCACACATATAATAAAAGCCCTGCACACCCTCAGCACCCACAAGCAAACAGAGGCCGGCATTTAGAAAAGTGACTGGCTCGATGATCTCTTCTCACGGGCACCATCGTGGATGGGGGCGATCGTGAACATGCTGGTACCAGTGCTGGTGGTCGTGTTGGTGATCTTTTGCACCTGCCAGATGGGACTTCGATGCTGTGCCAAGGAAATGCCTAGCAGTGCGATGCTGATGGTTTCGATTGGGACACCTAGCACACCCCGTGGTACAAAAGACAGTCGGGTACAAACAGAGGACTGTAGCATATCCTGCATGGTTATGTTAGAGCAACGCCTTCGACCCTCAGGCACTCTCCGAAAATGATGACGATCATTGTGTAGACCTCGAATCAGATGGGGGGATGTATTTATCTCAAGTGCACCCCAGAGCAGTATGCGCAGGCGGGAGAAAGTTTGTAAGAAGTATTTAAAACATGGGTGCCAAAGAAGGGAACATGGCAATATGAGGAAGCTGAGAGATTGGAGAGAGAAAAAATTGAGGAAGAGGATAAACGAAGGCTTGCGTGGGATTTTGTTAATGTAGATTTAACAAAAGGGGGATTGTTTGGGAGTGAGGACAATCATCCCAGGCCCCCAAGAGGTTTTGGATGAGGCAAAGGCATAAGAGCGCCTTGTAAGAGCTCACTGAGTTTATAGGGCGAGGGGGGTGTCAATACAGCTCATTGAGAGGTAGATCATCATATGTTTCGGTATAGATTGCGCTGGGAGTGAACGGCATCTTAGAAAACGGCCATCTTGAAATTAAGGCCTAGCGCTGCAGCAAGGGTATCAAGATCGGGCCCAGAACATAGAGATAAGTGTGTGCATGCTGGGTCGTGTTGCAGCCTAGGCACCATTGGGAAAGACCAAACCTGCAGGGATTCATAAACCTCTCATTGTCTCATACCATTAGTACTTGTATCCCAGAAGGAAAGCACCCTGCAAGTCCATGAAGGGGCTGAGACCTTCCTGTCCAAGGTTATCTCACGAGAAAGAGGGCACGAGCCTCTGAACTTCACCAGACCAAACCCTAAGTTATAGTGCCCAGATGCCTCTGTCCCAAGACTCTAGCGTTCCAGTGTACCAGGAAGATCCAGACCACCGACCATAAAACTGTTAGATCACCAATTTATCAGGAAGATCACAGTAGAAAGGTGGGTTCACCACATTCTGGATCTGTGCTGCGAGGGGGCGGAGAGGCGAGGGTTTATGGTCATTTCATCTAAAACCATTGCATCTAATGCCATTCCATCGAAACTTTTCCATCTAAATAATTTCCATCTTAGATTGTTTTAGATGAAATGACCAGATACAGGCGGGGAGTAACAAACCAAAAACCAGTTATTTTCTTAGGTTTGTGAGGAACCTGTTTTGAGGTACCTTATGTTTGAACTCTGCGCCCTCTGTGTTTTTTATATACAATGCAATTTTTCAGGTCGCATAAACTTAGGTAACAATGGAGTACTTGGTTCCTCTACTCCATTTGGAAAGTCAAAGTAGATTTTGGTAGTTACACTAAATAATGTTAATGCGCCCAGTTCTCCAATGTCAAGCAAAAGAAAGAAAAACCAAAAGTCTCTTTTAGTTCACACAGTGTTTTTATATATTATTAGGTGCCCTTTTGTGATGACACGTGTTTTTTGACGGATTGACCGTCCTCGAGGACAGATTCGTACCGAGCATTTTGGATCAAGGTTAACTGGGATTACCCCATGACTGAATGAAAGCTGTTAAGAATATTTGGTGTATTACAAAAGACCGGCACTGATTTAAAAAAAGACGGTCAATCCGTCTTGACATTGGAGAACTGGGCGCATTAACAAAACCTAAAACCAGGGTGGGAAGATTTGCAAAGGCGCCGACAGGTCTGGGACCGAGCAGGGGTTTAGAGTTATTGTTACCTCGAAAGTATGCTCTGCGCCCATGTCTGCAGTGCCAGGTGCACATTAGTCCACAGATACGAGATGCACTGAATTGTGTTCGTAATTGCCGATTAGGAGCTTTGCTCTTGATGCCGTACAATGAAGATTCCCACATGGAAGAAGACGGACAGGAGAAGCTGGAACCAATGGCCTAGCATTCCTTATGGAGCAGGCCACCTATGAATAGGGTCGCGCCAACTAGCTACTTGGATTTGTAACTTATGTGATGTACGTCAGTTGTGATGCTCGTTACGTTGATGGGTCTCTCTACAGCCGCCTGTATTTTTCTAGTGCCAGAGGCCAGGTAGCGAATGAGATCATTACAATGGCTCCTACGAGGTCAGAGATCGCAACACCTCGGAACCCTGAAGGACTTCCTCAGTGTGTCCAGGTCCATGGTCGATGACCTGTCTTGGTGGGCCAACTGCATTAATTTGCTGGCAGGGGACAGTTTCTGGCCTTTGTGACCTCAGGCCTGGGTAGTCACTGAAGCGTCTTTGATAGGTTGTGGTGCTCACTGCGAGGACTTGCAGGTGAGCGGCCTTTGGTCAGCGATGGAAGCCATGTGGCACATCAACAGACTGGAGTTGTGGCTCTAAAGGCGTTTGCTCCATCTTTGAAGGGGAAGTATGTCCTGATCCTGACGGACAATACAGTGGTCATGCACTACCTGAATAAGCAGAGTGGCATGGGCTCCATTCCCCCCTGCAGAGAGGCGATGCAGCTTTGGTTTTGGCTGTTAGAGAACCAGATCTCTGTCTCAGCAGTTCATCTGGTGGGGACAGAAAACAGCTTGGAAGATTCTGCGAACAGGCAGAGCACGGTTTCACATGAGTGGGAAGTGCACCAGCAAGTCTTAGAGGAGGTCTTCTCTCTCTGGGGTACCCCAACAGTGGATCTGTTTGCCACAGAGTCCAACAGGAAGTGCAGACAGTTTTGCTTGAGGGAATTCCCAGCGAACGGTGCCCTACGGGATGGGTTTCTGGTGGATTGGACCTTCCCTCTCCACTACGCTTTCCCTCTGATTCCCGTCATTCCTTGGATTTGCAAGAGGTGGAGGAGGTTTCGAGCAACCATGATCTTGATCGCCCCAGACTGGGCGAGGAGGACATGGTACTCGGACCTTCTGGATCTGACCATCTTCCCACCTCTCTGGTTGCATCGCCACTTGGATCTCCTAACCCAGTCGGAAGGTTGGTTCTCCACCCGAACCTGGAATCCCTCAACCTACATGCATGGCTCTTGAGAGGATGAGATGATGATGACTGGGACCTGTGAGAAACCAGAAGGTGACTCACCCACTAGTCCCCGGGTATCTGTTATCCAGGTGGCTAGGACACAGCCATCTCTCTTGGATGCAGTTCCTCTGGGTGGACCAGTGCGGGAGGATCCCCTGGGTGAGGGGTCTTCTAGGAGTGGGAGTGAGACACCGGATGGTGTGACGCCATATTACCTTACCTATAACACCTTTACCCCATAGGATATTTAGGAACTCTGCCCCCCCACACTCCCTTACAACACAAACACTTTCTCATGGACAGCCTGCTATGAGAGAAAACAGACTAACACCTGAGCAGTATAGCTGATGTGTCCCAATACAATGGTCTGGCAATTAATGACCATCACACACACCTGACTTCCACGAAGCTTCCCCACACAGATAAAATGCAGAGCACGAGAGAACACTCTGAGCGACGCAAAACACATGAGGAAACAGCAGTTCCACGAGAGAAGAAAGACGGCAAAATAGAAGGGGATCGCAAGGAGGGAATTTCCCTTGAGCATTTCAATAAGGATCTGTTGCTTTCATGAGCCCTCGAGATTTCGTGAGACCAGGAAAACGGGCTGAAAAATCCTACATTGTTTGTAGGATTTTATTATATTGGCTCTCCTGTGTCAATAATCAAGGCGGGGAGAATCACCAGCTGTCGTGGTACTCCAAGAACAAAGCAGCGTCAGTGAAATCACCACAGCCGGTGAGTTAGGCAGACCAATACAAGACCGGCTTGTGTTGAAGCCAAGATTACAAGTGGCAACATTGTATGGCGAGCGCTGGAACGAACATTCTTTGAAATACGTGTGGTAAAAGATAAAAGATACAAGAAAGTTGAACTGCTGATGAGTGATTGAACTTTGAAACCAAGATACACTCACTGCCTTTGACAGAGTGGTCAGGCACTGTGTGTGTGCTCGATCGAAGGTCTCTGTAAGGTATCCAGCTAAAAAGTGAAAGAGTTGTAGAGAATTGTGAATCGAGGTGGTCCTGTGACGGGTCAAGCTAAATCTTGCATACAGTCGATAGTGTTCGATGTTGATACAGTAAAGAAAGTTTGTGGCAAAGTAGATAAAGCTGCTCTGAGTCCGGCAGAGGGGGATCCAGGGTGAAGCGAAAATCATCAGAGAATGTGTACATGTGAAATCCTAAGAAGAAAGGAACTTTTGCTTTTGTCGTGTTGCATCAGGCCACCTGAAAAAGAGACTTTGTATGGCAAAGAGACTTTGGCACAGAAGGCCATGATGTTGAAGTTTTGAACTGAATCCTCATGCTAGAGAAGCCAAAGACTGTGCTAAGCTTGATTGTGTCGCCTTGTCCCGTTCTGAAAACGTGGAGAGGGGAATCCAACGGCTAGAATATCCCGGCATATAATTTCTTGAATACTATTCTTTTGCATAACATTGTTTCCCACACTATTTGTATTTTGAAGTAAGGATTGCCAATAGGTTTATTAGTATAGGCCCTTTTATTTTGACAAGACACCACTAGGACTGTGTTATTATTATTTGATGGTCGTAGCTTGCTCCCATCTTTAGATTTAGGATTAGATAGGCATTTTTCAAACCCAGTTGAAGTTCAATAAACACCCTTGAACAGTGATCTCACTTGTGTCTGTCTTACTGTTTGATGCCATGCCTGCCTTAAAGAGCTCTCTGAGGAGGTGCTCGAGGTGTTGCTAGCTGCAAGCCGACCATCTACAAGATCTCTGTAGGTGGAGTAGATTTGTAGGTGATTTGAGGCATGGTGCAGGGAACATGATATTGACCCTATCTCTTGCCCCACCAATGCAGTCATAAAGTTCCTTCTGTCACTGGCCTCTGCAGGCCCTCAGGTCACCACAGTCATAGGATACTTGAAGGCTTTGTCTGTACTGAAAAGGTCTCCAGATCCTGGTTCTTTTTTCACAATCCCAGTTATGGCCTAATTCCTGAAGGGCCTTGTGAATACCTTTCAGCCTGTCCCTTTTGTTGTCCCTGATTGGGATTTGAGTATGGTTCTCACCTTCCATATGACAGGTCCCTTTGAATGCTTGCACTCTTGTTCTTTGCCCCTGCGTACGCTGAAAACAGCCTTTTTGGTTGCCATTGCTTTTCCTCCAGCCCCCGTCATTCCTCATGTGATTAGGAGCTTGAGAAAGTTCGGGAAATCCATTATCCTAATTGCCCCGGATTGGGCCAGGAGCACGTGCTACCCGGACATGTCCATCTGCCCTAAAATACGTCTTCCACAAAGAGAAGAGGGCCAAGTTCTCCATCCAGAGGTCAAAACACTCAGCCTTCACGCATGATTTCTGAGAGGCTGATGTACAAGGATTGGGATCTCCCGGATGACGTAATGGAGATTTTTCTTTTGGCAACAAAATCGTTATAATGCTGCCGGTGGAACAAGTTCTGAAGCTGGTGTAGGGAAAAGGATTTGGACCCTTTTCAATGTGATAAACCTACAGTGTTATCTTTTCTACTACATTTGGCAAATCTGGGGCACCAGATTGGAACAATCGAAGGTTATCTAGCAGCGCTTTCCATATTCACGCGCACCTCGGAAGAGCCATCCTACTTCAAAATAGTCTTAATAATTACATTTCTTAAAGGACTCACAAATGTACACCATTTCAAATGCCAACTTGGGACCTTAACTTGGTTTTAAAGTTTTTGATGTATGCTCCTTTGGAGCCACTCCTTTCCTGCCCTTTAAGGCTGCAAACGTACAAAACCATTTTGTTAGTAGCGACTACGTTAGCCCACAGGGTGAGCGAGTTGCAGGCATTACCCTGTTAATCACTGTTTACCACTTTTTACAAGGATAAGGTTGTTGTTAAGGTCAAACCCTCTTTTCTACGATTGTGTCAGATTACCATCCAGCCTTCTATCCTCCACCTCATCCTGGCAAAGAAGAGGAAAGATTCCATAAACTGAATCTGAGGAGAGCTCTAAGCTTTTTTATTTCAAGGATGGCAAAGTTGTGACAGCACGACCACATTTGCATTAGATATAAAGGACACAAACTAGGTCTGTCTGTCACCAAACAGACCCTATCCAGATGGATCATACTGGCTATTTCGGAGTGCTACAGGCTAGCTGGGAAAGATCACCGAGAAAGTTTAAGGGCTCATTCCACTAGGGGAATGGCAACTCCCTCTGCCCTCCAGGGGGGAGTTCAGATAAAGGACATCTGCGAGGAAGCTACCTGGTCCACCTTCCACACGTTCACAAAACATTATTTTTTAGGCACTTCGAACAATGAAGGACGATTTGGGAAGGCAGTTCTATGCTCCATTCTTGACAAACAAGAACTCTCAATTACTACTCGCTCCTCCAAAAGAACCTTGTACTGCTTTGGGAGTCTATCTAAAGATGAGGAATACGTTGGGGGACACAATCCATTCGAACAACAAGTTACTTACCTCTGGCAACGTTCTTTCGACTGGATGTTCCTCCCACGCATTCCTCATCGCCCTCCTAACCTACCCCACTTTAGAATTTCCGAGCTTTAGACCTTGCACTCTTTTAAGATCTTATAATTTAAAGGCACTTATTAAGGACGGTAATTCTGCATATGGGTGGCGAAAAAGTAGAACTGAAGCCAATGATTGCTGCGCATGGTATAGTTGACGCACAGCACCCTCTGCCGAGAGACATTTCTTTCCGAAGCAGCTGAAGCTGAAAACTAAGATATCATAAGATGAGGAATACGTGGAAGGAACATCCAGTCGAAAGAACGTTACCAGGGGTAAGTAACTTGTTCTTCTCAGGCAATAGACCAGCCTGTGTTCCACTCACCTCCACAACCCTCCGAGGAGGAGCACTTCCACCGGTTGGACCCAAAAAGGACTTACAGTCGTATGTGGCAAGGACAGCGGAATATAAGAAAACAGACCAGTTGTTGGTAGCCTGATCCTTGTCCAGAAAAAGTCTGGCTGTCACCAAGCCAACTCTCTCGCAATGGATCATATTATGTATCGCAGAATGCTACCGTTTTGCAGCAAGGAGTTGCCTCCTTGCATCAGAGCCTCCACCAGAGGGGTCTCCTCATCTACAGCCCTGCAAAGGGGAGTTCCAATTAGGGACATATGCCGGGTGGCAATCTGATCCTCACTCCACACTACAGCCTAGACGTTGCCCGTGGAGGCCTGCGCTTGCTTTGGTAAGGTAGTGCTACTAAATTGTTTGCTGTGAGCTTTCTGCCCACCTCCATTGTTCCACTGCTTTGGGACTCTATCTGATGAGGAATCTGCAGGAGAAAAGCAATCCATTGAAGGAGAACTGACTGACCGTAATGTTCTTTCTATGGATTCTTCTCCCGCAGATTCCTCATCACTCCTCCCATCCATCCCCACTCAAAAAGCATTAGCACTAGGTTGTTGCCTTTTCTTGGGAGAGGGCAGACTTAGTGATGGTCCTAGAGTTGTTTACTTTCTGTCTAATAAGCCGTTTGTTACCCTCACTTAATCGTTAAAAAAAGAATGCTTTTTGTTAATAAGGGTTTTTTGCCAATTCTACGTAGCCCTATGGCGATCCTTGTTGCTAACCCTCTGTTGGCTGTTTGGCCTTCTCTCACAATTTTCCTCTGTGCGGCCGAGCTCGGGGGGTAACGAAGGGGGGGTTATGAGAGGCGAGAATGGCGGTACGCAGTGTAACGACACAATATATATACGATGCCCGACGTCACATCCGGAGCGGACGATCGAGCACGGAGCAAGACAGTTTGACGATTAACGGCTGAGTCGAGGTCCCCTATGCCCCCTGTTGAAGTTTTTCCAAGCAGCTGAGCACTAAGAGGATATTATCTGATGTGGAATCTGCGGGAAAAGAATCCATTGAAAGAACATTATACAGAGTCCTTTCTCTGACAGCACCAATATTGTCAAGACAAATAGAATCTGTGACAAGGAATCACCCACCATTAAGCTCAACTCCAAGAACGCTCTGAAGAAGACCAACCGGCAAATCAAACGGCATAATAAAAGGGAAGGCGCCGTAACGAGCTGGATATTGAAGAAATACAAGGATAATTAAAGTAAACCTGACCCTGCTGGGGTGCATGAAGAGCATTTGGAACTATCAACTATTTACAAAAGCGGGGGGGCGTGGCTAATGGCCACGTAAGAGGACGCTCTTTTGGGGAGCTCCTGGAGATCCGACAACGATCCGTGACAACGAGCGGATCCTGGTAACTGTTGCGGGCGGAAAGCACTCCCATGGGTGCATGAATGCTGTGGGCATGACTTGTGTGCCCTGAAGACCCGAGTGGTGGCTGGGACTAGATGCTGTGGCCTAAAAATAAAAAGACGGGTGTCAGTGTGACGGACAAGATGGCGGCTAAGGAACAAAGGGCCGGCAGCTGACCGTGAGTCATTGGGACGTCAGTCGCCGCGGCCACGGCTGGCCTTGCTGCGGCAGTGCGGGCTGCGGGTGGCCAGCCAAGAAGAGAATTGCCGTGCCCGACTGGAGCGGGACCCGGAGAGACCCGGAGGCGGGCGTTGGATCCCGCAGAGCGTGCAAAGAAGGGAGATCCTCGGTGTCCTGGGCCGCGGAGCGAACTTGAACAAAGTCCCCTGGTCGTGCTGTGGTCATCAAGCGCGAGGACCAGTGCGGCGAGACTGTGCGCCCAGTGACCGGTGGCTGGCTGCGGGAGCTCCGGTTAGTGAGGAGACTCCCGAGAGTGCTGTGTGCTCGGCGGTCCCGGAGCAGCACAGAGACGGAGCCGGCGCCCTCCCTGGTGGCTGCAGAGGGCTCAAGACGGGGATAAACTAAAGCCGGTGGGGGTGAAAAACGAGGAAAGGAAACGAAGGGAAAAAAAAAGGACAAAAACGAAACTCAAAAAGGAATGGGCAGACGGTGCATGCTGAAGAGCACCACACCAGTATCCCTGCATGGTGGGCTCTGCAACAGTGCATCGAGCCACCCGCTACACGCAAAGTGAACTGGCAGACGAGGAAACAGGGGCGGGCTGACTGCCATTAACATCCTGGTTTACTTTTAACATAGTCACGTAGCGAACTTTCGGAAGTGGCTACTGAGCCCCTGGAAACTGGTTAGCGTGGGCAAGCAGGGGCCTGGTGGGGTGGACTCCCCTGGACCTCATGAACTTCGAGGGCACTCTGGGGTAGATGCCTGGCTAGCCTACAAGTAAGAGCCTGGAAAGCGCGCAGGCACGCGCACCCAACCCGGGTCAGGATTGTGGGCGAAGACCCCACCTGGACACGATTCCTGCAACAGCAGGCGGGTGAGTGCTCGCCCGAAAGGAGAAGAAATAGGACACAACGGCAGACCAAAAGATCATCACGAATGGGCCCCGGGTAGCTGTGGCAACATGCAGAGACATTCTCGGCGGCGGGACAGCCACATGGACGCCAGTAAAGACGCCTAACTAGCAACTGGTGGAAACATAGAACGTGGCCCAGGAAGGGGCCGGAGGGCACAAGCCCCAGCATAGCATAATAACTGCTGCACATACGAGGCAGAGGCAGCAGACACAGCACACGATAGTGGTGGGATACCCGAGCGGTACGGCCCACAGACACAAGGGGGCTGACCTGCTGCTGGACCCATTCATAAATGCCTAAGAACCAAGAAAAGGCCCCTGGAACAAAACTGCAAGCTGGTGGGCCCGGTGAGCAGCGGAAAGCCGGTGGAGCGCAGGGTCTGGGTGTGCACCTAACCACTAGCCACCGAAGGAGATACAGCAGGGGCCGGCTGAGCAACACTGTGGGAGTGCAGGTACGTGGGAGGACACAGCCCATTCCAGTAGGGCGGCGAGCAACAAGAATACACCTGAATACGACAAGAGCGGCAACTGAATACTGCAAGTGTTCTGACGCCACGTTGGAGTTTGCGATTGGGGTGGCGCCGCTGGCTTGCGTCCGTACGGCACAGCACCATGTCTAACAAAATTATCAGACCCAAGACCAAGCAGCCCACGATCGAGACCTACGCCAAGACACCCCCAGGAACACAGGGAGACAAAAGCAAAAACAGTACCATCACGGTGGCAGCAGAGACGCCAGGAACGATCCAGGAGGTGCTGGCAGCGATTGCGGACCTGAAGGTTGCCTGGGAGACCAAACTGGGCCTGGCAATGAATGAACTAAAAGTAGGACTCGACCTTAAAATCGGAGCGGTCCAGGAAGAGGTTAACTTACTGAGACAGGACGTGAGGACATTCGCGGAGCGCACCGGAAACCTGGAGAAGGAGATGGCCCCAAACACGGCAGCATGTGCCACCCACCGATTGGAACTTTATGCAATGGTGCAGCGTGTGGGCAACCTGGAGAGCAGGGCAAAGAAGGCAGAAGGGTGCGCCAGACTCAATAACATTCGTATTGTAGGATTGCCAGAAGGAATGGAAGGGCCTAACCCAACGGAATATGTGGAATCCATGCTCCTGTGGGAAATAACTGGCAGGGCACTGACCCAGGGATTCGCGGTCGAAAGGGCGCACAGGGCTTTGACAAGGAGACTGCCCCCGGGGAGCCCCCCGCGGCCACTGATTGCAAAGATCTTAAACTACCAGGATCGGGAGAAGATTCTGGAATTCTTCCGTAAGGGAGGCACGATCGGAAGGGGGCCGGCGAAAATCACAGCATTCCCAGACTACACTCTGCACGTACAATGCAGCAGGATGAATTTCGGGTCGGTGAAAAGGAGGTTGAGGGAGGCTGGCCACAGATACATGTTACTTTACCTGGCCAAACTGAAAGTGTTCCACAAAAACAAAACCCTGTTTTTCGAGTCGCCAGAGGATGCTATGGACTGGCTGGATATACAGGGTCACCCTCAGGAACCGGGGATCCAGACAGATGCTGCAGCAGATAAGTAACGCATAGCTGGGTCATCTTGGGTGACACAGTGCAAGACAGTGGGACGAGAGTATAGTACTGAATAAAGCCTGTGGGGGATGTGTGCCAGATACACATGCTTACAGGAACCGCTAAAAGTAAAATAAGTAGGAGCTCCTGGGAGACATCCCTTGAACCCCATAGCATTGCGCTTAGTTAGGTCACTGTTAGTTCAGTGACACCCCGCGGGGTCCTAGTCCTCTGCTCGCGAGACAGGACCAGACGCGGGTGGGCCTGAGATCTAGGGATGGAGCTGGGCACTTGTTGGGGTTGGGTCGGGAGGGGGAAAGGGGGGGTTGTGTGCAGTGGGGCAGGGGTGGGAAAAGGGGGTGGGTGGAGTTGTTGAGGTTGGGAGGGGTAGAAGTCGGAAAACAGGCCATCTAAGAAGACATCAGAGGGAATGGGGAAGGGAAAGATACCAAGTCAATGGCATCGGGTAATCTCAGAGTCGTGACCTGGAATGTGCGGGGCCTCAATAGTTACTTAAAACGTAATAAGGTGATGATGTATCTGAAGTGGATGCGGATTGACATAGCTCTGCTGCTGGAGACACACCTCACCAAGGAGAAGTTGGAGGTAATCAGGAGAAGAGAATATTATAAATTTGTATGCCCCCAACCATGATACAGCGGCATATTTTAGATCCTTGCATAGCAAAATTAGCCCCTTGGTGGGTGGCGCAATGGTGTGGGGAGGGGACTTCAATTGCACCCTAAACCCCAGCATAGACAGGTCAGATGACAAGTTAGACAAGCCTGCGCCAGCAGCTAGGGCACTGAGAACGCTGTTGATAGACCTTAGCCTAGAGGATGTGTTGAGGCGGCTGCATCCAACGGAAAGGCGATATTCGCACTATGCGGCGCCACATGAGGCTGGATTATGTATTTACCGCCGCTGAGATAGTGGGAGAAATGGTGGGCGTGGAGTACAAAGCCCGGGTACTTTCTGATCATTCTCCCCTGGTCATAGAGTGGCGACATCAACCCCCCAGAGCGCGCATCACGATGTGGAGACTCAGAGCTGAGGCTCTACAGGATGCAGGATTCCGAGAGGACTTGAGAGAGGCCATTGAGGAATATTTTGATCTCAACATGGGTAGTGTACGCTCTGTGGGAACGGTATGGGAAGCATTTAAGGTGGTGGTGCGTGGGGTGGCTATATCTAAATCTAAGGGGCTCCTAGGAGGTATTGAACAGGAACTGCAGGAAACGGAAAGGGAGTTAAAGGGCCTGATACAAAATGGGGGGACTACCCGTGAGGACAGCGCTAAGATAAGAGACTTGCAGATGGCTTGCAGTGAACTCTGGGACAGATTATGCAAGCTCAATTATAAGAAATCTACAGAGAGGCAGCATGCGGGAGGGGATAAACCGGGCAGATTACTGGCCTGGCTATACAAAAATGAGACACCCCACCAGGTGATCAGAGAGGTCAGGGACGCTGAAGGTCATATCTGTAACACCCAGGAAGGGGTAAACGAGGAGTTCCTCAAGTATTACAAACAATTATACGAGGACGCAGGGGAAGATATGAGTCAAGAAATATCGGAAACAATAGATGACATGGGGCTGCCCACCCTGGATGACTTGGAACGCGCAGATTTGGAGGCTCCCATCACCTTAGAGGAACTTGAGGCGGTGATCCAACACCTGCCCACAAGTAAAGCGCCTGGGTCGGATGGGCTACCTAGCGAGTTTTATAAAGCATACAAGCAGGAGCTACTCCAGCCGCTGCTGGCCATTTTTAATGAAGCTTACGAACAGGGGGAACTGCCGGCGTCCCTCCACGAGGCAGTGATCATCCCGCTCCTGAAACCGGGCAAGCCAGACGAGGAGTGCGGGTCTTATAGGCCTTTGCCTATGCTTAATCAGGATAGTAAAATACTCACGGCAGTGCTGGCCAATAGACTTAAGAGGGTGATTGGCAAGTTGATACACCCTGACCAAACGGGTTATGTCCCCGGTAGAAATATCACAGAAGACTGCATCATATCATGGATCATGCCGAGGAGGACCCGGGCGAGTTGGCCATCGTGTCGCTGGACGCGGTTAAGGCATTTGATTCAGTGAGGTGGCCATGGCTGATGGCGTCTCTGAAAGGTTACGGGATGGGACCAGGTTACATCAGGTGGGTCCAGATGTTACACAGCTCCCCGATTGCGAGAGTCAAAACAGGGGCCATAATTTCAGACAAATGGCAACTCAGCAGGGGGACCAGACAGGGATGTCCCGGGTCGCCCATGCTGTATATTCTAGCATTAGAGCCGCTGGCAATTTGCCTGAGGCAACAATACGGGGAGGTAGGGATTCGCACGACAGGATGCACACACCTGATATCATTGTATGCAGATGATATGCTCCTCTACTTGCACTACTCGGAGGAGAACCTGCAATATGTGCTGGAGGTGATGGATAGTTATGCCACCCTCTCAGGCATATCGGTGAACCCGGGAAGTCTAGTCTGTTCCCCTTGGGAAGGTATAGGAATACCCTGCTGGATGGGCTACCTGTCCTGCAGATACCCTGGCAGACCAAGACGTTCAGATATCTGGGCGTAAACATTTACCATAATATAGAGATAGAACACAAACATAACACAGAGAAGGCAATTGTGGGAATTAAAAATAGCATGGCGTTCTGGTCCAGATTATCCTTGGCGATGATGGGAAGAGCAGCGCTGCTCAAAATGGTGGTTTTGCCTAGACTCTTGCACTTTTTCGTGAATGTCCCGTACCTGATCCCCAGACGTTTTTTTGTGAGACTCCATGGCATGTGCAGGGGCTTCATATGGGGCAACTCTAGGAATCGGGTTGCCCTATGGAAATTACAGAATACATGTGATAAGGGGGGGCATAAATCTGCCGAATTTTGAATTATATTACCTGGCAGGACAGCTGTTGTACGTGGCGAGGTGGTTGTCTGCAGAGGACTCGGCAGAAGCCAGGCTTCTGCAAGGTGATGCAGCTCCATACTTCCTAAGAAAGACAGTGTGGTTACATAAAACTAAAATAATTGGGATGGGGAGATTATTGGAGCTGGGCTGGGAAGTTTAGCGCAGAGCATGGCGAACTGTGGAAGTCCCAGATCCACTTTTTCAGCAGGTCCCTCTGGTAGTGCTATGCAAGGAAGACTCCCAGCTGTTCAAAGGGGTCCGCAGATACTGGGAACCGGTGGGCCTAGCTACCCTCGGAGATATATAGCAGGAGGGGAGGCGCTGGAATTTCAGAGGTTACAGGAGGAGACTGGGTGCATGGAGGCCAGTACATCACTTATACCAGGCTAATGAGACGGGTGAGGGAGTGGTGGCCTAAGACGGTGCTAGCAGAGGAACCTGATGCCACCCTGGAAATGATGTATGACGTCTCAGAGGGTGGGCATGAAATATCTAGGATATACGAGCTCTTGAGTGTGAAGGCGGGGAAGGAGCTGCTCCAACTGAGGCATGACTGGGAGGAGGAGGTAGGAGAACCCATGACAGAGGGACAGTGGGATAGAGTTCAGAGTACCATAAAAAAGTATCCCGGAATGCGAGACTCCAGCAGATCCAGTTGTACGTTACCCATAGAGCTTATCTGACCCCCGGAAGAAAAGCCAGGTTTGGAGGCTCGGCCATACAGAAATGCCCCAGGTGCGGGGAGGAGGAGGCAGGTCTGCTGCACATGTTCTGGGCTTGCCCCAAGGCGCAGAGATTCTGGGAAGAAATTAAGTTGAGATTGGCCAGTGGGGGAGTGGTACTTGACGTGAGGTCTGCTTGGGCCTGCATGTTGGGGAGTTTTTCCAGGCCACCTAACTCAAAGCACATCAGCAAGATGAAGGACTTGGCCTACATCTTGGCCAAGCGTAGAATAGCGATGTGCTGGAAAGCGGCCCATAGGCCCAAGGTGGAGACATGGTGGGCAGACCTCTTGAAATGGGCGTAGGCAGAAACTGCGGTATGGTATGAGGCAGTCACTAGAGGGGCGAAGAAGAAGTGGGCCCCTTGATAGCTTGGAGGCAACTGGTGACCTCGATGGCAAACCCTCACCAGGTCACTCATGTAGCGGAAGACTCAGACGAATTGACATGTACTGAGAGACCTGAGAATGCTCAGGCAGATGGCATGAATGTAACGACTCAAGTTTGCAGGGAGGGAGTTGGGTGGACGAAAGATGACACTGTATAATCTGATGTCTTGACACTGACTATGACCGTCCTAATTGGTTGTAATGTTTGATGTGTTGTTTGTTAAATAATAAAAACTGGTTTAAAAAAAAAAACTATTTCCAAAAGCAGTTGTGACCCGTCCCGAATTGGAACACAGCGTGAACCTTTGGATAGGTGCTCTACACCTGATAATGAGGGCTCCTATGCCATACAAAAAGGGCATACGCAGACTATCGCTTGCCGTTGTTCTGATCAGGGTATCGTTGACATTTCCAACTAACCGGATGAGTTCCCTGCTGGATCCAAGTCGGGCACAAAAAAAAAAATCAAAGTTCGGGGCCTTATGGACCCTAGGGTTTTCTCAATAGTCAAAATATTTAAGGAAGGGAACTGTGATGCTGGAAATGCTTTTGGAGGGACAGGCCTACTCGTCCTTGTTCTGTCACTTCTCTGTTGGCGTTTTCTGTGTGTTTTCACACAAGAGTCCAGTTTGGACCCCTGGCAAAGCAGCTCTTAATTTCTGTCTTTTGGTGAACAGTACCCATGAGTATTACTGTATGTTTTTAGGCACATGTGTGTTGCCCACAGAACAGGGTATGGGCTGGTGGAAGCTACATGCTGACTTCACCGTGGCTCTGGGTTTCCTCCATTTTTGGGATCAGGCTCTGCCATAGGAATCAATGGATTCCTACACAAAGGCAAGATGGCCACTGTAGCCTCTTGGTCTGTTTTGCCTTTACCCCTTTTTTTCTCAAAGTCCTTCGAATCCCTGACTCTGTTCCTTTCCCCTGAAGGGCTGTTGGGTGGAAGGACCATTTATGGTTCTGGGGCTACCTCCTGCCAGACTGACTGGAGCCTTCTGTAATGAATACAATGAAGTTCTCACAGGTTCTCTAGTGGGAACCACCTCCCATGTGGCCAGGGGACGGCAACCACTACCCGATCCTGACCCTGTGGGCGGTTACAGGAAGGAGGATCACATGGGAGGAGACAACCACCGGGGAGATGTTATAACTTCATTGGAGGAGTCGGTGTTCCCCCGCTTTACCATGGGAAAGACCCTCTAAAACTCAAGTCCTTAATGGCCTATTGTCAGATAAAGATTCCCCCTGTAGAGGAAGTCAAGGAACCTTTTCTCTACATCATTCAAGTCAGGCCCCCACTTTGCACCCAGAGACCCATAAATCACACATTACGGCCCTTGTTCTTGATGTGCCTTCATGTAAAGTCCAGGTGAAACACCATTTAAGATTTAAGAGTCCGAAAGGCAACCATGATTTCTAGTATTAACGTGCCTTTTTGTGAACATTTGTGAGAATAACTATGCAGGAGTTATAAGCCCAAAGAAAGTTATGGACTTCCACTCTCATAACCCCTCAGTTACTTAGACGAGCAGGAGGAGGACAAGGGAGTTTGTGCAAAGTGACAAGAGCACGAAGTACAACATGAAGGACTAGTTGTTTTTCCAAATCTGCAGTGAGCAGGACATTTAAAAATGGCAACTGCACTATGGAACAGTTTTGAGGTGCAGCAGAAGGTGCAGCAAGCAGTGCAGGGTGAGGCGTTCCCATCCGCGCTAGGGCTTCTGAGCGCGGGACACACCAAGAGAGCTGCCGAAGCAGAGAAGGCTACCAGGACAGGGAGAGCGATGCTGCGTGTGTGCCAGGAGGGCCGTGGAGACACCGGGAGTAATGCAGTGGCTTCTGGAGGTCGTGCCGCTTGGCGGAACAGCAGTCTTCACCCCAGGCTGCAAAATAAAGCTGGCATTTGACTGCGAAACCGCGCTGCACGTGGGAAAAGCATCTACACACTCCAACCTGGAAAACAGAAGAAGAAGCCATAAAGGAGAGGCACGCGCAACGTCAGATATGCTGAAAAAGACATGGAAGATTGCCCAAAGCAGCTCGGGACACCTGGGCGCGCCAGCAAGTAATTGAATTTATTTTTAAATTTGTTTATGGGCATTTTTCCAGCAATTTTGATTACATAACTTTCAAATGTGCCTTGCGCATATTCAATTTCAGTGCATTTCAACTTAACTTAAACATTATAACAAACAACAATAACTGTCTCCTTGTTTTTGTTCATGTGTTGCAGTCTCTCTTGTCCCGGGGAGGGGTTGGGGGGGATTGGGGGGGGGAGTTGTCAGGTTGCACAAGGGGGTGTGGGGGGGTGCCCTTCAGGGGCCAGTAATATCGTCAGTGAGGTCTCCTAGGTTGCCCTCGTCTGTCCTGCAGATGTGTTCGTCTCAGGCCTTTGATTCATGGGGGCTTGTCATCCGAGGGAGAAACATATGTCTGGTGAGTTCTTTCCATGCCTCGAGCGCCCTGCTGGAATCGTCAGTGGACCTGGCGACACACTCCTCCCAAGCCTTGGTCTCAGCTATCACCCATCGCTCCGTTTCACTGTGCCATATTTTGTATTGTGGTCCCGCAGGCTTTTTCCAAGACATGGCAATAGTTGTTTTGGCCAGTATGCACATTATGTCCATGAATCTAACTGTGTCCTTGAGCTTGGCTAACCTGGGGTAAGTTCCCAGTAAGCACTCCTCAGGTGTCCAATTGTATTTGGTCATGACTGCTTTCTCGCACGCCTGTTTTACCTTGGCCCACAGTTTCCTTGTTTTGGGGCATTCCCACATCATATGGATCAGATCGGCTTTCTCCCTCCTGCACCAGGTACAGTTTGACTGCGCTCGCTTGTTGAATTTGGCTATTCGGTTTGGGGTTAGGTAAGTTTGGTGCAGCACATTCAACTGTATCTGTCGGAATCTGTGGTTTCTTGACACCTCTTTGGGGAATATGAGCGCTCTGTTCCACTCCCCCTCTGTCATTTCTCTGCCTTTATCTGTTTCCCATTTATTTTTCATTTCCGTGCTCCGGCGGTTAGGTATATCGCTCAGGTTTCCGTATATTTGGGATATTGGTCTGCTGCCCTCCCCCATATTGTATAGCAGTGTTAAGAATGGTTCCATGTCCGGTTCTTCAGGCCATGCGTCCCATTTGTGTCGTGCTGTGGTGCGGACTCTTTGGTACCAGAGGAATTGACCCGTGTGAATGCCTTCTTTTTCCTGTAGCGAGGCAAACTCTTTAAAGGTGCCCTCCTCGTATAGGTCTCCCCAGGTGTAGACCCCTTCCCTTTCCCATAATCAGATTTGTTTCAGGTCTGTGGTCATTGTGCATAGGTCTGCGATCAGTGGTACTTCTGGCGCATAAGAGTTCTGAGTGCGGGTAAGCGTTTTCATTCTGTGCCAGATTTTCCTTCCCAGGGTGACGAAGATGGGTGCTTTTCCCAGCAGTTGTGGGGGTACCCAGACCAGTTCTTTCAAATGGAACGGGGGGG
Source organism: Ambystoma mexicanum (assembly GCF_040938575.1). Classification (NCBI taxonomy): domain Eukaryota; kingdom Metazoa; phylum Chordata; class Amphibia; order Caudata; family Ambystomatidae; genus Ambystoma; species Ambystoma mexicanum. The sequence continues at coordinate 868,133,739 of NC_090931.1, forward strand.
GTCATGGCTTACAACAAGGGTGTTTCAGCTGTGGGTTCGTCGGCAAACCATTTGGACACAAAGCTGAGCTGTGCTGCTAAGTAGTATTTTTCCAAGTTTGGGAGTTGGATGCCGCCCTGGCTGTATGGTAGAGCTAATGTCGATAGCGCTATCCTGTGTCTGTTTTTCCCCCGTATGAACTCTTTTATTAGTGACTCAAGCAGTCGGAAAAAGGGTTTGTTGATGTAGTAATGTACATTCTGGAACCCGTACAGGAACCGCGGTAAAACAATCATCTTGACTATCGAGGCCCTCCCCATCATCGATAGAGGGAGTCTTGACCAAAAGTTCATTGACTTGCGCAGTGCTGGGAGTGCTGCCTTTATGTTGTGTTCATGCATCAGTGCAGGGGTGTGCATTATTTGGATTCCGAGGTATCGGAATTAGGTGGTCTGCCATCTTATCCCCACCGCCGGGAGTGCCTCCATGTCCTCATGTTTCAGGGCCGCTAGGGGGAACAGGCAGGATTTCGACTTGCTGAATTGGATCCCAGATACCCTGGAGTAATTATCCAAGACTTCGAGCATGGTGGGCACATTGAGGTGTGGATTTCTGACGTACATAAGGGCGTCATCTGCGTAGAGTGAGATAACGTGATCTACCCCTCCCAGCCTTATACCGGCGTCGAAAAATTGCTTCCTAAAATAAATGACTATGGGTTCCAGTCCCAATATGTACAGCATTGGGGATAGCGGGCAGCCCTGTCTGGTCCCTCTTTGTATGTCCCAGGACTCTGACACGTGTTTCCCGGATTTCACCCTTGCTCTTGGTCTGCTGTATAATATCGTGACTCATCTAATAAACCCAGGTCCGAAGCCGAATTCCTTGAGTACAGCCACTAGCCACTCCCAATAGATGGAATCAAACGCCTTTATGGCATCCAGGGATAGTAGTGCGAATGAGCCCTTGTCCTCGTCAGTTTGCACTATAATGTGTTGCAGCCTGCGCAGGTTCATGGATGTGTTACGGCCTGGTACAAAGCCAATCTGATCGGTGTGTATTATGTCTCCTATTATTCTGGACAGCCGCTTAGCTAGTATCGTAGTTAAGATTTTCACATCATAGTTTAGCATCGCTAATGGGCGGTAGGAATCGCACAGGTCCGCCGGTTTGTTTGGCTTAAGGATCGGGACCACAAGCGTTTCTCTCATGCTTTCGGGCAGTATCCCCCTCTCGTATACCTCTTGATATACTTTATGTAGCAGGGGTGTCAGGGAGGGCTCATATACTTTATAAAACTCGGAGGGCAGGCTGAGTGTGCCATGGGCCTTGCACATGGCCAGGGACCTAATGGCTTCGGTTATGTCTTCAGGGGTGATTTCTGCTTCTAGTATAGTAACTTGATCAGGGGACATTCTAGGGAGCCCTATCTTGTCCAGTGTATCCATTATCTGTTCTTGGGGGACCTGGTCATCATGAGAGTATAGGTGTGCGTAGAAACGTTTAAAGGTGTCATTTATGTTCTGCTGTGCGTGGTGTATGTTACCTTCTTCATCTCGCAGTGAAGTGGTGGAGTGTCTAGGGCGTTCCAGGCGGCATAGCCAGGCCAGTAACCTGTCCGGTCTGTCCGCCTCTTCGTGTGCTCTGTTAGTTTTGGCAGTGAATTTTTCTAGCCTGCTCCACGCGGTCGCATTCTCCTCTCTGAGTTTCTGGAGTTCTGCTTCTCCCTTCCGTGTGCCTGTGGGGGTGGCCTCCAGCCTCTCAATCTCCTTCTCTACCTGATCTAGTTCTTTTCTGAACAGTTTCCTGATTCCCCCGGCCTTTGCAATGATTTCCCCCTTATCACTGTTTTTAAAGCTACTGTGTACTACTGTGTTCTACACTGCCCACGTTAACTCCTATATAGCTGTCGATAGCGTCTTGCAGTTCTTCTCGAAAGGCTGGGTCTTTCAGGGCTTCTACCGGCATTTTCCACATGGGGGTCTGGGGCCATTGTGGTTCCATGTTACTGAGAGCGGGGAGTGGTCAGAGATGGTTCATCCTAAGTATTGCGCGCCTTCCACTTGGGGTAAGTGTTCCCTGCCTATGAGGATATAATCTAATCACGTATGTAGATTATGCGGTGACGAGTAGTATGAGTAGCCTCTTATTGCTGGATGTGTTTCTCGCCATACATCAGCCAGGTCCAGCCTGTCTATCATTACAGTCAGGGCTGTTGTTGCTGCCGATGGGCCTTTCGATTGGGGAATGGATCTGTCCAGTATTGGGTTGCATACGCAGTGGAGGTCGCCCCCCGTATGAACAGGCCGCTTCTATGTTGTGTAATTTTGGGGTACAGTAGGTTCAGATGGGTCGGTATGTTGCTATTGGGGAAATAGGAGTTCATGATGCATATTTCTGTCTGCTCAATGAGACCCCATAGCATTACGAATCTGCCTTCCGGATCTATTTCTGATTTGGTCAGGCGGAAAGGGAGCTGCGGGTGGATCCAAGTATAAACTCCTCTAGCATATCTGGAGTAGACCGTGCCAAATCCCTGTCCTCCCCAATGGGTTTGGAGTTTAGCCATAGTGTCTGCCGTACAGTGGGTCCCCTGTAGTAACGCTATCATCACCCCTTTTCTGTGCAGATAGGCCTTGATTCTATTTCTGCGGAGATACGTCCCCAGGCCCCTCACATTCCATGTCAATATTCCAATTGCCGTTGTGGTCATGGTGGTACGAAAGGGATATTGCGTTTGTCCTGCTTCTCCCTCTTTAGTGTCCGTGGTTTAGGATTCTCAGATCCCTGGCTTACTCTCCTGCAAGGAATCTTGGTACAATTTCCAACTGCCTGGTATACTCGCATCCCAGGACTTTTGATATGTTTCACAGTTCGTTGATTCAACTTCAGCTGCCTGTGGTATTCAACTGCCAGGGCTCTAATGTGGCTCACAGTTCATTAGTATACCACAATAGAATATACTATGTGGTGCTTGGTATATCCATCTGTGGCAATATTCCACTCAACTGCGCTCACCTTGGCATCTCATGCAAATGTATTACGGTTTACCTTTGTTCTTTTGTCTTGTTTGCATTCAAACATTCTTCTTATGGCACTTTGCCTTTGTACTTTGCCTTGGTTGCATTCAAAGAAATCTTGCTACTGTACTTTGTCTTGGCTGCATTCAAACAAACTTTGCCTTTGTAATTTGCTTTGGCTGCATTCAAACAAACTTTGCCTTTGTATTTTTTCTGCATTAGCAATCTTGTACTATTCAATTACTTGCTGGGGGGGCGTGGCCAGCGCGCATGGCGTGAAGATGAAAACCGCCGGCACTCCTGCCCGCGATCCTGCTACGGACCGTCTAACTCTGGCAAAAGATAACAAACTGCTATAAACTTTGCAGCATCGGGAAGGGGAACAGTTTTCCAACTCCCGACTCTGCCTTGAAGAAAAAAATCAGACCCGCATTGCGTGCTAACGAAATGAGTGAAGCGAAGCCCCTACGGCCCGCAACAGACAAGCGAGCCGCGACGGAGGAAAGCATATAAGCAGGAGAACCCGCCACATGCTACAGGAATAATCCTTACATTGGATACAGCGGACATCCTGAGTGGCGCTTGGATGTGCAGCTGAGCCCCCGGTGCCGGTGTGGAACAACAAACTGGTGACGGTGATTGCGCGAGTCACGCTCCCCCGGGCAAAACACTGCTGTCGGGGTACCGCTGCTGCGGAGGGAGCGCCAATAAGGAAGAGGGAGAGGCACGCACTGTGCCCGGGAGCTGGACGCGCTGGTGGAACGCGGCTCCATCGGAGCCTTGACGATGAGGAGGAGGGACACAGCCCGGACTACACTGGAGCCCGGGCAACACATGACCAGATAGCACACGGACCCCGAGGCTGTGGGGTCGCAGGCTACCCTGGCCGTGACGGAGCGGGCGAGGGGCCCAACAACAGCTGCCTCAAAGCGGGCCGAACCAGGGCGTTGGGGACTCACACACCCCACTGGAGGCTGAGGCTCAGGCACAGAGCCAACACTGCAACAAAAATCAGCCGCCCAAACATTAAGGCGGAGAGACAGCAGATCAGTTTACAGGGCCCAAGTTGTCACCGGGCCTGGCGACAGAATTCATCGGATCGCAGGGGAATACGGCAATGCGACGGCCCAAGAGCGGGAAGGGGCATGCTAAATACCCACCAACCAGGAGCAGAGGGAAAGCGGCACCACGAAAGGTAGGACACAGTGATAACCAGACCTCCTCGCGGAGCTCCGGGCCCTGAGGGGGAGAAGACCCATTGATCACAGTGTCCCAGATCCACAGTAATAAGGGTTGAACCAGCAAGGGGCTGACACCATGACTGCTCAGCCACACAAACAGAAGGGGCTGTCGACAGTCCGAAAAACCACAGCTGCAGACGTACATGGCTATAAGGAGAAGTCACACCACTTGGCAGCCAGCAACACAGAGACCGTAGGCCCCAGTAACGATAGCCACTGAACCACAATCAGGGAACAGGAGAGTACCCCTGACCTGAGGCGGAGAACCGAATACCCAGAGACAGGAGATGTCACCACCCAAGGGCAAACGAAAGTCATAACAATGGACTCCTACACAACGGTCAGGCCCAAGTAGCAGCAAGACGCAGGGGCAACAGAAGAACAAACGACCCAGGAAGCTGACCCCACGAACATGCAAGTACTACAGGCCATAGCGGCGCTACGCACCTCAATCAAAACCTAAATAGATTAAGTCAAATCGGACATACAGTTGATAAGACAGGACGGCTGCAATCTCACTGAAAAAGTGACTACAGCAGAGACTACCCTGCAGGACAACGTAGAAAGCACAATGGACCTCAAGTCCATGGTCCAGGACCTTGAATTGAAGGTAGCAAGGCTAGAGGCGAGGTCAGAAGATGCAGAGGGGCGGGCCTGCCGCGATAACATCTGAATCCTAGGGGTCCCGGAGGGAATGGAGGGCCTGGGCCCAACGGAATTCATAGAGACAATGCTACAGCAGGAAATCGGGACCGGCAATCTGTCCCAGGGATTCTCGATAGAACGAGCACACAGGTCTCTGCAAAAAAGACCTCCACCGGGCTCGCACCCGCACCCAATGATCGCTAAAGTCCTAAATTTCCGCGACAGAGAGACAATATTACGATTCTCGAGAGAAGGAGGGGAAATCAAAAGACAAGATGCCAAAATAGTCATGAACCCGGACTACACTCTTGTCGTTCAACAGGCAAGGAATTCATTTATTCCGATGAAAACAAGATTACGTGAACTTAACCTCAATTATATGCTAATGTACCCGTCGCGCCTTAAGGTGATACATAAAGGGAAAGCCGTCTTTCCAGAAACCCCGGCGGCGGCAAACATGTGGCTCGAACATAATAACCTTGCAAATGGCAAGGATGGAACAGTGAAAGAGATCACGGGCCACTGAACACTCGATGTAACAGGAAAAAACCGATGCTCGTACAACAGAATGGGAACAACTAAGGTACCTCACTAAGAACTGCAGTATTAAGGAAGCAACATCGGGCAGGAGCGCACCGACCTACACGAACGTCGATGACGTCGACACACCCCTCCAGGACACGTGTAGGCCAACCGCCAACACAACACCCGCACCGGGAGGCCTGGAAAGGCCCCGAAGGCTTGGGAGCCCCTGAGCGCTGCAAGTTGGAAGAAAGTCCTGGCAGGCGAGTGCACCAGGTGGTTGAAAATTTTATAAAGATTCCTGGCAGGGAAGTATACCAGGTAATCTGCAAGGATACAAGAACCTTTACAGCAAGACTGTTGCATAACTATTTGCTTGAACAGAACATTTTGTTTAACAGGAACTTTGTGAGTCCAGTGAAGACACCAAGGAACTGTTAACTAAAGAGACATTTTGCCTGCCTGTTTACCAATCTAGGGGTAGTTTGTTTAGAAGTGTGAGGGTCAGGATACGTTGTTTTAGACACAGACATTTTTTCAGTTACTGACATGCTGACACAGACCGATCCTTAGCTTTAGTTTCTAGGTTGGGAAGTTCCTCTTTAGAATAGGGCTAGAGAGGCGTATTTCCAACCCATTTTTATTTAATAAAAATGTCTTTAGGTAAGAATACAATAACTTGTGTCCGTCTCTCATTTCTAACCCCACGCTTCCCAGGGACTGCTAGTTGTGGGTACACCCTTGGTGTGGGAACTGTATGAATGGAGTATGATGTCAAATCACATTCTGTGTTGTGCGTGTCTGATTCTGGTTGGTCATGCCACCAGGTACCCTGATGCTATACCCCTTCGGACCATAACCGCCAATGTGGTTGCCAGGGCCCTACTGGGCTTTTTCACCAGGGTGGGCTTCCCTGAAGAGGTAGTCTCTGACAAGGGAGCCACCTTCATGCCTAGTTACATACAAGCAATGTGGAAGGAGTTTGCTGTAACTTACAAGTTCTCTACATTCTACCATCCCCAGACCAATGGCCTGGTTGAGAGATTTAACAGAACTCTCAAATGCATGTAGGGTGCTTTGGAAGAGCCCATGAGAAGGAAATGAGACCTTGTATTACCATGCCTGCTGTTTGCTAATAGAGAGGTGCCTCAGTAGGGCGTTGGTTTCAGCCCCTTTGAGTTTCTCTTTGGACATCCAGTGAGTGGTCCCTTGCCTTAGTTAGAGAAGGCTTGGAAGCCACACCTCAGAAGGGGGATGGCACAGATGATGGACCAGGCATCCACAATCGTCAAGGCCAGCCAACAACTGAACAAGTACTGGCATGAACTTAAAGCCTCACAGCTAGACTGGACTCCTGGCCAGTAGATCCTTGTGATGGAGCCCACCAAGCCTCGAGCTTTGGCAGACAAGTGGACTAGATCCTTCAGCATAATATCCAAGATTGTAAAGTGAACTATCTGTTTGACATTGGTATCCCTGGCGTAGTCCCTCAGGTCTTCCACGTTACCAGGCTCAAGCCATACCACAGAAGGAGGAGATTGAGCCCCTTCCTGACTTGCTAAACAGAACCCTCAGAATGGCTCAGTGGAGGGAAGGGATTTCATCTCTCTCCAGATCCAACATCAAAGCAGAAGAGGGCCTGCATGGCTTTGATCCAGCAGTATTTATCTCTGTTTTCATTGACACCAGGCCACACCCCATGGTGCAGGCATGAAATTGACACTGGTGGCAGTGTACTTGTGGAAAACAGCTACAGGATGTCAGACACTGTAAACACCACATTGAGACAGAGCTCACCAATATGTTGGATTTCAGTGTAGTTTAAGCATCAACCAGTCCTTGGTCCAGCCATGTGGTCCTTGTTCCCAGGCAGGTACCAAAGATTGGAGGTTCTGTGTGGACTACAGAGGAGTCAATGCAGTCACTGGGAGAAACCAAAGGGTGTCTCACCCGCTAGTCCTCAGGGACTTGCCATCCAGGTGTCCAGAACAGGGCCATCGCTTTTGGATCCAGTTCTTGGTGGTGGACCCTTGCGGCAGGATCACCTGGGTGAGGGGTCTTTGGAGATTGGGGGTGAGGCGACCAATGGTGAGACGCGGTATTCCCCCCTTTCCTGTACATAAGACCCATCCTATTTTATAGGCTCCTTCAATGTCCCCCCTTTTCACACAAACACTGGGTCGAGGTTGACGGTGACTAGAGTAAAGAGGCTAACCCTTATATATCTCATTGGACATGTTCTGTCAGGCAAAGTCGGGCCCTTGACATTAAGTGCATATATTAGCTCTCCTCACACAGATAAAAGGCAGAACATAGAGGCACACTCTGAGCAAGGTAGAACACAAGCAAGAGCAAAACTTTTGGGGCGAAGGTGAACCTACTGGAGTAGAACAATGAACCGAGGGACAAGTGTAAAGGGTAGAGGATCCCAGGACTTCCCTGCAGGAGATCGGTGCCTCCAAAAGGCTGTGAAAGACGTGGAGAAGGCCATATCCCAGACAAGAAGACTGCATTGTGTTTCAAGGATGCCAGCAACCCTCCCTGGGGAACGGCAGAGTTGGGGAGGCGAGGCCACGCCTTTGGTATTACCTTGACTCGTGGATTAAACAAGAAAGAAATGCACACAGCCGGTGAGGCGGCAAGTGACATGAAAGACCGTTGTGTGTTAAGGAAAGATTGAAGTTGCAACAGTGTATCGCACAATTGAAGGCTGCACACGGGTGGATGAGACACAATGGAAGGCAGACCTGTGATGAACTTTTAATTACTGGCAGCTGTGAAACCAGCGATAGTGAGTAGCAGAGTGGTCTGGCGAAAGGAAGTAGCCCACTCGAAAGTCTCTGTGAAAGGTGAAATGTTTTTGTTATGTAGCGATAACGTAAATGAACTATAAAAAAACAAAGTGATCAAAATTAACCCCAGGAGAAAGGGCGGGAGTAAAAAGGTGAATATTGAACTTTTGTGCTTTTGATGTCAAACTACCCAGACCAAGAGATAATGGGGAAAATAACACAATATTGTGAGCTGAAGGGAAAGTCGAAGTGGTCTTGTGGAGGTCTACACTAAAAGCCACGCACATTTGAAAGTCTTCGACATCAGGAAAGGGTCTGAGCCCGACTGAGGGAGACCGGAAGTGTGATAAAATTAGGCTTGTGGAAGGGAATCCCTGAACGTGTTGTTTGAAAGGTCTGAGCCCGACTGAGGGAGGCCTACGTGAACTTTGTGTTGAACTGTGTTTTGAAAGCTGGAAAGAGAGACTTTAACGTGGAAGGCCAGGCGTGCCTCGATTCACGTTTTGAATTGCCTTTGTTTTAAGAACCTGAGCCAGAGTGTGTCATCTTGTCTACAAGAACGACCTTACTACATGCTGTCTAACATGGGGAGGAGAGCTCACTCAGCTACATTTATTCTTTATATTCTAACACTGATTTTTTGCATACATATTCTCCTTCACACACATTTTGTACAGGAGATAGGACAGGCTTTAGGTTTCGAGGGGATTGGGTCCTCCGACGTATTCCATATCTATGACATGTAATCACCACAGCTGTGCTGCTTCGGAAACTTTTTTCGGCGTCTGTGTCCTGCGTCGATCACGTCGATGCGCCGTGTCGAGGACCTCGTCCGACATCATCCGATGTGATAAGTATGACGCACGACGCCCGTAGCCTCAGTTCCGTTTTTTCCACGAACGTGTTGCTTTGTGAATCTCGGTTACACCTCGACTCTTTGGAGTTCTGTTCTTCTCGGTTCTTCGAACCTGTTCGTTTTTGTGAGAAAATCCTTTGTGTGAAGATGTCTTCTACTTCGTCTTCGACCCCGCGTCCGCGCTTCAAGAAGTGCGGGGACTGTAGGTCCAAGATGTCGGTGACGGACTCGCACGACGCCTGCCTCTGGTGCCTCAGGGAGGCCCACGACACGGATGACTGTATCGACTGCCAGTCGCTCACGTCCAAGGCCTTACGGGAACGTAAGAAGAAGTTGTCGGTAGGTCGGGTGTCCAAGCCCCGGAAGTCGAACTTTGCGGGGCTTTCGACGGATGATTCGAGAGGTGACTCTCCGCGTCATCGTCGGAAGTCTCGTGGGTCTCCTTCTAGGAGACGGTCTCGCCACTCCTCGGCCTCTTCGAGGCATTCTTGGAAGCGCCGACAGCGGTCGTCTTCAAGGTCCTCTTCTGAGGACAGTGCCCGGCACGTCGCTTACCCCACCAGCCGTGCGGCGCCGGAGGGATGGGCTTCCTTTGGGAAGAAAATGCTGGCGATTCTTGAGTCGCAGGGTACTAAGCCGTCCGCGCCCCCGAGTGGGGTCGGCCATGAGAGGTCAAGAGATACCACTCGCAAAAGTGGTCGGCACGAGTCACGGGAGAGGTCCCGTTCGGACAAGGGGACTCGTTCTCGACGTACCCGGTCCTCGACGCGTTCGAGACCGTGTGCACCTGTGATGTCTTTGAGGAAGACATCGACACCTGAGGCGTCGAGGGCGTCGACAGGCTTTCTCGAGGCTCCGGCTCCGAGGGAGTCGTCGAAGCCGTCGACGCTCAGGTCGTCGAAGGACACGCTCGGGGCTCCGGCTTCGAGGACTGTGTCGACGCTGTCGATGCTGGCGGTGCTGCATCTGATGTCGACGCCGATTTACTCGACATCAACGCCGATCCTCTCAGCGCCGATGCCTGTTCTCTTGACGCGGGCGCCGATTCAGTCGACGCCCTCAACGCCTTTCGAGGCCGGGGTGTCGGAGGTACCCCGTGGCGACCCCCTAGGAAGGCTCTGGTTAAGAGCAAGCACTCTCGGGTGCCTTCTTTTCGCCACCTGGAATATATTTCGGAGGTGGATGAGGATTCTGATGGCCTGGTTCCTAGTCAGGTTGCAGATGAAATGGTCTTGGGCCATAGTCAGTTTGACGATTTGAGGCAGTCACTGCATGATGCCAGTGGACTGGACACCTCTCCGGAGGTAGAGTTTTGAGGGCCTGAGCCTGGCTCTCATACCGATTCGGGTATACGAAGTCGGGGTTTGCTCCTGATGTGCAGTCCCGGCTCCTCAACATGCCCTTGACAGTGAACACCTTTTTGGCAGCAAGGCTGATAAGAGCCTTGAGAGGTTGCAGACCTCCAAAGCTGCAGCGAAGTCGTTGGGCGCTGCGGTTCGCCAACCTCTGCCTTTTCGTCCTAGGGGACAGCAATGGAGGGGTGGTTCCTTTCGCTATTACTCGTCCTTCAGTAAAGCGAGAGAAGCTGGCAGTCAAAGAGGCCAGCGCAGGGGTACCAGAGGTGGACAACAGGGTACCCGTGGTGCCAAGGCCCCTCGGGCAGTTGCCTATTTGCCCTCCGGTAACGCCGCAGCCGCTACCACTCAGTCATGAGGCCATGTTCCATGGTTCGCCAGTTGGGGGAAGGCTGGCGCAGTATCTTGTAGAGTGGCGTGCCATTACTTCAGATGTGTGGGTTCTGGAGATCATAACCCACGGCTACTGTCTTCCCTTTCGGCAGAGGCCTCACTACAATCCACCGGGGAACCTCTCTTTCCAGAGTCCGGATCCGCTCCTTGCGCAGGAAATTCAAGCCCTGCTGGAGAAAGGCACCATAGAACTGGTGCCTATAGCGGAGAGGAACAGGGGATGGTATTCCCCTCATTTTTTGATTTCAAAGAAAGACGGGGGATTGAGACCCATCATGGACTTGCGTGGTTTGAACAAACTCCTCAGGAAGGACAAGTTCAAGATGGTTACTCTCTCTCAAGTCCTCCAGGCCCTTCAGCTTCAGGACTGGTTGGTGTCTCTCGACCTCAAGGATGCTTACTTCCATGTGCCGATCCATCCCAAGCACAAGAAGTACCTGAGGTTCGCGGTTGGCGACTCGCACTTTCAGTTTCGGGTCCTGCCATTCGGATTGACCTCCGCCCCGAGGGTTTTCACCAACCTCATGGTGGTGGTGGCAGCGCATCTCAGGCAAGGGGGGATTCACGTCTACCCCTACCTGAACGATTGGTTGATCAGGGGGAGCTCTCCTGAGCAAGTCCTGGATCATCTGTCCGTCACCTGCCACTCCCTTCACAGGCTGGGCTTCTCCCTCAATTTAAAGAAGTCCCATTTGACGCCAACACAGCGGCTCCAGTACATCAGAGCAGTGCTTGACACTTCCCTGGGGCAGTGTTTTGCTCCCCAGCTGAGGGCTCTTCACATTCAGCAGATGGTGCACAAGTTTCAGCATGCCCAGACGCTCCCAGCGTTCGAGTTCTTGAGGTTGCTCGGCCTCATGGCATCCTGCATTCTTCTGGTGCCAGAGGCTCGCCTGCGGATGAGATCTTTGCAGTGGGCACTCAAGATGCAGTGGTCGCAGGCCTCCGGCAGGATGTCGGCCCCGGTTCAGGTGCCGCCCTCGGACGCCCAGGACCTTCTGTGTGGGCCGTCGAAGGCAACTTGATGAAGGGGGCTCCATTTTGGCTTCCCTGGCCGGAGGTGACGATCGTGACGGATACATCCCTCACGGGATGGGGAGCTCATGCCAACGAGCTGACAGTCAGCGGTCGTTGGTCTCTGTCAGAGTCCAGACTCCATATCAATCTGTTGGAGCTGAGGGCCGTCAGGCTAGCCCTGAAGGCTTTTCTGCCGACTGTGCGAGGAAAGAATCTCCTGATCCTGATGGACAACACAGTGGCCATGCACTACCTCAACAAAAAGGGGGGGGGCAGGGTCACTTCTTCTGTGCAGGGAGGCGATGCAGCTCGAGTTCTGGGCCATCCAGCAGGAAGTTTCGATCTCGGCAGTTCATCTGGCCGGAGACGAAAACGTGACGGCTGATGCTCTGAGCAGGCAGAGCACGATCTCTCACGAGTGGGAGTTGGCTCGGGAGATTCTCCTGGAGATCTTCGCCCTTCGGGGGACCCCTCAAGTGGATCTCTTCACCTCCAGTGTCAACCGGAAGTGCAAGAGGTTCTGCTCGCGGGAATTTCCTCCAAAAGGAGCCTTAGGAGACGCATTCGTGGTGGAGTGGTCGTTCCCGCTGCTGTACGCGTTTCCTCCAGTCTCCGTCATCCCGCAAGTGCTGCGGAGGTTACAGAAGTTCGGTTCCCGGATGATCCTCATTGCTCCAGCGTGGGCTCGGAGGACGTGGTACCCGGACCTTCTCGACTTGTCCATCTGGCCTCCACGTCGTCTTCCCTACCGAGATGATCTGCTCTCACGGGAGGGGGGTCAGGTTCTCCATCCAGAGGTCAGAACCTTCAACCTTCACGCTTGGCTTCTGAAAGGTTGAGGTATAAGGATTGGGACCTCCCTGAAGACGTGATGGAGGTGTTGCTCTCGGCCCGACGACCAGCAACAAAGTCTCTGTACCGTTGCCATTGGCGTAAGTTCTGCGACGGTGCAGAGTTCAGAATGTGGATCCTTTTGCATGTGACATCCCCATGGTTCTGTCCTTTTTACTTTCTTTGGCCCACAGGGGCTTGCAAGTGGGTACCAATAAAGGTTACCTGGCGGCGCTGTCCATCTTTAAGCGCTCGTCTGAAGAGTGTTCCTACTTTAAAATACCTTTAATTTCACAGTTTCTGAAAGGGCTCACCAATGTGTTCCCTCCGTCACCTTTCCTGGTGCCCGGTTGGGATTTAAACCTTGTTCTTAAGTTTCTTATGGGTGCTCCATTTGAGCCTTTGCATTCTTGCCCTTTGAGGCTGTTAACTCTGAAAACTGTGTTTTTGGTTGCGGTTACTTCCGCTCGCAGAGTGAGTGAGTTACAGGCACTTTCAGTTAAGCCACCCGACACTGTATTTCTCAAGGACAGGGTTGTCCTTAGAGTTCGTCCTTTTTTTCTTCCGAAGGTGGTTTCGGAATTTCATTTGGCCCAGAAGGTTGTTCTTCCGGCATTCTATCCTCCTCCGCATCCTGGTAAGGAAGAGGAGAGGCTCCATAGGCTTGATCCTAGGAGAGCTTTAAGCTTTTATGTTTCACGCATGTCCCGGGTCAGAGTGGACGATCAACTCTTTATTGGTTACGCTGGAAAGCGTTTGGGACAGGTTGTGACGAAACAGACTTTGTCTCGCTGGATTATTTTGGCCATCTTGGAGTGTTACCGCTTGGCGGGTAAAGACCCACCGGCTGGCTTGCGGGCCCATTCTACCAGGGGTATGGCTGCATCTACTGCCCTGCAGAGGGGTGTTCCTATTCGCAACCTCTGTGATGCAGCCACCTAGGCTTCAGTACATACATTTGTACGTCACTATTCCCTCGATTCCATCCGAGGACAGGATCTGGCCTTTGGCAAGGCGGTCCTTTGCTCTGCTATTTGATTGGCAATTCTAAATTTTGATTCTAAATTCTTTCCCTCCTCCTTGCTCTGGTACTGCTTTGGGAGTCTGTCATAGATATGGAATACGTTGGAGGACCCAATCCTCTCGAAGAACAAGTTACTGTCTTACCTGGTAACGTTCTTTCGATGGGATTGTCCGACGACGTATTCCTTATCGCTTTTTTCCCTGCCTTCCCCGCTGCAGAATTTCTTTTGCGATTGCAGCTTACGTTCCGCAAGGCTGTGTCTGACTGGCAGTTGACTAATGTCACACGTTCTGGGGGAAAAAAACTACAACTGAGGCTACGGGCGTCGTGCGTCCTACTTATCACATCGGATGACGTCGAACGTCGGAGGAGGTCCTCGACACGGCGCATCGACGTCATCGACGCAGACGCCGAAAAAAGTTTCCGAAGCAGCACAGCTGTGGTGATTACATGTCATAGATATGGAATACGTCGTCGGACCATCCCATCGAAAGAACGTTACCAGGTAAGAAAGTAACCTGTTCTTTGTTAGTATAGGCCATTTTGATTTGACCGACTCAACTATGACTGTTATATTTATTATTTGATGATAGAGACTAATCCCATCCTAGCTATAGGACAAATAAGTTTTTCCAAACCCTGAAAATTGATTAAAGGTTTTACAAATTGTACCTTTTGTGTCAGTGTCATATTTGTGATACCATGCCTCCCTTACATCACCAAGACTGATGCTCACCCATTGCCAAGGGCTGATGATTGTGTGGACACCGTCGATGCTGCCAGGTTTGTAAGCACCTTCAACCTCGCATCAGATTGTCAAATAGCTCTGACTGACCAGGCCAAGGAGAAAACAGCTCTCTCAACCCCTGATGGGCTCTACCAGTTTAGAGTCATGCCTTTTGGGTTGAAGAATGCCACTGCCACCCTCCAAAGGCTAGCCAATCAGGCCTTCTGTGAGGCCTATCTAGATGACATTGCTGTCTACAGTTCCACTTGGGAAGAGCATTCTGGATTAGGTGTTTCAGGCCATGAAAAGGGCCAACCTCACTATCCAGGCCACAAAGTGCCAGATAGTCCAGGGTAAGGTCACTTACCTTGGCCATTAGGTAGGAGGGGGTAAAATCCATCATATCCCTAGCAAGGTACAAGATGTGCAGGACTGGGAGACTTCCACTACTCAAACCCAGGGGAGAGCTTTTCTGGGCCTCACTTGGTACTACAGAAACTTCATGGCAGTCTATGGCACTATAGCTGACACTCTGATCGCTCTGACATCACCCAAGCAACCTAGGAAAATTAAGTGGACGGAAGACTGTCGTAGGGCCTTTGAAGGCAAGTCTGTGCAGGGCACTTGTGTTGTGTGCTCCTGGCCAGAGCAAACTCTTTGTTGTACAAGCTAATGCCAGTGACACAGGAATTGGAGCTGTCTTTGTTGGATGACAGAGGGAGAGAGCATCCCATAATGCTTATCAGTAGGCAACTGAAAGGTAGAGTACTTGGGTGGGCCACTCTTGAAAAGTAATCCTTTAGTATTGTTCGGAGCCTTAGGTGTTTTAGACCTTACCTTACCTTACTGGTTCTACCTTCAAGGTACAAACTGACCATATGCCCTCAAAGTGGCATATGCAGATGAATGGTGAAAACCCCATACTGATCAGGTGGTCCATCAGCCGGCAAGGGCTAGACTTCACCACTGAGCATAGACCAGGGAAGAGTTGCATCGATTAGTTCACCCTAAGCTCAGTCTTGGGTGGGGGCAAATGTGAAGCTGGAAATGCTTTTGGAGGGACAGGTCCTCCTTGTTCTTGTCCTGCCACTTCTCTGTTGGTGTTTTCTGCACGGGAGTCCATTTTGGACCACTGGCAGTGCAGTTCTTCATTTTCACCGTTGGTGAACAGTAAAAATGGGATACCCTGATGCACCCCTCATGTATTTGTTTGGGCACATGTGAGTTGCCCACGGAGCAGGGCATGGGCTGGTGGCAGCTACATGCTGATTTGGCAGTTGCTCCGGGTACCCTCCATTAAAGGGGTTCCAAGGCCATGCCACAGGAATCAATGGATTTCTACACAAAGGCAAGATTGCCCCTGTAGCCTCTTGGTTTCTTTTGCCTTTACCCCTTCTTTGTAAAGGTCCTGAGAAGCCCTGGCCCTGTTCCCTTCTCCATAATGGCTGTTGGGTGAAAGGAGTTTATATGGCTCTGGGGCTGCTTCGTGCCAGTCTAGCTAGAACCTTTCCAGGGACTGCTTGTTGTGGGCACACCCTTGAGGTGGGACCTGTATGAATGAAGTATGAAGTCAAATCACATTCTGTGTTGTGGGTGTCTGGTTTTGGTTGTGTTACACAATGCCTGAGTCCGCCCTGACTGAAACTGGAGTGAATGCAGTGTAGTGCTCTGAAAGGCTGGGGAGTTGCCCCCAATTCACATCCTGTATTGTGGGTGTCTGGTTTGTGGTGAAAGGCCTGAATGCCTCTGAGCCTTATTGGGTGCTGCCTGCATGAATGCAGTTGTGTGTGATTGGCTGGCTGAGCCTCTGTGAATGGGGAGTGTTTTGTATAACAGGGGACCTCACACTCACCCCCTTGTCAGAAGCAAGCAGCTGGAGTCATATTAAGCTTGTATCCTAGGTACAGCTGGAGGAAGAAGTTTGCGGCTGCAACTCTTCAAGAAATCCAAAGGCTGCTTTGCTGACTCAAGGACTGAATAGAGAGTACCTGGATTGGCGATCTCATCCTGTAGCTATGAGGGGACATTGTGCAACTGCTGCTCTTCACCCGAGGTTTCCTGGAACGCCAGTCCTCTGTGCCTGCCGTGTCTGGGGAAGGGATCTTTGTGCGTCCAGAAGAGGAGTGCGTGGACATCTTGAAGCCAAGAAGTCCATCTGTGTTTCTCAGGGTCCAGAGGAGGGTTTTAGAAGCCAAGCTGCTGGGTATCGCCCAGAAAAGGGGGATACACTGGCATAGTGCTGTCTGACATCAGGAGCTGCCAAAGTTCCAAATAACTGAAGAATTCTTCAGGGGGCGCTGCTGCCATGACATCTGCCTAATTTTCCATTCTGGACAGGATCCAGGGTCGCTGCCTGTAGAGGAGTGTCCGCCAGTGGTTTTCCAGCCACTAATCCACAAAGAAAGCATCCCAAGGGTCCGGACTTGATGAGGGTCCGCATTCCAGTTCAGTGCTCCAATCCAAGTCACCAGAAGCCAACCTGTCGTCCATGCTGTGGCTGTAGCACTGAAGAATTGAAAGGCAGGCAACTGCAAAATACTGATACCAGAAACATGCTGCTGCCACAGCACCCGTCGCCACCGAAGGTCACTGATGACCAGCAAAGGTCTTATCTTCTTCATGCAAGCCTTGTCAAGGTCCACAGGAAGTTCTAATTTCGTGGGGCATCCGAGCCAGTGTAGCAACTCTCGACAATTTATACCACTGCGACAGCCCTGCAATGCTGCCTTTCTGACAGTGCTTGCTTCCCTTCTTCTGCTCGACACTGACATCCTAGCCACTCCTTATTCCAAGGAGGGTCCATCCTTGAGGAGTTCCATCGAGTAAAGCCAAGAGACTCCACCACTTTGCATGCCAATGCACCAAAGCTACTGTGATGAGGAACATGCTATTCCATCCTCAGTATTCATCCAGGGGTCCCAGATTCATCTTGAATCCTGTTCTCCCGTGGCTTCCCAGGTACTTTGGGGTAGTGGGATATGTAGAAAGAGAAGCAGACTATTAATGAACATATTTGGAGTGTGCTGTAATATACAACATAAAGTGCACCTTAACGTTTCCTTACAGGTCACCCAGTAATGCATTTTTGGTCCTAAAGATCGCATTATGCCAATGTTCTGAATATTGCTTGCCTTTCTACATTAATGTCTATGAAGTTACACAATGCTCAGTAATTATTATGCTTTTTAATAACTCTCAGCAATTGCTGACTTTTTACTGACTCCAAGTATACTACTGTGATACCACAATGAGTTGTATATATTATTGCCAGTAGTAGAATGGCGTTGCAGGGGTACATGGTGTGTTTTTATTGGTATAATATTACCTGAAGTTTATTTCACTTAATAAGAGAACTGTGTTAGCACATAACATAGTGTGTGACCATTCCTTTATGGGGAGCTTGGGGACTCAAACTGTACCTAAGAACCAGCCTGAATCACTTCCCTTGAGTCTCAGCCTTGGTTGCTCGTCCATAGCTGCCATTACAGAAACTTGGCTGGGGTGCTCTGTACCTCTACCCCAGTATAGTGGGTAAAAGTACAGAAACCCCCTACAGTCTTTACAGGAATGATGATGATGGATTGGATAAACAGTTCTTACTTGGTGTACATTTCCATACGATTCCCTCTTTCTTGTTCCGTGTTTTGAATTCTGATGATCTCGAATATGTGGAGCTACTCGATTGTACTAATGATAGGGTCACAAATGTATACTGTTATTTGAGTGACACGGTACGATTAATCAGAAGTCATTTGCCAACATAACTTAGAATGGGTTACGACTTGGATGTGGGTGGTGACAGACTGGATGTTAAGGGGAAGAAGCTACGGGCCGGCACTTATTTTTTTGGACCTTCGAATAACCACTAGCAAGCAGGGGAGACTTATTACCAGTGAGTACCTGAAAAGTATGGACGTGCATGTAGATTTTGACTGGAACTGGCTTGCTGGGTTTTTACTGTGAGGGTAGGCAGAAGAACTTGAATTTGTGAAATTCTTTCGTGGACTTTGCGGGGACGTGGTCACTACTGTAGTGGGGGGCTCATTGGCATCGCTTGCAGATGTGGACATTGTTCTAATTCAGGAAAGCTGGCTAGTAACTGATTATCAGCTAGATGGATACAATTTATTTCAAAATAGTGTAACTAAAGGACCATTGGGCCGTACGTATGGTGGGCTTTTGATTGGGGTAAACAACTCCGTAGCAGCAGATCCTGTTGATATGCCCACTAATGAGAAGAATGTATTAGCTATAGAAGTGACCTTGTAAGTTTACTGTGATAAAAAGAGATTGCTGGTGGTTAACGTTTACTACCCCCAGTGGTCATGACACTGAAAATATTCAGGAAAGTATACCGGAAGTCCTACTTGATGGGCAGGTATCTAATAATTCTGACATGATTTTAGTGGGCGGAGATCTCAATGCCCGCTGTATAGAAGAAGAGTCTGTAGAAGATGGCAATTGTGTTGGAGCCGCCAGTATAATGTTGCAAACTAAAAGCAATAGACAAGGACGGAAATAGTTAGTTTTATGAATTAGTTCGAAATGTCTATGCTGAATGATAGGACAAAGGGAGGTATTGCGGGTATCCACACTTGGTCTGGTGGAAGCAGTGAGGCCATGCTAAATTATTTATTTTGTAATAGGGGAACAACCTCACTGGTTACTGGTCTGCAGGTGTGTCCCAATCGCTTCAGTGATCATGCAATGCTGAGGCTATGGCTCCCAATTGATAGAACTGAAATCACCCCCCTAGTAGTAGGAGACATAGATGTAAGCATTTGGGGAAGTAAGGTCAGTTGGACTAAGAGTAATCTAGCAAAAATGAGTGTGTTACTAATTCCATAAGCAATGCGAGTACTGTGGTTACTCAACTCGATTACAGCTAATCCGATTGTAAAGTTGTTTAAATCACTTACCTCTGGGATCGCTTTGCAGAGCAGAATATATTCTCTGAAACAAGGGAAAATATATCGGAGAAGGGATGGGTAAAGCCGCACAACATGCAGACTACCAATAAACGCCTGGATGCCAAGTATAGGCAGGCAGAGGGGGATTCACTCATATTGTCAGTGCACCCTCAACCTCATTCCTCTGTTATAGCTCCAGCCTCCCTTTATTCCAAACTGCGGTCTTCTTCATCTGCGCCCACCTCAGCACTCCAAGGGAAGGAGGAAAAGCTGGTGGAGTCCTATGGCAAGAAGATTTACTGTCACGCTCCACCTGTGCCAGGCCAACGCTGACGCAATGTTGGCTGCAGTGAATCAAAAGATTTGAAGGGAGATTGCACACTTCCTCCCAGAGCTCCCCGCGCATATTCAGGCACGCTTCAAGGCTGGGTTGGCAGAGACGAAAATCATGGCTCAAGATATCATGGAGTCTACTGTGGTGCACATAGACACCGCTGGTAGAGCTATCTGCATCGCCACTGACATGAAGATGACAGCTTGGCAGAAGGTGACCAAGTTTAACCCTGATGTGCAGGGGTGCATTCTTGACATACCATTTATGGGGGGGGCTTGTTTCACTCAATCACGGACAAGGAACTTGACAAGAAGAAAAATAGCTCGCAAACAGCTAAGCCCTTGTCAGTAGTTACAAAATCGCTGCCCAAGGCCTATAGCCAAGGTCACTATGCTCACAGACCCAGATCTTTCGGTGTTTTCAGAGGTTTTCGGGAGTGAGGCGCTAGACAGCCCGGCCGGTCTCCTAGCGAGCACAGGCGCAAGCAGCACAAATCCTCCCACAAACGGTTTTTCCAGTCCCCCTCACAGGCACCAGCCTCAGAGGGCAGAAAACTGTGATGATGCCATCCTGATCCCCAGGTCTCCGGTGGGGCCAGGCTTGCCCTTCACATTCACTCCTGACGGGCAAGGTTTGCGGACCCCTTAATCCTCTCAGTAGTTTCCACAGGCTTCCGTCTGCCAGTTCCTCCTTCCTCCCCTCCACTCCCACAAATTGGGACGGCAACTCTTTTGGTGGAAATCTGCGAGTCAGGCATTGGAGGAGGTTCCAGCTTCACAGCGAGACAAGGGCTTCTATTCCAGGATATTCGCCATTCAGAAAAAGAACCAGGCTGGCCTGAGAGTTGTTAGAGACCTGTCTTCCTTGAACCTTTCCCTGGCCCTTCAAAAAGATGGTTACTCCAGCACTCATCACAGGGACACTGTGGGGGGGGAGACTGGATGTGCTCCCTGGATTTGAAGGATGCTTGCCTGCACATCCCGATTTGGCTGCCCCATCGTGCCTTCCTAAGGTTCAGGATCATGGGCTTTAATGTTCATTGCAAAGTCCTTCCTTTTGGCCTCAATTTGGCTCCAAGGGTCTTTACAGGATCGATGAACTCAGTAGCGGCCCTCCTCAGGTTGGAGAGACACCACTTTTATCCATACCTCAATGACTGGTTAGTCATAGCGGAATCTCCTGAGACGGTACAGCGCACAGCTGCAGCATTTATGCACATGCTATACGATCTGGGGCTCGCCATCAACCTCAAGAAGTCACAGTTACGCCACACTCAGTCCTAAACATTCCTGGGGGTACTGTAACGCTCACCTGATTCCCGCAGAGGCGCCGGTCTTGACTGGGTGAATGCCGTATCTTCAAAGTTGATGTGTAACACACGGTTGGCTCTTTGGGCTGGACCTCTGTGCACTGTATGTCTGACTCGAAGAGTAAGATGTCTGCAGATAGAAAATATGGGATTAATGAACTGGGGTTATTGGGTGCCTCTCTGCTCTTCCCTTTCTCTTCTCCTGTAGAACCCCAAAGGTTAACGCCCTCACCTTAGGTAAGTGAACGCCGAGCTCTCCATCTGCCTCGGGGCAGGGTGCCGTAACCAGTTTCTTCACTGGATAAGGGTGCAGGCCTCCTGACCTCAGAGGACTGCTGTCCGTCGTTAACTGCACGAACGGTAAGTTCTGGGCACTTCAAATGTCTTAAAAATCTTTTGCAATGATATCTCTTGTTTTGCAGGGTTCCGGCGATGGCGGATGGCGGGCTGATGAGAGTTGAGGATCGAACCCGCGTGAGAAATAGAAGCGCCTGGAAGCACGTAAGTAAGCGCTTGTAGCCTGCTTCACGATGCGCACTAACTGTCCCTTTTATCTTGCAGGTACAAGTTCGGAGCTTTAGAGAAGCTGAAGGGTGCTGGAATTCCCACTGGATTCGGCGTGGGAAGGAGTAATGGCACGTGAGTAATAAAGTTGCCCAATGTCTTTAAACGCACCTTCTTTTGTCTTTCAGATGCGGGATGCAGCGCCGAAGGCCTCCGGAGCGTGCGAAGAGCTGGTAAGCTTTTGTCTTTCAGATGCCGGAATGCAGTGCGAAGACCTCCGGAGCATGCGAAGAGTAGGTAAGCCTTTGTCTTTCAGATGCCGGAATGCAGCGAGCACGAGGCGTTGGTGACAGCCGATGGACCAGGTAAGAGATGCGCTGCCACTGAAGACCGTAGTGCTAACCTGTTCTTTCTTTGTCTTTACAGGTGCTGCTGAAGACTGGATTCCAGGATGGTAAGCCTTTGTTCCCTTAGGCCCAGGATCAGAAGCAAAAGACACGATGAGCGTTCTGCTGCAGAGAATGCAGAATAACGCAAAGCAAGATTCATCCATCGGGTGTGGTTTAAATAGCCTCCTGTACTGCTTAGGTGTCTCCTTCCACAGCCTCGCCTAGGTAAGAAAAGAGTTCCTGCTTTCCAGAAGAGTTCCAGTGTTCTGAACCTAGGGAGTGGCTCCTGCCCCACCCAACAGGAAAAGTAGTCCCAAACAGAAGAGGATCAGGGGCTCAACTGGCAGGTAAGTAAGCAGCATGGTCTGCTGCAGGTAAGTCCACCCAAGCATTATGAGCCTGGCGCTTCCAGCGCTGGGACTGGGCATCTTTATGAGCCTGGTGCCACTGGTGCCAGGACAGGGTCCAAAAGGTCCCAATTGGGACTGGCTGGCACTCGGAACCGGGGTTATGGGTCTGCTTCCAAGGGAGTTGGGCAAGTCCTGATCTTTTGGAAGCAGAGATCATGACAGCACCCCCCCTCAAGGCCCCTCCCAAACCGGGCTTCTCCGGGGGTTTTGGCTTGTTAGGAAATGTTCGATGAAATCTTTTGATTAGACGAGGCGCGTGGACATATTCTGCAGGTTCCCAGGATATTTCTTGGGGACCGTAGCCTTTCCAGTCAATCAGGTAAAATAGTTTAGATTTGGAGATTTTGGAATCCAGGATGCTTTTGACTTCAAACTCGAGTTCTCCATCAACTAGAATAGGTTTTGGAGATTTAGTTAGTCGGGTTTGAGGTTGCACGGGTTTTAATAGAGAGACGTGGAAGACCGGATGTATCTTCATGTGAGGGGGCAAGTCCAACTTGACCGCTACTGGATTTACTATGGTAGTGATGGAATAGGGACCAAGGTATCTTGGGTTGAATGTGCGTGGTCCTTTTAGAGGTAGATATTTGGTGGATAACCAGACTTGATCTCCTACTTGATATTGGGGGGCTTCCTTCCGATTTTGGTCTGCTCCTTTCTTGTATTGTTCTTTAGCCCTTTGAAGGTGAGAAACGGCTTCCTTAAAGGCTTGGGTGATTGTAGAATGCAGGTGGTCTACTGCTGGTGTTCCAAGATCTTGGAGTGGATCCAACTCCGAGGGTGACTACCGTATAAAAGAAAAAACGGGGTCTTCCCAGTTCCCGAGTGGACAGAGTTATTGTAGGCATATTCGGCTATCCAAAGGATATCTTTCCAAGTTTTTTCAGTTTGTTGTAGCATGCAGCGCAAATACTGTTCCAGAGTTTGATTGGCCCTCTCGGTTTGTCCGTCGGTTTGAGGGTGGTGGCTGGTCGAAAGTCTCACATCAATTTGAGCCGACCGACAGCAACTTTGCCAAAAATGAGAAATAAATTGACTACCTCGATCCGAAATTAGAACTGAAGGAAAACCGTGCAGTCGGACGATGTTTTCGAGAAATTCTCGGGCCAGAGTTGCTGCTGTTGGTAAGCCTTTGAGTGGAATGAAATGCGCCATCTTGGAGAATAGGTCCACGATTACTAGGATCGTATTGTATCCAGAGCATGGAGGTAGATCGGTGATGAAGTCCATAGAAAGCGTATGCCAAGGGCGAGGTGGGATGTCAATAGGGCATAAGAGGCCGGCTGGTTTTTCCTTTTGACTCTTGTTTTGGGCGCATACTCCACGGGACATTATAAAGTCTCTGATATCTTTTTTCCAAGACGGCCACCAGAAGTAGCGCTTGATCTTTTCCGAGGTTTTGGCCATACCGGGATGTCCTTCCATTAAAGAATCGTGATAACAAGAGATTACCTTTTTCTGTAAATCTGTGCTGGGCAGGTATAATCGTTCTTGGAAATATAACAGGTTGTCCTTCACCGTAAAGTCCTTTCCCTGCAGATGCCAATTCTGTATGTCTGCTGGAGTTACCAGTAGCCTGGCTTTATCCTTAACTTCCTCTATGGATTGTGTGGCGATTACACCCAGAATTCTTTGTTCGGGAATAATGGGTACAGGTTTAGGATTGATCAAATGTTCTTCCACTCCCATCCGAGAAAGGGCATCAGCTTTACCGTTTTTTGTACCAGGTCGATAGGTAATTATGAAGTCAAACTCGGCAAAGAATAATGCCCAACGGAGTTGTCTAGAGGATTGGGCTTTTGCGGTTTTCAAATATTGCAGGTTTCGGTGATCCGTAATCACAGTAACGGTGTGTCGGGCCCCCAGCAGATAATGCCGCCAAGCCTTAAAGGCATACTTGATAGCCAGAAGTTCCTTGTCAGTAATCGTGTAATTGATTTCAGGAGGTGAGAATTTGCGGGACCAAAATGCCACGGGATGCAACTGATTGGTTACCGGGTCCTTTTGTGATAGAACTGCCCCCATGGCAAGGCTTGAAGCATCAGTTTCCACGATGTAGGGGAGTTCGGGGCGATGGTGTTTTAAGATTGGTGCAGAGATATATTTAGTCTTCAAATCCTGGGAAGCTTGTTCCGCCTCGGTAGACCATTCAAAACGTTTGTTTTTCTTTAACAAGGCAGTGATGGGCTGGACTATTCGAGAGAATTCGGGGATAAACCTGCGGTAAAAGTTAGCGAAGCCTAATATGCTTTGCACACCTTTTACGGAGGATGGTGATGGCCATTTGAGAACTGCATCGACCTTCTTTGAATCCATAGGCACTCCGCCAGGTGATAATATGAATCCCAAGAATTCAACTTCAGTCACGTTGAAAACACATTTTTCCAACTTAGCGAAAAGTTTGTGTTGACGTAATCTTTCGAGGACCATTTTCACGTGTTTCCGATGTTCAGATTCCGATGAAGAATAAACGAGGATGTCGTCAATGTAAACAACAACACACACATCTATGAGCTCTCTGAGGACATCGTTCATAAAATATTGAAAGGCGGCCGGGGCATTACAAAGTCCGAAGGGCATGACCTGATATTCAAATAGCCCATACTTGGTGCGGAAGGCCGTCTTCCATTCATCGCCCTCTTTTACTTGTACCAAGTGGTAAGCTCCTCTAAGATCCAGCTTTGTATATATGCATGCTTTTCTGACTTGGTCCAGGAGTTCAGGTATCAAAGGTAACGGATATCTATTCTTAACAGTGATCTGGTTCAGGGAGCGATAATCTATACAAGTTCTAAGGTCCTCTTCTTTTTTTGGAACGAAGAACAAAGCTGAGGAAGCAGGGGACTTGGAAGGACGAATAAACCCATTCGCTAGGTATTGATCCAGGTATTGTCGGAGGTGAAGATTCTCAGGCTCGGTGAGGGCATAAATTCTACTACAAGGAGGAGTAGATCCAGGTATCAGGTCTATCTGGCAGTCATAAGACCTATGAAGAGGTAGAGAGTTAGCCTGATCCTTCCGGAAAACATCTTGGAATTCTAGGTATTCGGGAGGTAACTGGGGAGCCTCCGAAGAAATTGCTGCCAGTGCAACACCAGGTCGAGGTTGACAAGTAGAGACACATTCTGGAAACTGAACCGGTCTTGCTCGCCAATCGATCTGAGGATTGTGCTTCTCTAACCAAGGAATTCCTAGAATAATCTGGAACTGAGGGGCCTTGATCACATCGAACACGATCTTCTCATGGTGTCCATCTTGACTTACTAGCGTCACTTCTTGGGTGGTATGCGTTACTGGTCCAGAGGCTATCTCCGTACCATCCACCGTAGTAATGACGTCCTTTACAGCCTTTGGACAAAGAGTCAGATTCATCCTCAAAACCATTTCATGATCCACATAATTGCCGATGGCACCGCTGTCGACGTAAGCTTCAATCGCATGTAATCGATCCGGATGTTCAGGGCTAATGAGGACCATAGGTATCACGAAATGCGAGGTCACGGAACTGGTTTTAACGCTCGGCAAGAGGACCTCTATTCTTGTCGGGCGAGGTCGTTTCCCTGCTCAGAGTTTGTGACCCTGGTAACTGCAGCTCCTACTGCCTTCTTGGCTGGTTTCACCGGACAGTCTCGAAGAAAGTGCCCCGAGTTTCCGCAATAGAGGCATAATTGCAGCTGTTTCCTCCTTTCCCGCTCCTTTTGTGTTAGTGGTCCTTTCAGGCCCCCTCTTTGCATGGGTTCCCCTCAGTCTACTCCTTTGGTAGGAGTTGGTGGTTTGGAAAATACTCGAGCATCAAACTTGGAACGATCGGCCTTCCTGTTCTGCAGTCTGTGGTCTATTTGAACGACTAAGTCAATATAGTCCGAACAGTCTTGCGGGGGATTCACTACTTGGGCTAACACATCTTTGAGCTCTCCACATAGACCTCTATAAAACAGCATAATCCTTTTGTCCTCAGGCCATCGAGTTTCCACTAACAGTCTGTTGAAAGACGCAATATAAGCCAAAAGGTCTTGATTACCCTGTCGCAATGAAAGGAGCTCATTGTCCAAGGCCTGCCCCTGTGAATGTCTTGCAAACAGTTTTTCCATACTGAGCTGAAAAGCTTGGAAATCATGGAGAACCGGATCATCTTGATTAACTAGAGGGATTGACCAGATTGCCACTAAGGTACGAAAGCACGAAAGCTTCCTTAGCTTGATCAGTTGGAAAGGCTGCTGGCCGGCATAAGAAGTGCAACCGGCACTGATTAATAAATACTGCAAACCTCTTTGGGTCACCAGAAAATCGTTCGGGCAGAGCTAGAGGTACATTCCCAGGTAGGTTGATCTGCACTGGGTTCGTAGAGGATGTTGAAGGAAGATTTGCCCCTGATGCGGGTAACAGAGTTTGTCCGGCTTGTGAATGTAGCAATTGTCTAGCGAGATCGTCTGTTCGCTCCTTGGAAATAATCAGTTCCCTTCTTAGAGCATTCGTTTCCTGACGGGCTGCATGCACTTCTGCTCTTAGTTCCCCAAGTAACTGGGCTAGCTGGTCGGTATCCGAGGTTTCCATAGCGCCTGGGTGGGAGTTTTGCGGTGGGCTTTGCGTTCTGTAACGCTCACCTGATTCCCGCAGAGGCGCCGGTCTTGACTGGGTGAATGCCGTATCTTCAAAAGGTGATGTGTAACACACGGTTGGCTCTTTGGGCTGGACCTCTGTGCACTGTATGTCTGACTCGAAGAGTAAGATGTCTGCAGATAGAAAATATGGGATTAATGAACCTGGGTTATTGGGTGCCTCTCTCCTCTTCCCTTTCTCTTCTCCTGTAGAACCCCAAAGGTTAACGCCCTCACCTTAGGTAAGTGAACGCCGAGCTCTCCATCTGCCTCGGGGCAGGGTGCCGTAACCAGTTTCTTCACTGGATAAGGGTGCAGGCCTCCTGACCTCAGAGGACTGCTGTCCGTCGTTAACTGCACGAACGGTAAGTTCTGGGCACTTCAAATGTCTTAAAAGTCTTTTGTAATGATATCTCTTGTTTTGCAGGGTTCCGGCGATGGCGGATGGCGGGCTGATGAGAGTTGAGGATCGAACCCGCGTGAGAAATAGAAGCGCCTGGAAGCACGTAAGTAAGCGCTTGTAGCCTGCTTCACGATGCGCACTAACTGTCCCTTTTATCTTGCAGGTACAAGTTCGGAGCTTTAGAGAAGCTGAAGGGTGCTGGAATTCCCACTGGATTCGGCGTGGGAAGGAGTAATGGCACGTGAGTAATAAAGTTGCCCAATGTCTTTAAACGCACCTTCTTTTGTCTTTCAGATGCGGGATGCAGCGCCGAAGGCCTCCGGAGCGTGCGAAGAGCTGGTAAGCTTTTGTCTTTCAGATGCCGGAATGCAGTGCGAAGACCTCTGGAGCATGCGAAGAGTAGGTAAGCCTTTGTCTTTCAGATGCCGGAATGCAGCGCGAGGCGTTGGTGACAGCCGATTGACCAGGTAAGAGATGCGCTGCCACTGAAGACCGTAGTGCTAACCTGTTCTTTCTTTGTCTTTACAGGTGCTGCTGAAGACTGGATTCCAGGATGGTAAGCCTTTGTTCCCTTAGGCCCAGGATCAGAAGCAGAAGACACGATGAGCGTTCTGCTGCAGAGAATGCAGAATAACGCAAAGCAAGATTCATCCATCGGGTGTGGTTTAAATAGCCTCCTGTAGTGCTTAGATGTCTCCTTCCACAGCCTTGCCTAGGTAAGAAAAGAGTTCCTGCTTTCCAGAAGAGTTCCAGTGTTCTGAACCTAGGGAGTGGCTCCTGCCCCACCCAACAGGAAAAGTAGTCCCAAACAGAAGAGGATCAGGGGCTCAACTGGCAGGTAAGTAAGCAGCATGGTCTGCTGCAGGTAAGTCCACCCAAGCATTATGAGCCCGGCGCTTCCAGCGCTGGGACTGGGCATCTTTATGAGCCTGGTGCCACTGGCGCCAGGACAGGGTCCAAAAGGTCCCAATTGGGACTGGCTGGCACTCGGAACCGGGGTTATGGGTCTGCTTCCAAGGGAGTTCGGCAAGTCCTGATCTTTTGGAAGCAGAGATCATGACAGGTACTTTGGGATGCAATGGTGGAGATAGGATCACAGCAGTCAGGAAGGCCACTAGTCACTTTCTCAGCAGACCAGTGACCTCAGCATGGTGGTATCAGCACCTGCTTGGAATAATGGCGGCTTATCTCCTGGCCATGCCGCAGACAAGACTGAAAATGAGGAGGCCGCAGCTGCATTTCTCAGCCTCTTGGAATCAGCAGACGGGTTCCCAGGCAGCTCTAGTCTGCATTCCATAGCACCTACATCCGGACTTTGAGTGGTGGAGTGCAGAGACCAACCTTTTAGAGGGCAGACCATTCAGGCAGCCTTCTCCGGAGATCACCATTACCACGGACACATCCCTAGAAGGATGGGGAGCTACACTGGACAACCACAGTGTCCATGGAGTATGGACACGGCAGGAACAGCTGGAACACATCAACTGGCTCGAGATGATGGCCATCTGGCTTACAGTCAAAGCATTCCTCCCCATTGTCAACAGCAAGTCGGTCAGCATACAGACAGCTCCACTTCAATGCATTACATCAATAAGCAGGGAGGTACCACTTCCCCTCATCTCTGCCAGCTGTCCATCGACATTTGGGAGTGGGTACTGTCAAACAGCATGCAGTTATCAGCGGTCCACCTCCCGGGGCAATCCAACCTGGAGGCGGGCAGGATCAGCAGGCTGGGGATCGACAACTGCGAGTGGCAGTCGAACAAAGTGGTCCTAAGGGGGATCTTTGACAGGTGACGCCACCCCCAGGTAGACCCATTCACCACCATGAACAACACGAGGTGCCCTCAGTTTGCTTCCTGACTGGGGCAAGGCAGAGGATATCTGTGGGACGTGTTGTAGATCCCGTGGAACGGCATGAATGCATTCACCTTTCCTCCCACTCCACTGATTCACAGGGTCATCTGCAGGCTCAGGGAGTTGCAGAGCCTTCAACTCATCTTGATAGTGCCATGGTGACCAGCAAGACCTTGGTTCCCGGACTGCCTCAGACTGTCGAACCAACCTCCAGTACAACTCCTGCTGGGTCCAGCCCACCTACTCTCCCAGCAGGAGGGCACAGTGGTTCGCCCCGCTACGCAGAGGTAATCCCTGGCAGCTTGGTTCCTGAACAGGTCACACTGAAGCATCTACATTTGTCACAGGACAACCTGGCTATCATACAAGGGGCAAGAAGCGACTCCTCAAGGAGTCAGTACAGGAGCAAGTGGACCAGATTCTGCACTGGGCCAAGGCGAGCGAGATTGATCCACTGACATGCTCACTGGGCGATGTGTTATCCTTCATTGTACATTTGGCTCATTCAAGGGTGCAGGTAGACACTTGTTGTACGGATATGGCGGCCATAGGGGCCTACAAGAATTCCGGAAACAACAACATCTCCTCTTCCAAACCGGTGGTTAAAAGGCACCTTGCAGGTCCGACCAGATTATACTCCCCAGTAAAACACCATATCCGGTCTGGTACCTTAACGTGGTGTTGGGCGCCCTGGCTCACAAACCCTTCGAACCCATGGCATCATCAGACATCAGGCTGGTTACCATTAAGACTGCCCTGCTGGTTGGTCTTAACTCAGCACGCCGGATCAGTGAAATTCAGGCTCTGGTGGCCTCCGAGCCCTATACCACATTTCATCGGGACAAGGTGATGCTTAGGACGCACCCTGCCTTCCTCCCCAAGGTTGTTTCTTCCTTTCACATAAACGAGGAGATAGTACTCCCAACATTCTTTGCGGATCCAAAGGTTGAGGCTCAGAAAGGATTGCACTGTTTGGATGGCGGGAATACTCTAAAATGTTATCTGAACAGGACAAAGATCTTCTGTAAATCGGATGCCTTGTTCATCACTTTTGCCGGGTCAAAACCAGGCTGTCAAGCCTCCAAGGCTTCATAGCATGCCATCAGGGCCAACGCCACGGCTGTGGCTTTCCAAAGACACGTCCCATGGCAGACGATTAGCAAGGCGGCTACTTGGGCTTCCCCATCAGCCTTTTGCAAGCACTACTGCTTGGATGCCAGCACCAGATCGGACGTTGCATTTGACCAGGCAGTATTGAAGAACGTATTTCCTTAGAGGGGCAACTCTCCTCCCAAGGGTGGCATTCAGTTGTAATCGCCCATATAGTATGGAGGAAAGGGGACCAGACATAGGAGTAATTATAAGTTACCGTAGTGACTAAAGTACTCCTAGTACATAGTCCCCTTTCCTCCATACGTCCCACCATCCACCCCATAACATCAGTTTCAGAAGGCAATCATAATATTGTCGATGCGTCAAAGGGGACTGAAGAGTGGCGCTGGGGGCGGTGTCAGGGGAGCACATGCTTCCAGGGTCGCATCCCCACGTGCATCTGGATTTCAATGTGAAGACCATTTATTCTAGTGAAAGGGGTTCCGTTTCCCGTCCCTAGCGAGGGACGCCCTTATATAGTATAGAGGAAAGGGGACTATGGACTAGGAGTACGTTAGTCACTACGCTGAGTAACTCATAATTTATTTCTTATAACGCTGCAGCAGCCCCAGACCTCTGCAGCCAGGACTTAACTACCTACACTTCTAAAACAAAGATTATACAAAACAAACATTCGACACAGCTGATGAGTGTCATGCTCTACTATGGAATACCTGTGATTCACAATTCCACGCTTGTAGCAATGCCAAATATTACATCACAGAAGAGCACCTTTACTATTTACCCTTCACTTAACTATATACATTCTCTACCTATCTACTAATGGTGATGGTGCATCCTGTTAACAGCTCAATGGAAAATATTTAACACTATCTACATATATGTATATAACACCTGGCATGTGTCATAGCTGCGCATTTCACTTGGAAAAACTTGTACTTTCTGCATACGGTCATTAAACTCAGTGTATTTTTTAAATGTTTTTATGGCTTTTTGCTATTGTAATTAATGGGCAAATAAGCTGCTTCTGGGGTGTTTTATGAAGAGAAAGTGTGCGCTGCAACTGCTGATCCCTTAAACACACAATAGTGACGATCACTACTACCATTCTTTAGTCTGTTAAGTGGGTGACGTTACATTCCTTCTGAAAAACCTGGAATGCTGCTGCGAGACAGGGATCTCTTGTGCAGTGTAAGTCTAATTGTACAATGTCAGACTCTGAAGTTAATCGTTTTAGCGAGGTCAGTGAATGAATACTTTTACAGGCACTTTAAATTATCCTTTTGAAATGATTGTAATTGTCTAAGCATGGTTGAGGCTCTGTGCAAGTACATGCACCCCTTTGGTGCCCTTAGAATATATATACAGGGTTCGAAATTGCCATGTGCTGGGAGCTATTTAGCTCCTGGTTATAGCCAAGGGGAGTCTGGTTAGCTTGAAACCAACAGATACCAGGAGTTACTTTTGACTCCTGGGGCAAGTGGTGCCATACAAACCTAGCTATGTGATATTAACTATGCATGTTTGTGGATGTATATGTGCAGTTCGTTCTAGCTCCTGGTTCCCCAGCGGTAGCTCCTGATTAACTGGTTATGCTGGATACCCAGGAGGTGCTTTTTGCTTTTGGTCAACAAATCCCAATTTCGATCCCTGTATCCCTCCCATCACACCAGTGAACTTGAGAGGACATTATGAAGCCTGACTGTGCACAGATTTAGAGACTTGAGCTTCTTTTGCCTCCGGTTATGAATGGACTCACCAAAGTATGCACATGGATTGATGCTAAGTCAATCCAAACCCTCGTGCAGGACTTCGCCTCCCAAACCAAGGTCTGGCCTAGCCAACGGTCCGGCGACCAACACATACTTCCCTGGAAAAGGAGGTTCGATGCCACCCTGACCATTGCAGATCCAGGAAGGAAGAGGATGAGTGGGGCCTACGATGCAGCCTTGATGCCACAAGCAGTCAATCTGAGGAGATGAACAAGTGCAGCAGAACCCTGTTGTGGCAGCAAGCCTCTGCAACGGGAATATTCACATTATAAGGAACGTGCACTTGCTCCTGTGGCCCTTTTGAGGCTGCACGCATGGAGCATCACCATGTACCCAGCTGTGGAGCCCCTTGCAGGTCTGCACACTGGGGATGCCTGACACCTGTTTGATGCCTGGTGGAGTCTCCAATGGAGGTGCACAGCTACCTTTTAAGGAGTGGCTGATTCAAAATGCTCAGTAGCTTTTGGACATTCCTGCAGATCAATAATAGATTGGCGAGGTCAAACTAGTGAACAGGCGTTTATCCCCTCTCATATTCCTGAGGATGCCAGTTGACTGATAATGAAGACCATCAACATTATGTTGGGGTTAAGAAATGCATATAAAAGACTTCTTCCTCAAAAGTGAGAGTAGAAGGCCATTTCAGCAAACAAGCACAC
Organism: Ambystoma mexicanum; assembly: GCF_040938575.1. Taxonomy (NCBI): domain Eukaryota; kingdom Metazoa; phylum Chordata; class Amphibia; order Caudata; family Ambystomatidae; genus Ambystoma; species Ambystoma mexicanum. Next base: position 868,166,398 of record NC_090931.1, read on the forward strand.
ACACCATGCTGCCTGGCAGTAGTCCTACATATGGAGGTTCACCTCCAGTTCTGAACCACTGAGCAGTGTGCTGTGGTTATACAAATTATCCAAAAAGCATACATCTTTGCTCCATGTGTGCATAGCTTCATCAACCCAAGACTAAGTGCTCTCAAGGATGCAGACAATTACATCCTCGTTTCACCCTCTTTAGGGATCATCAGTGTGGTGCAGTCTGACATCCTTGTTATTGGAGCATTGGTGGCAGGTTTATCAAACATAAAACCATATGTCTCCAATAAAGACTTCTCTTCTTCCCCGAACCCTTGCCAGGCCTCAAGCCTGATGCACTTTTTGTACTCTACAAAATTCGAACCTTGCACAGATCCACTTCTCCCAAATGGCTGGAGTACAATTTATTTCTATGCTTTGTTGATTTGCCCTCAAGCCTGAAGAAAAGCAGTAACCTAAAAAAACTCACTCCTTGTCAAGAGGCCTGTCAGGCCAACGAATGAGAAATCCCTAATGAATGCAGAATATGTTAATTAGAGAGAGGCGATGAATTGCTTTTTGACAGGAGGTTTGAGTACAAACTGACGAGTGCGTCCTCTTTCCCCGAGTGTATCTCAAATAGTGTAATTAGGCAAAGGCAATACAGGGGGGACAAGGCAGTGGAACACGGCGTCCTAGTTAGCGGTCAGCAGCCTTCCGACACCACATTTCAGTTTTCTTTTTTCTATGTCGTCCAGTATGTTGAATTCCGGCTCTTCTCAGGATGAAGGGAGCACGTTATAAACACCACTTTGTTCTTTGAGATTCCAAGGCATTCTGGGACGTTTTGGATTTACTTTGACGATTTTTCTTAAGCGTACATTTTCCTTGACTTAATTCATATGTCATTATCCATTCCTGACTCCTGTGTGGGTTTTTCTAGTGTTACCACCCATCAAATGTTATTCTGAGGTATACGTGAACACGTCTCAAATGCCATCAAACTGTGCAGGGCGATTTGCAACAAATTTGAGGACTGTACGGACATAAAAAATCTAAGTCTTTCCCTAAAAGTAGCATGTCCCTCGGAAGTCAATACAAGTGGTTTTTTCAGCCACAAATTGTTCCTTACATGCTCTGCCATGTACCTTAATCTCCATCTGCCCGAGCATAGGGTATTAATGTATTGCAAGCACCAATCAACAAATGTACTTACAAGCTCTTCTGGTAGTGGGATATGGCCCCCCACACAACTCTGTCAATACATATCAAGTTATCCTATCTGCAGCACTATGTGCAATTCATGGCTAGTACCTACAGAAAGCTCTGCTAATGCTCATCAATTTTGGACTCTAAAAGCTTATATTATTCCAATACTGATGCTCTCATGCTGTTCTATTGTGTGACACTCAACCTCATTCTGTTCCAGTGCAGTGACTCTCCTACAGCACTGCCAGCCTATCTCTCTCCCGCCGCCCATAGGCAAAAACTATTGCATTAGAGTACAGCTAGGAGGGAAATAGCATGTGAGGAGAGAGCGCACAGCTTGCGGGTGTTTGGTTATTTATCCACCCACTGACTGGCCATTACCATGCTTATCCCTATGGCGATTCCCACCACCTACCACCCCTTCCACGCCCAAAACGCATCCTCCTGGGATCTCTTTGAGTCAGCTCTTTCAAGCAGTGGCATCAAACTGCAGTCTTATTTCTCAGCGGTCGACTGAAAGGTAATGGCTTAAATGCAGCTGTAAAGGGGCTACTGGTGTAATAAAAACGTGTCAGCCGAGTGTGCCTTGAGCTACTTGATTTATAGCTGTCCCTTGCACTGAAATCCTGTTGGAAACAAGCATTTACAAAGCCAACAGATTTTTTCTTGTATATAGCGAGCTTAGCTATTCAATCAGCATATACCAGCTACTGCTATCATATGGCCGGTAACCATATGATTTTACAGCTGTTGCTATGCCTAGTCGGTGCCTGACAAATGCCTATCCCATGTCTCTGCAAAAGTAAAAACTGTTGGCTTTGCCAATGTTTTTTTATTCGTGTATCAATCCTGCTTGCACCACCTCCTGATATTCCTAGACGGGGGCCTCACCCATAACTCTGTTGGTGCACCCAATTTCTGCAATAAACCACTTTCTGCAATTTCAGTTGCCTGTCCCACACCACGGGACCCATTTTGAATTTCTTTGTTGTCTGCATATTTTTTGTATAGTGTTAACAGGGCCGTCTGCATTATTTAATCCTTTTCAGAGCTCTAATTCTATTATATTCTATTTAGTACTGCCAGACTCCTAAGGCTTCTAAGCGCTGATCGAGGGATCAATTCCATGCTGCAGGTATCATCGGGGTTCAAAGCTCGGGTGTTTGCTCCTCGATGTGGGACTTGAACTTTCATTTTTAGTTTTTGCTTTCAGTGCAACCTTTGGTGCCATTGGATGCCATGCATTAATTTGTCTGTGGGGTGTGTTTTTAACTAGGTCTGACAATGCATGTTAATAAGGGAACATTTTGTTTTTCTTTGCTCTAGTTCTACCACCTAACACACTAGAGGACACATCTTTACCTGCTGACAATCAAGCAGCATTCAAATCAGGTGTAGTGGGGGCGAGTATCGTTGCACGGGACCTCCTTGAACTATCTTTCCATCATATTGATACAGCCAGTCAGGGGGTGATTCTAGGAGCAGACCTGTGCAGGGTGGCATGGATGCATTTCATTAAATTTACACAAGAGGTTTAAGAGCATATTGTACTTCCATTTCTCAGTTAAGACCTGTTTTACTCTTTCACTGACAATGAGCTCAATAAAAGCACGACGTCCACCCAAGTGGCTAAATAGCTAGCAGCCCTTACAGAATCGGGCCAGCAGCCCTTTCAGCAGACTGCCTTCTCCAAAGAACCTAGACAAAGGTCCGGCGGCGGGTTTTGTGGCTACCAAGAAAGAAAGGCAAGGAACCCTGATTGTTCACCCAGTGCACATAAGAGGAAGCAAGCAAGAACCTCTTCATTAGGTTTCTTCCCCAGCCATTCCTCATCATCCACTATGGAGGCAAAAAAAGCAGTGACATAGAACTTCCTCCACCTAAACAGCTGGCAATGAATTTCACAGGGTCCTCTCAGTAGTATCCATGAGCTTCCGTCTCAGAATTCCACCTCTACCTCCTGTTTCACCTCTGCTGATTCAACTGGGCTCTACACCCCTGCTATAGCAGGTCGCAAAACTGTTCACTTTGCAGGGTATAGAACCAGTCCCCTCCTCCCCCCCCCCCCCCCCCGACCAACCAGAAAGGTCAAACATTTTATTTGAGAATCTTGTTGATACCCAAGAAGAACCAGGAAGGCCTGCTGACAATTCTGGATATCTTCAGCTTCAACCTCTATTTCCCCAACAAGAGGTTCAAAATGATCTGTTAATATGGATGATTGGTTTTGTGCGGCGGACCTCAAGGACACCTATCTCCATGTACCGACCTGATAGCCCCACCAGAAATTCCTCAAGTTTTTAGTTTTCAGATGCCACTATCAATATCGGGCTCTACCCTTTGGTATGAATGTTGTGGCCAGTGCTCTGTGTCTCAGGGCGGTTTATGTGAGAGCAGATCCTTTCAGCTTCCTGCATGCTGGCGTGTACCCTGTTCAGCTTGGGATTCTCGATCAACTTAGACAAGCCTTCTCTTAACCCAACTCAGAGACTGGTGTTCCTGGTGTTTGTATGGGACTCCATGCTGGGTAGGATATTTTCAATGCCACAGGGCATTTCAGACATAAAACTGACAGTGGCATTCTTTTGAACAAAAAGGTACTGACGGCTTGGTGGTATCGGAGTCTTTTGAACCTGATGACAGCATGTGATGAATCTATTCTGCATGCCAGGTTGAAGATGAGACTGCAGCTGCATTTAACCAGTGCATGGAACCAAGCCACGGACAAGCTTGTTGGATTAGGATCTTCTTTGGTGGCCCGAACCAAAAGAAATTCTCTGAAGGCGCCCTCTTCCAAGCGATTACCTTTGAAGTCTGCATCACCACAGGCTTCTCTTTGAGTGGTTGGGGAGCCACGCTAAAGGGTTTGAAAGTCCATGGACTGTGGTCTAGCCATGAGAAGAGAAACCATATAAAACCCCTGGATCAACAGGCTATATTCAGTGCCCTACAAGCATTTCAAACAAACATCTACTGACAGGCTGGCCTAGTGCACACAACCGCTCCAGTGCAATGGTTTACATGAACAAGCAGGGGGGCACCAGATCGCTGCCCCTTTGTCACTTGGCAGCCTTAATTTGGGAATGGGCAGAACGTTGTGCTCAGGCCGGTCTACCTGTCAAGTGCAGATTTCCTCAGCAGACTGCAGCACTCCAACCACAAGTGGTATATCAAATACTCAGCACTACAACCCATTTTTTAGGTTTGGGGTCACCCTCCAATGGATCTGTTTGCTACATTCCAAAACAAAAGTGCCCCCTCTTTGCCGCCAGCTATGGGATAGGAGCAGGGACACTGGGGGACGCTTTGTCCATTTCATGGGATGCAGCATTCCTCTACGCTTTTCCGCCTGTCCCCTGATGCCCAGGGTCCTGGCCAAGTTAAAGACATCAGAGAACACCAGACTCCTACTAGTAGCCCCACAATGGCCAGCCGATTCTGGTATTTGGAGCTGGCGGGGTTCAGCGCGGACGGTCCCATTTCCCTCCCAGATTGCCACAACCTGTTTCACCAACAGCAGGGCAAGGTTATTCCTGCCTGCCCTCTATTGCTCAATTTAACAATCTAGTTCCTGAAGACGTCATATTGGGTCATTTGGGACTCTCCTGGGAAAACATGAGGATTCTCCAAGCTGATAGGAAGCAACTGAATCGTTCACAAAATAATAGCGTGTGGGTCAGATTTAACCTCTGGTCGATAGATGGAAATATCACCCCACAATTGAGTACCTAAGATTATGTGCTGTCATTTTTTCACACTTGACTTCTTCAGGGATCTCGGTGGAATCATGCCGTACCTATTTAGCTGCCATCAGTGCATACTCGTACATCCCGTCCCCTTTCCTAAGTCCTTGTGGGGCGTCCCCCAACATGGGGACGGTACCGGAACCTTTGGCAGTGAAAAATTGACCTTCACCTTTAAATTTAGTGAAGCACCACAGGACCTGGCTTCGGGCGTGGGAATGCCCTGCCGAGGCCCCGCCCTCGGCACCTCACCTCAGTCCCTTTTTCCAGACAGACGGTGTCGGACCTGGCAGCTAGCGCAGAGACTTTTGAAGCTTTCCGCTTGCTCCGCATTTGTTTTTTTCAATCTTACTTAACTTCCCTTTGGCGCCTCGCCTCCCTGACGAATGTTGGCTGCAGGAGGCTTCATGAGATGTGCCTCATGCAACTGCATTTTCCTGGCCTCGGACCACCACACGCTCTGTCTTGATTGTTTGGGGCCTGACCATCGCTGGGACGCATGTTCGGCTTGCAGTGCTCTCGTTCACAGGGTATTGAAGAATCGTTTGTCATGGTGAAGGAAGATCTTCCTCACCTATCCTCCCGTCAAGACACGGTAGGCCCTTTGTTCAGCACGACTCTGTAGTGCAGCAACTCCTTCCCCAAGGTTCCCACAGACAGAGGTTCCTCTCATTCAGGTTCTGGCAGGCCTGAGGCCTCTAGCTGAGAGGTCCGGGGGGTCTTCCGGGCGCTCTGAAGGCAGCCCTGGGGCCATCCAAGCTTCCAGCACACAAGCTGAGGTGCTCAGCGGCCCAACCAGACTGTCCTCGGGGAGGGCGATCAAGTTCGCCCTCTTCAATGACCCCAAGGGGTACCAGATCGTCGAGTGCCACCTCCAAGAGTTTGTCCTCGGCTGAATCCAGCACGACTACCGGCACATGTGATGAGGGCCTACAGTCTATCAGAGCTCGCTCAGAGGCCCTGAGTAAGGGTGTTTTGACTACTGGCCAGCCTGCAGGGGGCTCAGCGCCTACTATAGTGTTCTCTGAGGTCGACACCTCTGCTTCCTGTGCAGTACCCAAGCTGTATCCTCCCGGGTCTGAATACGCTCTTGGCTCAGGGCCTTCGTGCCCTCCCATCAAGGGCGTGGCGCAAGGTTTCAATATGGCAGAGAGGTATGTGGTGAGGACTTTCACACCGGTGGCCATCTTGGATCCAACTCCATGCACGCCCGTGCTTTCACCCATTGAATGGGCTTTGCAGGATGATCCCAGCCTCCTTCCCTCGGAAGCGGCTGCGGATCCTACTGTACAGGCTTCTGGTCCCCTCAGGGATACATCTACCCATCACAGCCTTGCGGTTACAAGCACCATCGCATCTGCTCTTTGACCAGGAGTGGAGGCCCTGCGCCTCGAAGGGGCGGGCCCTGGGGGATCTGGTAGCTTGCAAGGACCTCTTCTTTGAGCGCTTCCTCTTTCTCGTTCGTTCTCCTCAAATGAAGGGGCTCCTGAAGGATTTCATAAAGGAGGTCATCCCGCAGGTTGCGCCTCCCCACCCCCTCTTCTGGGTACACCTCCCGTGCCGCCAGTGCTACCGGTTCTAGTGCTGGTCCTGACCCTAGTCCAGGCTCTACCGGTTGTCCGTACCCCTCCACCTCCTCCTGTACCACCAACGCCTCCCTCTCAACAGCTGTTGAACCTGTCTTCAGCTCCTGACTCATGGGGGACCCCGTCGGCACCTGTGTCCCAGGGCCCAGACTCCCCTCGGTCTGTAAAACGGGGTCGGGTCGAGATGATGACAATGAGGACGATGACGGCCAGTGCAATGAAACCTCGGCATCCGTTAAGGCTTTTCATGACCGCCTTCAGGGCCTGGCAGAGTTTGTGGCGGTCCCTCTGCCTGAGGAGGTCCCTCAGTAGTCGGGAGTGCTAGCAGAGGTCTTGGGTAAGCACACCATGATCCGGTCTTGAATTCCTCTCCAGAAGGATGTCCTGCAGTTGGCGCGAAAGGTCTGGGAGAACACAATGCCCAGATGAAGAAGTTGGCCAGCAGCTTCAGGCTAAAGGACGGGGGGAGCCAATCCTCCTGGCCTCCCACCTGCATTCCTCTGTGGTGGCTGCGACCTCCTTATATTGTAAACCATTATCTTCGTCGGCTTCCTCCATGGAAGCCACCACAAGTTGTCTCTCCATGGAGGACAAGGTCCTTGAGTCTTTAGTAAAGCGCTCTTATTCCATCTCAGGACTACATCTGTGGCAAGCCTATGCAGACACCTTCTTGGCTGTGGCTAATCAGAAGCTGTGGTGGGAGCTCAGGGAATCTCTGCCTGACCTCCCCTCGGATAAGAAAGCCTCCTTCAAGGCCGGTCCGGCAGACATCCTGGCTGTTACGCAGTTCCTCATGGAGTCTTCGGTCTCCCACATCGACACAGCCAGCCAAGGATTGTGTCTTGGTGTCAAGATGGGGACGATGGCATGGATGCATGCCACTATATTTTCATGAGAGGTGCTACAACAGATCCTTAATCTGCCTTTCGAGGGCGTAGACCTTTTTCATTCATTAACCGATGACGAATTGACAAAGAAAACTTCAACTCAACTGCTAAATCCTTGGGCATCCTGACAAAGCCTGGACAGAAATTCTTCCCTCAGTCCCAGGGCAGGACTGAGTTCAAACCCTGGGCTTTCTCTGGCTTCAAGGTGTTTCAGGACTGTGGTACACGGAAGCCTGACAGGTCGCCCAGCGACAACAGGAGGAAGCAGCAGAGGACTTTGCACAGGTTTTTCCACTGTCCCTCTGCCCTCACCTCTGAGGTCAAGAAGCAGCGACGTCAAGGTCAGGGAACACAGCTCTCCTGTGGGGGGCCGTTTGCCTCCATTCCATGACTCCTGAAAGTGTCTTTTCAGCAATCTGTGGATCCTCTCCATAGGCTTTAGTCTTCCTCTTCCTTGGCCCCTACCATACTCTTCATCAGATCGGGTGCCCGGCTCTTTTACAGGCGGTCCTTTTGTTCTTGGAGATACAGGCGATAGAACCGGTTTCTCTTTCAGACACGGGCTCCAGGTACTATTCCAGGATTTTTGCGGTACCCAAGAACAACTAGGCTGGCCTGAGGATTGTCCTGGACCTGTCATTTCGAAATCTGCCTTTACCGCTGGAACGCTTCAAGATGATTACTCCCGTGCACATAGCCGAGTCGCTGTGTGCAGGGGACTGAATGTGCTCCGTGGACCCCAAGGATGCGTACCTGCACAGACCCATCTACCAACCACATCGCAAGTTACTGCGGTTCACGATTCTGTCGTACCACTTTCAGTACAAGGCAATGCCCTTTGGCCTGAACTCGGCCCCTCGGGTCTTCACAAAGCTGATGAACGCAGTGGTGGGCCTTCTCTTCTTGTAAGGCCATCATGTGTTGCCTTACTTGGATGACTGGCTGGTGAGGGCGGTGTCACCTGAGGGGGTGTCTTACTCCTGCCAGAGACTGGCAAATATCCTTCAACAGCTAGTGTTCTCCCTCTATCAGAGAAAGTCACAGTTGTGCCCATCTCAGGAACTAGTCTTCCTAGGTGTGCGTTGGGACACTACTGTTCAGCGGGTGTTTGCTACGTCCGAGAGGCTCCTGTACCTCCGCAAGGCAGTAGGGCACTTTCTGGACAACTCATCCACCTTGGCATGGTGGTTCCAGCATATTCTGGGCCTGATGGCCTCCTGAATGCTCACTGTACAGCACACTTGCCTCAAGATGAGGCGCCTCCAGCTCCACCTGCCGGCCACTTGGGATCAGAAGCCAGGGTCTTAGTCGGCCAGGATACCAATACCACTGCTCCTAGTGCCCGATCTTCGCTGGTGGATGATGGATGTCAATGTTTTTAGTTGGAGCCCCCTTCACCCGGCAGGAGCCGCCTCAGGTGGTGACAAGGGACTCCTTTCTTTTGGGCTGGGGGGGCACACTGGAGGGCTACATGATTCATGGAGCATGGTCCATGTCAGAAGCCCTTCTGCATGGCAACCTGCTCGAGCTCAGAGCATTGGGCCTGGCACTCAAGATGTTTCTGCCCCATATCAGGGACAGGTCTGTTCTGGTCAGGACGGACAATTCTACTACGAAGGTTACCTGAAAAAGCAGGGTGGCACCCGTTCCCCCCTCCTCTGCATGGAAGTGGTATTGATCTGGGAATGGGCCCTGACAGAGGGGGTTTGGATTGCAGCAGTCCGCCTTCCGGGGGAGGGCAATGCAGAGGCGGACCAGCTGAGCTGCTTGGGGTTCAACACCTACGAGTGGGAGTTGCACATCAGCTCCTTGTGGCCCCTGTTCCAGCATTGTTTGGACTTGTTTTTATCACATCTGAATCCCAAGGGCCCCCACTTTGCTTCGTGGACAGGACGGGGTCGGGAGTCTCTGGAAAATGCCTTCCAGATCTGTTGGCATGGCTGCATGTGTTGTGTTTCTTCCCACCTCTCGGCTCCAACTGACACTCCGCAAGTATTGGGCTTCGGTAGGTTGCAGCCTCATCCTGATTGCCCCCTATTGGCCTTCGAGACCCTGATTTTCGGATCTGCTACAGTTGTGCTTTCAGGGTGCTGTCCACCTTCCAATCTCCAGCATGGAATTCCTGACGCAGCACAGGGGGTGGTGGTGGTGGATCTTCTGGCCAAGCTGGCACTGGCAGCCTGGTTCCTGACCAGCTGAGCTTTCACCATGCTCAATAATCGATGACCACTGGGACATCATTCAGCAGGCCAGGAGACCCTCGACTAGGACCCAGTATAAGAGTAAATGGACTAGGTTCTGTCATTGGGCTAGTGACACCTGTCCTCTGGATGGCATAATGGCTTTTTCAGCACACCTGGCTCGTTCTGGAGTTCAGGTGGATACTTGCCGCACTTATTTGGCAGCCATTGGGGCTTACAAGAATTCCCTGGAGCATTGTTTTCGGCAGCCAATCCGGTGGTTAAGGCCCACCTTAAGGCGTTATCTAGATTTTTCCCTCCGGTTCATAGGCCGTACCGGTCTGGGACCTCAATGCGATTCTTGCAGCTTGACAGCGCAAGCCTTTCGAGCCAATGGCCTCCATGGACCTCCGCTTGTTCACACTAAAGACCGTTTTACTGGTGGCTCTCGCCTCTGTGCCCAGTGTTAGTGAGCTGCAGGCATTGTCTTTGTGCGCCTCTTCACCAGGATAAGGCTATCTAAACTTCTTGCCCAAGGGGGTTTCTTCATTTCATCTGAATCAAGATATCTGCCTGCCAGTGTTCTTCCCGAACCCACAGTCAGAGGCAGAGAGGGCCCTACTTTTCTTGGACCTCTAGAAGGTCCTCCAGTTTAATGTCTCTGGGATGGAATCCTTCAGGAAGTCTGAGGCATTTTTTGTGACTTTTGGGGCTCCTCCCCCAACTCTTAGGTGTCCAAGGCTTCCATGGCCCGGTGGATGGTTCAGGCCATTTCAGAGGCGTACACGGCTATGGGAAAACCTGTTGCTAAGGGGATTCATGCCCATGCGGTCAGAACGAAGGCCATGGCTGTCACGTTTCAGAGACATGCTTCTTGGGATGTCATCAGCAAGGCGGCTACTTGGGCCACTCGGTCGTCCTTCTGTAAGCACTACTCACTGGACACCAGCTCCAGGTGCAATGCAGAGTTTTGTCAGGCAGTTCTGAAGAAAAGTTTTGCTTTGTCCTAGATATGATGCAGGTTATCACAGCCCCACCCTGTGTTCTTGTTCGGTGGAATTTCCCACAAGGATGGAGGAAAGGGGACAGGACGTATGAGTAATTAAAGTTACTCACCGTATTGACTCCTAGTCCCCTTTCCTCCATACATCTCACCCACCTTCCCCCGCTAGTGTGCCAGGGGCTGTTATGTATCAAGAGTAGCCAAGTATCTAAGTGTCCGATGTGTTCAAAGGGGACTGAGGTGAGGCGCGGAGGGCAGGACATTCCTTTGTGGGGGCTTGGGGGCTACACTGTACTTAAGAACCAGCCTGCATCACCTCCTGAGAGCTTAAGCCTTGATTGCTCGTCCAATGTTACCATGTAGAGAATCTTGGTAGGGGTGCTCTGTGTTTCTACTCTGCCATATAGACAGCAGGAGTACAGATACCCTCCTCCAGACTTTACATAGAAATGAAATGTAGTCCTGGGTAATAAATGTTGTCACACTACCAGGGTGTACTTGAGCACATATCTAGTTCAACACACAGCCACACACTACATTTAGTAACACGTATTTATCTGTATGAAACTGTCATACATAAATATTCCCTTCTCTTTTGGACACCTTACAGTTTACCCTTCCAAATTCTGCAATCTATGATCTAATTTGGATGGATGGATTGACTTTCACCCAAACTATCACAAACGCTGTCCTTCTTTCTTTTATCTTGACTCAACTCTGTTTGAACCCCCCCCCCCCTTTTTTTTATATCTGTACTGATTGCACCGCCATTTTCTTTCCTCCTCTGTTTACAACTTGAATACCCTTGGCAGAGGCTTGATACGGCTACTTTTAGACAAGTATCAACTTTTTAAGTGGTGATTAGGTGCAATATAACATTTTTTGAAAATAACATTAAATATACTAGGGTGTTGGGGATACAGCACTGAACGGCAACCCCTCAAGAGAGAAACAGTCCTTTACCTCGATGGCAGCCTTCAGCGGTGGAATTCATGGATAAGGTGAATGGTAAGTGTTGTAAATATCACTTAACAAAGCCTGAAATTAATTAACCTACTACTCACTTTCCTGTTAAGTCAGTTATCTGAAGACTCAAAAAACACTGCCCTAAGTAGAAGTCGCATATTACACACAGTGCCACACAAATACCTATACCAGTGCAGTAACATTCCTATAAATCACAAGAGCTGGGCAGTTACACTCATGTGTCACATAGAAACACAGGGTTCTGTACAACTCAATCCATTTCCCTTAGGGACTCATTCAGGGTTTACCAAGCTGATACCTTTAATGCGGGGAGGTAACGGCAGTATAGGGAGGGAGGCACACATTGAGAGATTGGAAGGACTTGGTAATCAACGTTTAACTTACCAGTGACTTCAAAATCAAATCCCACTCTCCTTTATTTCCACATGAATCAATTGCACCATATTCTTTTTCTATGAGTAGTCTCCTCTTTAAATGTAATAAAGAATGAAGCATACAGACCTTTATGTTCACACTGCAATTAAGCTGTAATTTCATTTAAGCATTTCTGCAAATATTTGCTGGCCGACCCACACTTATTTAAGCAATTGTACATTTATTGGAACTTTGCTTAGCTTGGAAATCCACCTATTTCACCTCTCCAAGATAATGCATTGTAGATTGACTTACTCCACTGTATGAAGTAAACAGGTATGTCATGCAGATTGAAGGGTACTTGCTTCTGCCCACTCATACTTATAGGACCCTTACTTTCCAAGCTGTCTATTTACACATTTAACCCTTGACTCGCCCTTCTCTGGCAGTTGGGTTTGGAAGTCCCACGATTAGGTTTTGGTTATTGTTTTGGGACAGGAATAGGTAATCTTTGCAAACAAGCTCGCATTCTTTGAGGGAATGCTTAGCCACATTTTGAGCCCATCACACAGCCACACACCCACTTACAAGTACTCTCTTGATCTAAAATGATGATTTATTCTGTATGCCACTCTAGACACATCCTGGTCGTGTGAGATTACTAGTGCGGTTATGTGATCCAATGCAAAAACCATTTAACATTACTATCTACTCAGTACTTACAAAATGCCCTGCTTAAATGTTGTCTCTAATCATAGGTATAATAGAATTGCCCTTATTTGTTTTCTGCACTCTACTCTACTTAGCCAGTTGTGCAGATTCAATATGCATTCAAACTATCAACATACAATGCCTCTCCTAACTCTTGGAAAATCCCTACTGGGGTAGGTGAGAAGGAGGCATTAGGTGTTCTTGTTGAGGTTTATTGAAATAAAATAAAGAAGGCCTCACTAGCCCTAATTTAAGGGTGTCCCTGCCTAACAGAACTAACTATGGTGCTTGCCGTCGTGTGCCAAGTCCAAAGCAAACAGTCTATCCTCTGTCCAAAAATGTAACTACACTGACGCTACCACTAAGACAAACAATAAAAACCCAGTAGAATTACTAGCATCTCCTGGATAGGCTTCTCCATCCTCAATATATCAGCTTTAGGTAGTTTCAGCCTATCTTTCAGAATAGATTATACGTTCGGCCAGGGAACTGTTCCAAGTCTCTCGTTCTTTCTCTTTCCTTTCGAACTTCTCTGAGTTCTTGGCTCTTGAATCTCTCTGACTAGATTTTTCTGAAATGTCTCTATTTGAGGCATGTATGGTAGACCCCTGATTATTATTATTCTCTTGACCACTTTGTGTATTATGGAGATGGAAATATTGAGGTCGGTAAGTAGTCTCAATGTCTTGATTCTCTCTCATATAATTAAGAAGAGTTGGATGGGTTTTAGGACAAATTTCCCCCTTCATAATGTTTGGCCATTCACTGAGACGAATAGACTGAGTCCTTGAAGGATTCCTATTTTTCTTAATGTTTGGCCGTTCACTTGGACGAGTAGGCTGAGTCCTTGAATACTTCTCACTCTTCTAAATGCCTGGCCATTGTAAGGAACTCAAGGTGGCAAACGTAATATAAATGGATTGGGAAAATGCCTAATCTAAACCTAAACCTAAAACGATGGAAGCAAGCCTCGACTATCAAATAATAAGAGAGTCCTACTGGCGTCTTGTCAAATAAAAGGGCCTATACTAAAAACAAACGATTGCCAATCCTTACAGCTAATTTCAAAAAGGGCGTGGGATAATGTTCACCAGAAAAAGAATGAAGTGTTCACAAATAATAACTCAGGATGTTATACCCATGGGTCTCCCTTCCCCACATTTTTAACACAGGACAAGGCTTGACTTTTGAGCACAGTACACTCCTGGGCCTCAGCAACATGAGGTTATAGTTCTTTTCGACTGTGCCAGGACCTTCTGGGGCCAAGTCTTTCTAGTAAAGTCTCTTGCCTTAGAAGGCCTGCTGCACCATAAAACAATCAACAAAAACTAAGTTCCTTTTCAGTAATCTTCACGTCGGGGGACTTTTCTTCACCCTTGGATCCCCCTGTGCTGGGCTCCGATCTGTCTCGCAACTTTGGCTTCCCTCAGTTGGGTACACTCCGGCCTTTCACTCACAACCTCAGCACTTGTAATCTTCAAGAATCTCAATGTCTTTTTAAACAACTCACTCATTTTGGACAACCCTCAGCGGGGGTGACATTTGTCGTCACAACATTCACGTGCATATCATGGTTCATCCTCACGCATCCCTCAGCCGGGTTCACATAGCCTTTCTAACAGTATATGATTCTAGCAACTCATCAGAAAGCGAGATTCTCTTTCCCCAACTTTCTTTCGTCATCCCTCCATCGGGTTCACACTTGCCACAGTTTCTCTTCTTTTACTAGGTCCGGGTCTCAGCCCCCAGTCAGATTTCACATCACACAATGTTCTTGGGGTGTTTTTGGTCACCCTAATTTGTAGGCTTCCCTCAGTCAGGTTCATGTTTGCGAATTTTCACAACTCACTTTGTGTTCACCATGTGTCGAAGACTTTTGACTGTACAGGGGATTTTACTTGACCCTTGTATGACCACTTTGACCCTACCCACGGCCTCCTTTAAGGCCCCTTGGTCTTTGTAGTTTCATTAGCAAGGAATACCATATAGAGTCCTTCAAATATGCACCACCGTGGCGCCGGACCACTTTGTACGTTTCCAACTTCACTCACAAAAGTCCTCTGTCTATTACCTTATTTCTGTATATACAGTGTTGCTACTGCAACCTTGGGCTCAACAAAGTCTGGTTCGCTATCACTTGCTTCCGACTCACCAGCTGGGTTGAACTCAATGGTGTTTCTTTTTGTCGCTGGAGTGGAGGACAGTACCACGATGAGAAACTTTTCTCCCTGCCATGGCAATCGGTGCAGGAGGGATCCACGTGCCGCGGACATCCGATACGCCACTCGCCAGCTGCGACTCTCGGTCTTATGTTTGCTTTCACTGAGGCTTTGCTGGTCTGGGTTGAAAAGGGCAAGGGCAATACTCTCCTGGTCGTCCTTTCAAATGTCTGTCTTTCTCCTCCTCTTGAACTGCCGGTCCGGCTTAGCTGCTTCCTCGTGCGTTCGGCCTTGCTCGAAGTGTGCTTTCGTGCTTCTCCTTTTATCCCTGTGGGAAAGAGAAAGGGCCATCAGGTGTTCATCGTTATGGTTATTTGCCTGAGCCTTGTTTTGGGACATGTCAGGTAAACGGCCCTGGTGTTGATCCGTTGTCTGTCTCGGTGCAGGAAAGTGTTCGTATTGAAAATGGGGTTAGGGTAGAGTTTCTAAATATCCTGCTGGGCAGGATGGGTAAAAAGTGTCATAAGGAATTATATCCCTCATCCTGGGGTTTGTGGTGAGCCTGGAAGAGTGGGTTTTATAGGGTTTGTGAAATGAGTAGGAGGGATTGTGGGTACTTTTTGTCACAGTTGACTGGGAGATGTAGTTACCCACGGTAACTTTGTTCAGGTTCCTAATTGGTTTCACATACAAGGAGGGGTTGTTGGATTTACATAAGGGAGATTGACTCTGGGGAAAGGGGTTTAATTTGGAATAGCCTATAAAGGCCTCAAGGACTTCGTCCTCCTTCCTGGTGTAATACCGCATTTCACATGGGGCATTTCCCCGAGCATAACCCTGGGTTCCCCTACCCAGGTGATCCTCCCTTGGTCGTCCGCCCTCAGGGTTGGGATCTTAGGGCGCCAGTCCTTCCCTGGTCACCTGAATAAGGGATTCTCGCGGTCTGCTTGGGAGAATACCCTCAGGTTTCTCACACCATTCACTGGGACAAGTAGGCTGAATTGCTGAATGCTTTCTTCTTAATGTCAAGCCACTCACTGGGACGAGTAGCATGGCTGGATTCTTAATGCTTGTGATCTCAGGTGAGCCGTTCCCATGCTTCCTACGGGTTGGCATCACCGGGCTTGCATGCAGTATAGGGACTCACTTTGAGTCGGGACAGCTTCAGCTTTCCATCTGTCTCGTACTGCTTCTAGTCCGTGGCTCTGCAGGGCCAGCATTATTGTATTCTCTGCATTACCACCAGACTGGAGAGTCCACCCTTCACGGGTCATGCCACGACTCGATATTGGTTCTCTCTCCTGGGGTTTCTTCCCTTATTCTCTTCAGTGGTCTGTTCCTTTGGTGCTTCTCACACACGCCAGCTGGTTTGATTACTTTCTCCTGACGGAGGATCTCCTGGCCTTGGTCAGCTTCCACTCCTAGGCTGATTTGAAACATCCGGTTTCACGTCTCCCAGATAACAATCCACCTTCCTTTTTTATGCCACATTTGCAGGTCCTCCCCAGCTGAGGATCATAGTCCTTTCTTTCCTCCCAGTTGAGCACTCTTCATCATCGCTTATTTCCCCTCATCCCAGTATTGCTGACTTTCCACCACTGTGGCTTCTTCACAGGAAATTGTCATGTGAAGAAGCCATCGGTAAAAGGTATTTTTTTTAAATGTAGTCATTCAATGCAATCAATGGAAAGTGTGAAAATATTACCAAAAAAGCGACTTTTATATGCACTCAAGTACACAGCTGCAAACCTAACAATGACCCAAACCTCTAAAACAACCTACACAACCAGCCTAACCCGTTTCCTAACTCTAATTACAAGCTAGTCTGAACCCTTACCTAACACTAGCACTTTAGCATGCTAAAGCATTTTATTTGCATTTGACCCTACCTGCAACTCTGACACTTTCCCTCATGCTTCCTCTACCCTAATCCAAGCATTATTCTAGCCCCTACCCAACCTCAACATCACCAGCCTTCTCCAACCTACCTGTCTTTCTTTAACACTTAACCATTTACACATTACTCTATTAGCCCTAACTGTACCATAACCTCTGTCCTAACACTTACCTTGACGCTTAATCTTCCCTATCCACACCCCAACATCACCAATCCTCCCAAAACCACGTAGATCCTTCAACTAATTTAACCAAAATATTTACTCTAACCACTATCCTAACACTAAACCAGGCAATCACTAAATCCTCCATAACCCTTACACTTACCCTAGCAGCACTCCATTTTTGGTTACGTTCAGCTGCATTTTTGACTACTTTTTTCTTGGCGACTTTTTAACTGCAGTTCTTTTCATCACGTATTTGTCAGTGGCAGAGACGTTTTTATGGGAGGGCAAAAGGGGCACTTGCCCAGTGCTCCCACCTTGGAGAGGGCCCCACAAGGCTAGCTGATCTGAAGAAGTAGGATTCCATCGTTCACCAGTCATAAATAGCATGCTTCGGGATATTTTATGGGGTGCTGCTGAGGCTCTAAACCCATTGCCTTTCTGTTTTGGCAAGTGCATTCTGCCTTGAGCAATTCATCATATATTGCTTTCTGTGTTCACGGTGGTATACATAGTTTGTGTGTTCCTTATGGCATAACTTTGTAGCATTCTTTCCTTCCTGTGGGAATTGTGTTGATCATGTGCAATAGGCAATGGTGATAAATTGAGTGACACAATGCTTAGAAGTAAGCTCAGTGTGTGAAGCACCCATTGCAGAGATATGTGTTTATATGCAAAATGAAGAATATCACATTCCAGCAAGGCTGGCTGAGCCTTTCCTATGTCTGAAGTTTGTAAACCTGCCTACATATGTACTTGATTTTGCAGAACAATATCTGCTATTATCAGCAATGTACCTGTACCAGATAGGGGTTGCTATAAAAACAAACATATCATCCGTATGGCGAAGGTCTAGAAATTGGGTTGTTCAGATGGGGTTTTTTAAAACCTAGGCAATCGCTTCCAACAATGGCATAAAATGTTAGTCCAAGAGGTGAATAAGTATCCAAATTCAAGACTATGGAACGACAGCATTCATGTTTGTATTGTGGATTTGCCAGCAGAAAAGAGAGTGATCCTGGTCAAATCATCTAATATATCTTACATTTCGAGGGGATTGGGTCCTCCGACGTATTCCATATCTATGACAGTAATCACCACAGCTGTGCTGATTACTGTCATAGATATGGAATACATCGGAGGACCATCCCATTGAAAGAACGTTACCAGGTAAGAGAGTAACTTGTTCTACTGTGCTGCCTCCTGTGAGGTTTGCCTTCTTGCATGCTGCTGGTATCGTTTAGCCCATTACTTGATCTTTCTTCTTATCTAGGCCATTTAGGTGGAAGGGTTGGTAGACAGAAGAGAGTGGACCATATGTTGCAGGCCTCAGGCAAGCATATTTTAAGGTCTGCTTGTTTGACACAAAAAAAACGGTTTGCTTTTTGGTAAAAGTCAAAGGTTTTTAGGCACATTTATAAATGGAAATGCCACAAGCCATTGTTTTGGAAGTATTTAAAGTTTTAAAATACAAAAGACAAACCCAGATTAAATGTGTTAAATCACATTGATTGGTATTCTGGTTCTTATATATTTCCCTTGATGATGGGGAGAACGAAGCTAGAATCATTCCCATTAAGCATAACACCATTCTATAATATTCTGTTTAAAGATGGACGTGTTTTTTCAATGAAATGAGATTATTTTAGTTCATGGTAAGAACTGGAAAAGAAAGTGTTCAAATGCAGAAATTGCAGAGTTGGCACACATCCCAGCTTCACCCCTTAATTTCTTAACCAATGTGTGATGCTGGGCATCCCATTTAATCTTGTATTGCCTAACCTCTCAATATTGCCAGTCCCTAAACCTTTCAAAATTGTCAGCCCTTCTGAGTGATTTCCTTCTCATGGTCTGATCTTCATAAAAGCCTTATTCATGTTTTCAATGTGTTAATAGTTAGCATATTTATATCGCACACCTCAGGCATTTGTTCCTTTGATATCTAATGGCAACACTATTTGAAAACTATATCCCACTTCTAATCTCAGTCTGTCTGTATAAAGACACCTTCCTGGTAGTTTCTAATCTGCCTCCATTATCCATGCTACGGTATGTGTAGCGTTCTCCGTCCTTCCAATTGGTGGTCTCTATCCATGCATTAGCACTTTTACATTCTGTGAGGCAGCTAATGTGAGTTCTCTGTCTATTATGGGTTACATGTACCTTTTAAATACCGTCCTGCATTAATACTACATCTACCTTCCTGGATGTCATTGATAAAAAAGTATCCTGTATGTACTAGAACAATAACTCATTTGTAGACTGCTAATGTTGGTCTTCAAATGCTACTTGTTTATCATTCTGATTAGAGCAAGAATGAAGAGGGCAAGGGGACTTAAAGGGAGTTAACGTGCTTATTATGCTGCGAGACATATAGGTTGTGAGCGTGACGGATGGGGTCCGCGACCAGTATTCATGATCCCTTAATTCCTTTGGTTTGGTGGAGGGGGGCCCCAAAGATGTCCGTGCCCAGGGCCCCAAAAGTGCTTAAGGTGGCCCTGGTCACTGGCTACATGTTTGTTGGCAACATTTTCACTGGATACTGATAATTCTCCCCAAGCAGTGGTTGGCTGGTATATAGAGTAGCCACAATATTTCCTAACATGTGGGTACCTTTGAAAGCTCTGTAACAGTTCTACTACTTTTTACAAAAGCCAGCCATGAATCTAAGGCTTTGTATACTTTGAATGGTGTATGCTCCTGTCAGTGAGGGTTTTCTGGAAGAATCTTTCATCTACTCTCCTCGGGTTTATGAAGTGGATGGGAGCAATAAAGCAGCCACTGTGGAGGTATTTGAGAAAATCATTGTGCCTCCCCCGTTTAGCAGAGTACTTGAAAAAGAGACTTTCTAACCTTGCCCCCTCGGTGCTGCCTCCAGATTCCGAAGGACGGGCTCCTAAGTCTCGTCAGGCAGAAACTGGTGAAAATGAAAGCCAAACCTGCAGAACGTGACATGGCCGCTGCACAAGGTGAAACTTCATGAGGAAATTAGAAAAAAAGTAAATTGCACCCAGAAGAGCAAGAGAACTGTCATGCGCACGATATACAATAAAGAATCGGATGATGTCATAACATGTTTTTTTAATGAGGATTCTTTTTTTAGCATAAGAGTGGGAAGTGTTCGAAGTATATGAATCTTTCAAAAATCGAATGCTGAAGAACGAGTGGAGAAATGCAAGTTGAGATTAGTTAGCTGGTGGTCTTGGAAGATGCAACTCATATTCAGGTGCTACTGGATGCCAGCTAGTGTTCTGGCATGGCCTGTTATTGCTGTGACCCCTGGCTCAGCTCTGAAAGGTCCGTAGAATGGTGAAAGAGAAGCAAATATCCCAGCAACATTTGTCCCCTACCCTTGGAGGAAAGCGGCAGCCGGACAGGGGAGGAGGGCAGCAGGGACACTGATTGTATCATCCCAGCTCTTCCTCATCTAAATGCAAATGTTGTGAGTTTATTAACACATGACAGTAATACCTGACAAAGAGTTTTAGTATCTGGAAATGTAATGCCAGTATCTGACAAAGGATTGCAATTCCTGGCATATGCGATATTCGCATAGCCAAATGAAGCAAGACCTGGCAAATGAAGTAACTAGGTATTTTATTGCAAAGCCAGTTATGTGGTGCAAATCCGTGGTATAAGTGAGCAAATAAAAAGCAGGGAACTGTAACTCTGGCGGGGGACAGGATAGGCGGGAGGAAGCCAGGTGCAAAACATGTTTCGAGTGATTGTCGATCTGCCAGGTAGACAGCCAAGTGAGTAGAACAGGTACTAATAGGAGGTCTTCTGTATTGTTATTTTCTCTAGTTGGTCTGTCAGTTGGAACATTTTTTTATGGCATTGTGAAATCAATCGCCTTTACTCACTGAGCTTAAGTCTGCTGGAACCCATACTTAACACCTACCTGAACAGCAGAAAATGTGTGCTGTCATGAACAGAATTTGGTCATTTATTAGAAAGCCTGGATCCTGATGTAGCAATAAAGAGTCAGGACACAGCTGAGAGGTAAACCAAGTTATTGTTAAAGAAATACAAACAGCAGAATACAGTAATACAGAATGACACATGACAGGTGTCGGACAGAGAGCTCTCCCAGTGTTCGGTCAGAGCTCATCTTATATAGCATGGCAAGTTTCCATGAAGTTTGCAGACATTTGGTAATACTAGGAAGCAGACATTTGTGAAGAAACCGTGTAGTTACATGTGCAGTACAGTGTGTAGCAAGATCAGTGTGCAACTCTGGCATAAACACCGGAATACTCCTTATGAGGTGGTATTTGTACATAGTTATGGAAAGTTACTGGGAGCTGGTGTCTCGTGGGTCCCTAGGTCAGCATTAGGTCGTGGCCTGCTGAGCCAAGGCGGGGTGTGGGCATGACAGGAGAGCTGGGTGTAGCAAGAGGCCACAGGGTAAGCCATGGTGAAGGATCTGGGGCCTAGCATGGGAGGTTTATTGCTAGGAGGCATAGTATCAGGACAATCCTGCCATATCAACCCCCCATTTGGTCATCCCTGTGACAGGGTAAAGACCACAGGACGCAGGTTGGCCTTTTGGGAGGCATGGTATTGGAGAAGGAGGTGAAGCAGTGTAAACTTGGCAGTGTATACTCTAATGGGGGGACAACTAAGGCCAGTTACATACAGGAAATGACAAGGAGTAAAAGGACATTTTCTGCTGGCATGTGTTGGGGTGTGTGCCCAGACATAACAATCTGAGGCATCTATAAGATCGGCATATGTCCTTGAGAAATTTGAGGAATGTATTGGTATCTGGGGACATGAATACTGAAGTACTGGGCAGTCACTCAGAAAAACAGTCAGCAGGGGTAACATGTCTGATATGTGTTGGAGATACCAATGGCTGTGCTGGTGGTATTTAGGGCAGGCACTCCCCAACATGGTCAGTGTACCTAGAGATACTGGCGTGGAAAGACGTGAGGAGGGAGAGAAAGTGCAGGGTCCAATCATATCACGTACACTTATTACAACAAGAAATCTGGCCCATCAGTCAGGGCAGTATCGTGTCCACGGGATGCTTGCTTGGGTAGCCTGTGAACGTGAAAAGTGAGCAGTAATAGTTTGCAAGACATTGTAGACATGAATAGGCATGTGGTCAGAGAAACATTAGTAATGCAGTGGGCCTGCAGTGGCAATAATATTTCTAACTTGTGTTCTCCAGCCCTATGTAGAATTGAGCCTTATGCCCAAAGGTTCCAAGCAATTTTGGTGATCCCTGGACCTGGGAAGCTGGACATAGCAGACGGCAAAGTTCAAGAAGCCAGCAGGGTAGATGCTTGATCAGGACTGGACCAGAAATGTAGACGGGCGGCGTGCTGAAAATGTTTGTGGACTGGCAGCTCAGCAGGGGAATATGCTGCCCAATATAGAAGGCTGTGAATGCAAAGAGCAGGTATACAGACCAGCAAGGAGCAAGTTCCTTGGCACATCACATGGGTTAGGTGGAGCTGGTCTGTTATTCAGGAGAAGGAGCAAAGGCAATTGCTGAGGCGCTAGGCTCACTCAGCCGTTCCCCTGACCCCCTCAGACTTCTTGTACTGGTGAGCCCTGGTGCCTATACTGCAGGTGTGCAGCTTTATTATGTCTGCATGACGAAAAAAAAAACACATTTTGATTTGAGAGCGTTGGGCCACCCGCAGAAGGTATGTGCAGCAAGAAAAGTTTGGAGAGTGTTGGGCCATCTGCAGGAGGATCGTATAGCAGGGCGTCGGGGCACTTTACCTGCCGGTGGTGCTGGTGGCACTATTCCGTAAGTTATACCTCTGGACTGGTATTGGAGTGTCGTCGTTGTCTAGAAGTGTAGGATGGGGTGCTACACAGAGCATGTCCTCTGTGGCCCCGGGGGAGAGCGAGGGCAGCTGCAGCGGGGTGCCTTTGTTGTAGACCCCTGTAGGTGGCAGCTGGGCTAGTGTTTCCAGCGCCACTGGTTGCAAGGTGGCGTTGTCCTTGTCTTTTGGCTGTGGCTTTTCATCAGCCGGTGGCGCTTTCTTTACACAGTGGCATGGTGGACCCAGGCATCAAGTCCTCTGCAACTGCCTGCAGTGTGGGTTGTCAGCAGGACCTGATAGGAATATTTTTGCAGATGAACCTTCAGGACCACCTAGTCTCCTGGCAGGAGGCTGTGGCACGATGCTTCAGGTGGACGAGGAAGTTCTTTTTGTATTTGCTGGAAGTGAGAACTGACAGCAAGCATTCATTTTTTGCAATTTGACACAACAAGATCATCATTCAGTTGAATATTACATAGTTCTGGAGCTAGTGGGGCAGTCACTGGCATCCTAATGGGTCTGCCTATTAGAATCTCATGTGTTGACAGGCCAGGCGCTCTGCTACCAGTATTTCTAATGTCCATCAAAACGAGAGGGAGAGCATCTGGCCAGCTTATGTACATGAATATTCCCCGTCGCCAGGCTGGGAATCCTCGGTAAAGAAAAAAATCAGTATCAGTTTTGTTTCTGATCGGTCTTTCTCAGTAGTAACCAATCACTGGTCTCTGGGTCATACTGCCCCCAGCCAGTGACTGCCCTCTCCCTAAGCCCTGCCTCTGGCAGCCATCCTCAGATTTTTACTACACACTCAAGTGTTGGGAGTCCTCGTGTTTAGCTCTCGAGCTTTTGCTGCGTTTTCGCGCTTTTTTCAAAGAGATTTTCTCATTTTTCGATGAAATAGAGCCTCAAGCTCCACCGTCTCTACATCCGACTAACGGGGATCCATGTCGGATTTTTCTACGCCCCTCAAGGGTGAAGATTTCGTCGAGTTGCGCTTCTTGGAGGAGTCCAGGAGTTTCTGCGGCCTACCCAAACATGGCCCAGGAGAAAGGAAGCTCGACGCCCGAAAAGCTGTTCAGGGTCTGCCCTGGATGCCAGCTGCAGAATGTGTTCAAGGAGGACGAGCACTCGAAATGTCTCTACTGCCTTAATGAGGACAAAACGCACGTGGAGAAGGACTGTGCGTTTTGCAGGAACATGTCGGAACGGACCATCAAGGACTGACACCTTCGTCTCTCCAACTGGCTGTAAGGAAAGAGCCAGTCAGGTGAGAAGAAGAAGAAGTCCGAGAGGGCGCCCCGGCGACGGGGGCCCAACAGAAGGCAAAGAACCGTGAGTCTGCGGGCACCGGGAACACCGAACGGTCGGGCTCCTCGGCTGCCATGCAGGGCGCATCCTCTCCAGCGCCATCAACCATGAGCCAACGCCCTGGCTCAGGGAAGAGGAAGGCCGAGAACCTGGCAAAGCTTCTGGAGAGGCCCCGGTCGAGCTCGAAGGACCCAGCCGAGAGGGAGTGATGCGGTGACCCTTCCCCCAAGGTGAAGGCCACAGGCCCACAGAAGGTGGTAAAGGCCTTGATTCACCCGGCCAAGGCCTCTATCGAGGAAGATGCGGCGGCCCTGGCGCAGCCTGTGGAGGCTACACCAGTGGAGGCGACCTCGGGGCCCAGAGTCTCCCTGCCTCCGCGGAGGGAAGCCTCTTTCAGACCCATCGAGAAGACCCCCATGAAGACCCCGGCGGAAAAGATAGGGGGCGGTGGCCATTGTGGACACGGGCACAGCATCCGAGGAGAAGCTGGTAGAAGTCTTAAAGGGCCTTGACGAGGGCGTCGAAGAGGCCCGTTCTCACGGGAGGGATCCCGACGAAGAGGACGACGAGAACGACGTCGGCACCGGCGAGGGTCCTAGTCACCCATCGGGCCCGTCGCTTCCAGAGCCGCAGGACAACTCGGTGGCCATTTTGTTGGCAATACAATCCTTATGTTCGGAGATGAGGACGAGTTTGCCCATACCACCGACGGAGGAACCGGAACCAGGCTGGACGGAGGAGCCAGAGGCAGGCCCGGCGCAAAGCTTCCCTGAACAAGAGAAGACGGATCCATCCAGCCCCGCCTTTTCAGCCCTCACGGCCTACTCAACCTTTGCCCACGTCCCCCGTCCCTGGGGATGACACGGGAACGGACACGGCCACGACGGGTACTGACGACGATGGTGGCAACGACAGGACGGAGCTCCCATCGCCCCCAGCCCGGGCCTCCCCGCCCGACGAGATCGGATCTTTCCATGCAATAATCGCCAGGGCATCCGAGCTTTTCCAACTCGGTCCCGAAGAGAAGAAGAAGGAAGGTTTCTTTACCAGCGGCCCAAGGCCAAGAGGAAAACGGCCCTCGCCATGCCTCTGTTGGATGACATCTGGGATGAGGGTCTCACCCTTCTCAAGAACCCGTCTATGATGCCTGCCAAGAGGGATCAGTACGAGAAGTACCGGGTCCCCGACACGGCCCCTTTGTAACTTAGGGCACAACCCTGACTTGGCGGCCAAGAAGGAAGCGGGGGGGCATCGGCCTCAACGTCAACTTCTCCGCTGGACGGCGAAGGAAAGAAGCTGGACGCAATGGGACGACGAGTTATCTCGTTGGCGGTAACAACGATTAAGGCGGCCAACGCCTTCGCGATCGTGGCCCGCTACGACAGGGAGTTATGGTACACGATCGACCCCCTGTTGGACTTCCTACCGGACAACAAGAGGGCCGAGGCCCTGGAGATCTTGCAAGAAGGCGAAGTGGCGTCGGTCCACGCCATAACGGTGGCAACGGACATTGCTGACACTGGTTTCCGCCAGCTAGGCAACAGCGTTTACCTTAGACGACAAGGGTGGCTCAAGGCAACGGATTTCCGCCAGGACGTACAAGCCAGGTTTTGGAAATGCCGTTCGACAGGAGCAATCTGTTTGGGAAAACAGTGGATGAGTCCCTCCAAGCCATCAAGGCGGACACGGAGACAGCTAAGGCCCTAGGCGTTCTCCGACAACGAATGCCGTCCTTTCGGAGCACCGGAGGCAAGCAGGGTGCCACCAAGGGATTCGGCGGTGGCTCCTCTACGTACCGCCAAGCGGCCCGCTCCTCGTCGCAGGAAGCCTATAGAGGACGAGGCAAGTTGGGTGGATCCTGCCGTCGTCGCCAGGGAGGCCAAGGTGGCAAGGCGTCCTCCAAGCAAGATTGAACTGACCGTGATGTCGTGCCCCCACCGAAGCACCCTGGTGGGAGGCCGGCTGGCGAAGTTCGTCAGCGTGTGGGTCATCTCCACCGACCGTTGGGTGCTGGACGCCCTGGCCCAGGGGCACGCTCTCAAATTTCTAAAAAAAAAATGCCCCCGCATTCCACCCGTGGTCAGGAAGGAAAATCACGTCCCTCAACTGCTATTGGAGGTAAGGGCGATGCTCAAAAAAGGTGCCATCGAGCTCGTCCCGAGGAGGCTCCGGAGTATACTCAAGGTACTTCCTCGTGAAAAAGAAGACGGGAGGATGGCGACCCATCCTGGACCTGCGACGACTGAATAAGTACATCAAGGCACAGAAATTCTGGATGGTCACCCTCCAGCACGTGTGGGGACAGCTGGAGGAGGGTGATTTCCTGTCGTCGTTGGATTTGGAGGATGCATACTTTCACATCCCCATTTTAAAAGGACACCGAAAGTTCCTCAGGTTCGTGGTCCAAGGTCGGCACTACCAGTTCAAGGCCCTCCCGTTCGGACTGAAATCGGCACCCAGGGTTTTCACCAAGTGCCTCGCTCCAGTGGCGGCACGGCTGCGCCTACAGGGGATCCACGTCTACTCCTACCTGGACGATTGGCTCATCCGCGCAAGGACAAGGGAGCTTGCCGTGGAAAAAACAGCGAAGACCGTGCAGCTACTCATGGACCTGGGGTTCTCCATCAACTTCCCCAAGTCCCACCTGATCCCCTCGCAAGTCGCACTGTTTCTTGGAGCCAAGCTCGACACAGTGGCGCGTCTGGCCTCACCGTCGGAGGAAAGAACAAAGGCCATCCTAAGCAAGGTGCAGCGTCTGCTGGCCAGGGACGTGGCCAAGGTGAGATCCATCAAGTCCCTCCTCGGGATGATGTCCTCTTGCATATATCTCGTGCGCCTGTGCAGGCTTCGGATGCGCCCTCTACAGGAGTTCCTCGACGCCCGCTGGATACAAGCAACGGGCAGCTTCGAAGACAGCATCCCTCTCAACAAGACCTTCCATCGAGCGATCCGGTGGTGGGGCACCCGCACTCATGTGGCGGCAGGAACAGATTTTCAGACCCCCGCCCACCAGGTGACGGTGACGACGGATGCCTCCCTGGAGGGGTGGGGAGCGCACACCGGAGATCTTCACGCGAGAGGCCTTTGGCTCCCAGAGGAGAAGCTGCTCCACATCAACATCCTGGAGCTCCGGGCAGTGTTCTGGACCCTCGGGTCCTTTCTACCGTCCCTCAAGGGCAAGGTAGTGAGGATCTTCACCGACAACACCACCACAAAGTTTTACATCCGGAAGTAGGGCGGAACCAGGTCCCCAGCCCTATCCAAGGAAGCCCAGGATCTGTGGCATTGGGCCGTTGCTCGAGGGATGTTTCTGGTGCCGTTTCATCTGGCAGGGATAAAAAACACCATCGTCGAATCACTCAGCAGAGAGCTGCGCTCGTGCCATGAGTGGGAACTATGCCAGGACCAAGTGGACCGACTCTTTCAACGATGGGGCAAACCCCAGATCGACCTGTTCGCGACGGCGACGAACTCCAAGTGCCAGAGGTTCACCAGCAGGTTTCCCCAACTGAGGAGCATGGACGATGCTTTCTCGTTCCCCTGGGCCGGCCTGTTCCTATATGCGTTCCCTCTGTTGCTGTTGCTGCTCCGACTCATCAACCAGCTCAAAAAGTCCCAGTGCAGAATGATCCTCGTCGCACCGGCGTGGCCGAGACAGATCTGGTTCCCGGACCTTCTGGGCTTGTCAGCGTCCCCACCAGTCAAGCTGTCGACGGGCACAGATCTTCTCTCCAGAGAAGGAGGCGAATTCTTCACCACGACCCAGAGTCGCTGAACTTGCAGGCCTGGCTCCTGCAGCACTAGAGTTTGGAGGGTACGATATCCCGGCCGACTGTAGAGAGGTTCTTGCGAAGGCCAGGGCATCCTCAACTCTCAGGTGCTACGGACATAAGTGGAAAAGGTTCTCTATCTGGTGCCGGGCACAGAAGATTAACCCTTTGCGGATTACGGCTCCTTGGGTATTGCCGTACCTACTGTCGCTAGCCAAAGCTGGACTATCTCACGCTTCAATCAAGATACACCTGGCAGCGATTTCCCAATACACCAGGACTACAGGGCGGTCATCCCTGTGGTCTCATCGCCTGGTTAAGGAATTTATGAAAGGACTGTTTCGATCATTCCCGCCGGTGAAGGCACCAGCCCCGGCGTGGGAGCTCAACATGGTGCTGACCAGGCTCATGGGTCCGCCATTCGAGCCGTTGCATTCAGCCCCGTTGAAGTTTATGTCGTGGAAAACGGCGTTCCTGGTGGCCATCACCTCCGCACGATGCGTGGGAGAGATCCAGGCGCTATCCTGCAAGCCTCCATACCTGACCTTTCACGATATGAGGGTAGTGCTGAGGACGCACCCCTCCTTCATGCCCAAGGTGCCGTCGGACTTCCATCTCAACGAGCCCTTGGTGTTACCAGTTTTTTTCCCGTCCCCTTCGTCAGCGGCCGAGAGGACTTTGCAGTCGCTGGATGTAGCTAGAGCGCTGAAGTTCTACGTGAACCGAACAAAGAGTTTTCGGAGGACATCACAGCTGTTTGTGAACTTTGGACCTGTGAACCAAGGGAAGGCTCTCTCGAAGGCCTCCATTTCCAGATGGCTCTCCGGCTGCATCATGCATTGTCATCGGTTGGCAAACCGACCGTTGCCCGGCCGTCTGAGAGCCCATTCGACCAGAGCTATCGCTGCTACCACGGCGTTCTTGTCTGGTGTGCCCCTGCTGGACATTTGCAGGGCTGCTACGTGGAGGTTGACGCACATCTTCACGAGATTCTTCTGCGTCGACCAGGATTCCAGGGTTGGCCAAGCACTTCTGCGCAACCTGTTCGCTTAAGGTGAGCCTGGTGAGGAGGTAAGAAATGCTTAATGTTGAGTTTTTTGATGTAATGCTTAATGTTGAGCCTTTTGCCACCTCCCGTGGTTGTGCATGTGTGTACTGCTATGTATTCTTTATTCATGAGCATGTGAATCCATGCCAGACCCCATGCTGGAGAAGGAACAAGTTACTTACCTGTAACTGTTGTTCTCCAGCATGGGTCTGGCATGGATTCACATGCGAACCCTCCCTCCTACCCCTCTGCGGCTCTTCACTTGGTCATACTGCCACTTTACGTGCTACCAAATCTGAGGATGGATGCCAGAGGCGGGGCTTAGGGAGAGGGCAGTCATTGGCTGGGGGCAGTATGACCCAGAGACCAGTGATTGGTTACTACTGAGAAAGACAGATCAGAAACAAAACTGAACTGATTTTTTTCTTTACCGAGGATTCTCGGCCTGACGACAGGGAATATTCATGAGCATGTGAATCCATGCCACACCCATGCTGGGAGAACAACAGTTACAGGTAAGTAACTTGTTCCACATGTGCGTGTCCTGGAGGCAGTCAAATTAATATCCTGGTACCTTTCGTGTTTAGAAATCCCACCGCTCCAATTATCCCCCCATGGCGGGAACTGACATTTGAAATGGATTGCGTCCTCCCACATATTCTTCATCTTTGATATAATATGATATTCTGCTTGCACTTCAGAAACTGTTTTCAGGAGAGGGCGATGTGCATTGCCGTCGACCTCCTGTCCCTCGAGAGCCTCCGTCCTCCTTGAGTTTGAAGTCGACACTGGTATTTATGGCACACACTGCGCCTCTTGCCTCGGTTCTGTTTTTCCACACAGCTGCTCGAAATGCTTCTTCGCCTCGGTGTGTTATTTACTGTGTAGTTATGAGTATCGTTACAAAAATGTCTTCTCATACCCCAAAACGGGCTTCAAGGAATGGGCTGTGTTCGGCTAAGGTGTCCATAACCGATACTCATCAATCATGTGTCTGGTGCCTGGGGATGGGCCATATAGGCGAAGATAGTGGGTCAGGCCAGTATATGACCGGAAAAGCGTTCAAAGAGAGGAAGGGGAATCTTGCTTTGGACAAACCATCCCCGAGTTAGTCTTCGGTGACCCCCACAAAAATGTTGTCTGAAGATAAGAACCCAAGAGGGAGATCTCTGCACATGGCCAAGAGGCACAGTAAAAGTTAAAAGGGTTCGAGATTTCGGGGGTCCGCTTAGTCATCTTCGAGGAGATCAAAGAAAAGGCGGCATCGCTCTAGATCATCCTCTAGGGATTCCTTGCCCGAAGGGAAACCGGTAATGTTTCTTAAAAAGGGGGCTAGTCAAGTGGAACTGGAAAAGTTCCGATCGCATGTGTTAAAGGTGTTTCATAAGGTGGCAAAGCCCAGCCCCTTTGTTGAAGTCGTTAGAAACTCCAGACCAAAGTCTTGAAAAATTGCAGTAGTCGGCAGCAGCAAAATCTTTGAGTCAGGCCATTAGGCAGCCACAACAAAGTTGAACAGCGCCATCTTCTGCTCAGGGATGGAGACTTTGTTCATTTTGTTACTATTCCTCAGCAGAAGAAGTCAATTTAAGCCGAGGGGACAGAGGAAGGCATCCTTGAAGCAGTCAAGGACATACATGCAGAGGAGCTGCAGCAGTATCCGCTGCCTTGCCTTCTGCACCAACCGGTGCCACAAAACCACTTTGAGGACTTGAATCATTCGACAGTGGTGGTGGGAGAGGCAGGTTATCCCAGCATCTGAAAGAATAGCAAAGTATTACAACAGATGCTTGGGCACTACAAACTGTCACCCATGGTTACTGCCTCCCTTTTCTAAAGAGTCCACCAGACTGTCCCCCAGGAGGCCGGTCCTTGAAAGCACCAGATCCTCTCCTCCTACAGGAAGTTCAGACACTGTTGGAGAAGGTTAAAATCGAACCAGTGCCTGTAGAGGAATGAAATTAAGGCTGGTACTCTCCTTATTTTCTGATCTCGAAAACGGATGGAGGGTTGCGACCCATCTTGGACTTGAGATGCTTGAAAAAGTTCCTCAGGAAAGACAAGTTCAGGATGGACACTCTCGCAGATCCTCCAGGCCCTTCAGCTCCAGGATTGGATGGTGTCATTGGATCTTCAGGATGCTTATTTGCATTTGCCAATTCATCTCAAGCACAGGAAATAGATGAGATTCGCCATTGGCAGTTCTCACTATCAGTTTCCAGTTCTGCCATTCGAGCTGTGCTCCACCCGAGGGTTTTCACCAAGCTGATGGCAGTGGTGGCAGCGAATCTACGGAGAGGGGGGTTCACATCTACCCCTACCTGGACGATTAGCTGATCAGAGCCCGTTCACCCGATCAGGCACTGGAACATCTGGACAGCAACTGTCATTCTCTCCACAAGCTGGGCTTCTCCCTCAAGAAGTCCCACATGACACCTTCCAAAAGCTGCAATTCATTGTAGCAGTCCTGGACTCTTCCTCTGGAACAGCTTTGCCACCCGAGGTGAGGGCTAGCCACATAGCGCAGATGGTAAACAAATTTTGAAGTGCCTGAAATCTTCCGTCCTTCGATTTTCTGAGGTTTCTTGGTCTCGTGGCATCCTGCATTTTTCTGGTGCCAGAGGCCTGTTTGAGAATTAGGTCTCTTCAGTGGGCCCTCAGGACTCAGTGGTCACAGTTCTCCTGCAGGTTGACCGATCTGGTACGGATTCCGAACAGGGTCACGCAGGATCTTCTGTGGTGGTCCGTCAAAGAGAATGTGCAAGAAGGAATCTCTCTGTAGGCAGTTCATCTTGCCAGAGAAGAAAACACGGCAGCGGACACTCTGAGCAGGCAGAGCACAGTCTCCCAGGAGAGGGGGGTTAGCTCAGGAAGACCTTCAAGAGATCTTCACGGCCAGTGTCAACCGGAAGTGCGAACAGTTTTGCTCCAGGAAATTTCCCCCGAGAAGAGCTCTAGGGGACGCGTTCGTAGTGGACTGGGAATTTCCACTTCTATATGCATATCCGCTAATCCCTGTCATTCCTCATGTTCTCAGGAGGCTAAGAAAAGTTTGGAAATCCATGATACTGATGGCCCCGGACTGGGCCAGGAGGACATGGTACCCGGAACCTCTGGAAATGTCCATCTGCCACAAAGAGAGGACCTTCTCTTGCAAGAGAGGGGTCACATTCTTCATCCAGAGATCAGGACCCTCAATCTCCAGGCATGGTTTCTGAGAGATTGAGGTACAAAGATTGGGACCTTCCGGAAGATGTCACAGAGGTGTTGCTTTCGGCCAGAAGGCCAGCAACAAAATCTTATTATGCTGCCGTTAAAACACATTTTGCAGCTGGTATAGAGAAAAAGGAATTGATCCAGTTACTTGTGACACACCATTGGTTTTATCTTTTCTACTACATTTAACCCATCAGAGGCTACAGGCCATGGGCTATTTATCTGCATGGTCCATTTTCCAGCGCTCTCCAGAACAAGGTTTCTACTTCAAGGTTTCCATAGTCATCCAATTTCTAAAAGCGTTGACCAACATCTTCCAACTGGTTACTTTTATTGTTCCGGTCTGGGATCTTAACCTAGTTTTAAGCTTTCTTATTGGTTCTCCATTTGAACAATTACATTCTCATCCACTCAGGATGTTTTTTTTAAAAACTGTATTCTTAACAGCCATTACTTCTGCTTGCAGAGTGAGCAAGCTTCAGGCCATGTGTTCAAAACCACCATTCACAAAGTACAAAGTAATTTTGAGGGTTCATCCCTCTTTTCTGCCAAAAATAGTGTCAGAATTTCATCTGACACAAAGGATTGTCTTACGGGCCTTCTACCCACCTCCTCATACATGTAAAGAGGAGGAGCTATTACACAGACTTGACCATAGAAGATCCTTGCGCTTTTAAATCAACAGGGTTTCTAAAATAAGAGTAGACAAAAACAATTTGTTGGCTGTTCGGGCCACAGAATGGGACAAGTGGTCACTAAACAGACGCTGTCACGGTGGATCATACTTTGTATATCCGAATGTTACAACCTGGCTGGGAAAGAGGTGCCCGAAGGTCTAAGGGCCTACTCGATCAGAGGTGTAGCCACTTTTCCAGCCCTCCCGAGAGGGGTACCGCTACAAGACATCTGCAATGCTGCCACCTGGTCTTCCGTGCATACATTTCCAAAATATTACTGTTTAGATTCCCCATTCGGGCCTGGAATCCAGATTTGGAAAGGCTGTGATACACAGCATAAACCAAAATTAAATAAAAACTCTCTTTCCCACCTCCTGCAACACACTGCTATGGCAAAATATCAAAGATGAGGAATACGTAGGAGGACACAGTCCACTTGAAAAAATTACTTAACCTGGTAATGTTCATTCGACTGGATGTTCCTCCCACATATTCCTCATCGACCTCCCATCCTTCCCGTCTGTCAAGAAGGAGTTTCCATGGTTTACATCTCCTCTCTGTTAACGCTCAAGTATTCTCATCTTCGAGACTGCTGTGCTGGTGAGAGGAAAAACACAAACTGAGGCAACGGGTGCAGTGTGTGCCATATATACCAGTGTCGATGTCGTAATTGAGAAGGATGGAGGCTCTCGAAGGACACAAGGTTGACGACGAGGCACAGCGCCATCTGCTGAAAAAGGTTTTTCGAGCTGCAAGCAGGATATCCGATTGTATCAAAGATGAGGAATACATGGGAGGAACATCCAGTCTAAATAATATTACCAGGGGTAAGTAATTTATTCTTCGAACTTCTTAAGTGCTCTGTTGCTTTCCTTTGAGAAAACAAATGGTTACTTATCTCAAACTTGCCTGTTATTGATGTTGGAATCAAGACCTATATCATGCCCACAAACACTAGGGACATCGTTCGCAGCAGTAACAGTCTGACCAGCCAGGACTCTACCCAACTCCAGACGCATGCAACCTGGGGCACCTTTCTTCGCATCCTATCCAGACAAGGAGTGGAACCCATCTACCCCAACCCACCACCAAGAGCCAACCTTCCAATCGGTCAATGAACAATAACGCACCAGCCTTGATAAAGACCCCTTGCGTCGAAACACGTGTCGGCTGACCACTTGAGATTATCGCATCAAGAATAACATTATTTTTTGAAAAATCAGAATACAAAAAAAATGTATTAAACAAAATATTGTTTGTGAAAGATATCAGGAAACACAACTAAGTCCAAACCTATATCAGGGCTCATGTGTGCATGCAGGCGTAGAAGGATATTAAATTCTGCAGTCAGACAGTATTGCTTTAGATAGATAGATCTTCAACATCTATATGTGATAGTGTTGCAGGCAATACGGCTTTTAAAAAGACCTGGCAGAAGCGTCACTAGACTTATTTAGCTAGCTCTATCGAGCAGTACCACAAAGCTCTGACATTCTAGAGCTATTTCATACTACTCTTCTGAGAGTTAATGACTTCATTGTAGCTGTAAATGCACTACTGTTACAATCAGCCTTAACCAATTATGCCTTCAGCTATTTGATTTATGTCTGTTCCTTGCAGTGAAGTTGTGTTAAAATAAATAGTTACAAAGTGAACAGTGTTTGCTTGTGCATAGGTATTAGGCAGGCATTTTTCAGGCACTGCTATCATATGCCGAGGTAATGGCATCATTGTCTAGCTGTTTCGATGTTATGGCCACTTAGTTCAATTGTGGTTATGCCTGGCAAATGCCTATTCCATGCCTACACAAAAGTCCAAAACTGTTAGCTTTGTCAATTCCTGTTTTTGCTTGCATTTGAATTATTATTGTATATCAGCTATCATCTTTTTGTTAAAAAAGATTTGCCCCCCACTTACTCCCAACTGTGTACTGCAGAGTTGTACGCTTAGCACACTGTGTACAGGGGCCTTTTCCTAATAGGCTCTACCCTCCTTGCTTTGGATTATCTTGTAGGCAGGCATGTCTGGAAGTGTTACCCAAGCTGGGAACTAATTTCCCAGTTTTCCTTTGCGGATCTCATCATCACTAGGACCTAAAAGACTTTAGTCTCTGGAAAGTGCACAGCAGTATTGCCATGTTTGATTGTTATATTTGGTACAGGCTTATTTTTACCTAATATTGCCTTTAATTTTGAGCAGTCACTTGTTGTGGTATTATTGGGTTTACTTGGCATGGCCGGACACTTCTTTTGGGCTTTCTTAAAAGCTTGAAAGCTTGATTTCCAGCTTCTTCTTTGAGTGACAGCGGTTACAGGAACTGTCCAGTAATAGGATTGCTGGGTTCGCGAGAGATGCCAGCACCACAAAAAGATTGGACGGTTGCCACGGTGCACAGAAATAATGAACTAGAAAAGGACTGAAGAAAACACCTGCCCGGTGGCCATCTTTTAACGGTATCCATTGATTATTCTGTTAGGGATCCCTTCAATTAAAGTTTAAATATCAAGTGCTTATTTATTTAAAAGCAATAGAATAGTTTGAATCTACTATAAAATACTAGAATGAATCACATGATCAGTCTTAACTTGCTACATTTGCAATCTTTTTTTGTTTGAGTTGTTTTTGTAATTGAAACAATATTAGCGTTTATATTTGATTTTATTGCATGGGCACCAATACGCTCTTTGACCTTTTTTTAATGTGTGAAGTTAGGCTTTTCTACATAGTCTCTATATTTTGGGCTTATTTTGAAGACCTGTTTTGTGTGTCAGACCTGGCAACGCTGCCCCTTGGGTCCTGTTTAATCCTGGTGCAGCGCCGGCGCAAAGTGCTGTCCTCTGCACATTTCTCTCTTCATTTCGTTCTTTCCTTGAATTCTTGCAGATTCATTTGTGGACAAGGAAGGATTTTGTAGTCAGTTTGGAGGTTTAATTTCTTTGCTCAGTCATGATTATCATAATTTCCTAACCATGATTTGATAATTCATTTAAACATTGGAAAGGGGTGCCTTACCTACCGTGTGACCAAAACCATTTTGAGAGCTCCTCATCTCTACACTGCCTCATCCACCAATGTCCCATGTCCCCTCAAGCCTTTTTCTGTACCTTCCTGTGGATAGTAAATGTAGCCTTGTGAATGCCAGATCTGCCATGGAGAGTGCTTGAATGATAGCGAACAACATATGGCATGACACTTTGCCTAGTACCCATCAACTATCTTTCTAGATATATAAAATGCGTAGGTATGTTTCCGTACTCGGCTGATGCAATTTATCAGTGTTGGGTTGCCCTCTGCTGTCCAAATGGCAAAGTGCACCTCTGTGTGCCCTTCCACTTCAACAAAAGCTATAATTTTTAACAAACAGAATGAGCACGATTCTACACAGTCATCTCCACCTTCCACTATTGCAAACATACATAATAATTTCATGTTACGTCTTTCCACCCCCATCTCTGGGCACAGGGCACAGCGGTTCCAGTGTCAATGAAAAGTGAATTACAGGCACAAAGTTTCGGTCTCTAAAGAGCAAAATGCTGTAGGACGAATGCCTCCTCACAAGCTAAAACTAAAAGTAGGTGCTGTAATTATGATTCTACACAATCTTATGCCATCACGGGGGCGTTGCATTGGAACAAAGTTTACAATTACGCATCTGCAAAGACACATCATAGAGCCCCGTGTAATCGATGGATTGAACTTAGATACTGTTATTATACCGTGCATACCTCTCTTACTCTTACGTCCCGTCCCCTTTCCTCCATACTGTATGGGCGTCCTTTCCAAGTGACGGGAGACAGAACCTTTTTCACCGGAAAAAACCTTCTTCCCCTTTAAATTTAGAGGCACGCTTGGGTGCGGCACAGGGAGCATGCGCTGCCCTGACTGCGCCCTCCGGTGCCACACCTCGGTCCCCTTTTCCGTGCCGACGGGAACGGGCCGAATTCACCAGTGCTCCTGGGTTTGGCTTCGCCCATGTAATTCCATGTGCGGATACTCCTTCTCTTTGCCTTTTTTGTCTTTTCTATCATTCAGGTACTCGGTCCTCGGGCATCACGCTCCTCCCCGGCGCATGTCGACTTCTACAGGGTTCAGCAGGTGTCCATCCTGCAACGGGCTCTTCCCAACGTCAGACCCCCACGCCCTCTGCCTATGTTGCCTTGGCCCAGACCACGGTTGGCAATCATGTTTGCCGTAGGACTCGCTGTCCTTGAAGGGGCTGAAGAACAGACTAGCCAGGTGGAGAGAGCTCTTCCAGAAGTCGCCGCCAGAGGATCTCAAGAACTTCGTGAAGCATCGTCCCAGGTCCAAGCTAGGGCTGATATTTTCCAGCGCACCCTGCAAGGGAGACTCCTTCCCAGGGACTCTCCTGCTAGGTCCTTCCACTGGCACGTGCACTGAGGCTGCTACAGCTACCGGCCCTCGGGCCGAGGGGTCCTCGGATCCTCCCGGACGCAGTGTCGAGGGACCGGAAGGTTCTTGTACTGGGCTTACACCTGAGGGGCTCCGCCCTTTTACCGGCGCAATGGCCGAGGGGCTATGCCCTAACACCGGCAATAAGTCAGAGGGGATGCCTAAATGTAGATCTACTGACCCCTGGGTCGAGGGTGTCGCACCTACCGAGCCGTGACCCGAGGAACAGGGTAGGCCCGGTGATCCACACATGAGAGTCTTGGACGAGGCCATACCAAGCGGGCTGGACATCACATCGCAAGCACGTGGCAGGCAGCTCGACAAAATGGCTGCCGCGCCAAACAGGAACACCCGTCCAATGCCATTCCACGAGTTCGGCGAAGAACGAGTGTCAAGGTGGGACTGGTTGCAACCAGGTACGTGGCCTACAGTCTACCCCTCATATGTGCAGGGCAACTGTCCCATGCGTCCATACGGACTGGGTATGCAGCGGCTTCAGTAGTCCCCCCGCTACCCTGTCGGTACCCCCTACCACCTCTTCAGACAGCAAGGAGGTTCTCTTCGACAAATTCCTCAGCCTCATGAGGTCTCCGCAGATGGGGGCTATCATCAAGGATGCAGTCAGAGAAGGCCTCCCTGCCATGCTACCGGCACCACAGACGCCTCCATCGGGCTCGCTGACCCCGGTGCAGCCGCCTCCTTCGGCTCCACAGTCAACTTTGCAACCTCTGCCGCCTCCGGTTGCAGTCTCTGTACCCCAGCCTCCGGCTCCATCTACCCCTCCTCCTCTACAAGATCGCCCGGATCCACAGGACCTGGATGAGGAGGAGGATCCGGACATGCCATCCTCAGCCAGGGCCTTCCACAAACGTCTTCCTGGCCTGGCAGAGTACCTGGGCCTCCCTCAGCCCGAGGTTGAACAGCCGGCAGAGGGGGTTCTGGCTGAAGTCCTCACTGGACGCCCCTCTGCCAACACAGGGATTCCACTGCAAACCGATGTAGTCTCCCTGGCCAAGAGGGGTTGGCTCAAGCCCCACTCAATCCAGCCGGTCCACCGACGCCTGGACGCCAAGTACAGGCAGATGGAGGGGGACACACACTTGCTCTCGATCCATCCTCAGCCACACTCCTCGGTGATCGCTGCGGCATCACTTTATTCCAAGCCTCAGTCGGCCTCACCCTCCTCCTCTGCGGCGCTGCTAGGCAAGGAGGAGATGATCTTGGAGTCCTACGGCAAGAAGTTCTACTCCAACACCTCCCTGCACCTGCGTCAGGCCAACGCAGATGCCATGCTGGCTGCCACCAACCAACGGTTATATCGGGAAATCGCAGACTTACTCCTGGAACCCCCCTCCCAATGACAATCACGTTTCAAGGCGGGGCTAACCGAGGCCAAGCTCATGGCACATGACCTCATGGAATTGACAGTAGTGCATATCGATACCTCGGGCCGTGCCATCTGCATTGCCACATACATGAGGTGCACAGCCTGGTTCCGGGCGACGAAATTCCACCCGGACGTCCAGGAGCGCATCCTAGATCTACCGTTCGAGGGGGGGACATCTTCCACTCCTCTACAGACGAAGAGCTGGACAAAAAGAACAACAACTCACAAACAGCAAAGTCCTTGTCAATTCTTACAACGAAAAACCACAGATGGCAGGAAAAGTCACTAATCCACAGCGCTTGTGTATCTCAAGAATAGAAAAAAGGTACAACAAGGCAGCAGGTGTCTCGGAGGTGTGGTTGTACTGCCTATACAAAACCACTGGTAAAGTTCAAGAAAAACACAAATGGATCCCAGTCTCTCTGCGCCAAAAAGATGTATAAATTGAGGAATGATTTCCAAAGAATTTATTCGGAGCGTAAGAAGCCTGGCACGTGTTTCGAGCCTTAGACAGCTCTTCATCTGAGGCTTAAATCACAAAAATTATTTACAGAAGTATGTTGAGTAATCGCAAAACATAAATTACACAAATTGAGCAATTTAAGAAACGAACAGGTATAACACACACGGGCAGATAAGGGGTAGTTTGGCAAAATACATAACAGAAATTTGCACAGAAATTAAAATTATGGAATGTGGAAACAAGATAAACATTAATACCATTAAAAAGCAAATTAAATACCCCAAATTGTAGAATTGGATTGATTGAAGAATGTTGGATATCCGGAAAAAGCATGTAGCGAAAATAATGTTGCAAAATTAAAGATTAGTAAGTAGCTGAAGCAGCGCAGTCAGAGACAAAAAGGTACCCAAAATTATGCCAAATTAAGGCTTATCAAATGGACCCAGAATTAAATCAAATGAATTACCTTAGGTTCAACTTAGAGGACTTCACAATGAGAGAATGGACAGTACCAGAAAGTAATTCTGAAAGGAAGAATCAAGGCTATAAGTACCAAGTCTAATTACGTAAAGAAAGGAAACGAATTAGGAAAAAGGGGAGAATGCGTACCTCAAATGGCCTCGGAAGTGCGGAAAGGCTCAAATAAGAAAAGCGAAACAAATAAATCTCGGATTCTGTCATAGATTGAATTGAATTGATTGAATTGAGTAGATTGAATTGCCATAAAGTGCCAATTGCCATATTTAACAACGAATTTAACTCAACCATGTCAAAGAATGGATTAAATTGCCGCGGAGGATGCGTAAAGTAATTAAACAATTAAGTGCTTCCCAATTATAATTCAACACTAGGGAGCGTAAAGAAACGTCTTACTTGAGCGACCGTGATCATTCGTCGGCTGGTGTTCCAGTGAAAGAGCCGCGAGATGAAGGTAGGACTACATTTTTACACGGACTAATTAAAGGCAGTGTGCAACCAAGCGTGGCTAAGGACCTAAATTGTGCCTGTGGAGGCCTCCATCTTGTGTGAGTAAAAGGTGAACTGCAGCAGTCAAATTAACCTCTTTGAAACGTACAATTACCGCTGGCTTAAAGGAAACATTTAAGCACAAAGGCCCAACGATAGCTGTTAGTTAACAAATGCCTAATTAAAGGAGGCGCAATAGGGCTAAAATAACTCCATTATTAGTAAATAAACCGGAAGAAGCAAGGGGGGGGTATGTTCATACCGCAATGATCACTCCACGCTAACTGATAAACCAAGGGAGAGGAGGATAAACCTTGAAGGTAAAATAAGTTGGAGATTGCAACCAAGCATAGTCTCCAGATCAAGAAATTGGAGAAGGCATGAGGCGGAAAACCACCCCATTTATCAATATATGTACACAGGTCAAGAGTGTGCTGCAAAAGCCACATTACAAAGCCTTAAAAGGAGCAAGAAGTACATGACATCAAAATATATCAAACAAGCATATTCTGAGGTGAAACGTAGGCATCTATATTAAAGAATTGTTTTTACAGTTACCATGCATGATCTGTACAGTGATCTCAAGAAAGGTGGCAAACTCATGGTCAGAATTTAGGCCTGAATATACAGTACGGTATTTACAAATTAATTTCGCTTCCAATTGACGTAATTTTAATGTTAGATTACCACCTCTAGGGGGCAATGACACTTTGCATAGCCCCACAAAGCGAATATCCTCCTTGCAATCCATTTGGTGCAGTTTGGCCAATGGTTGGCAAGGGGATATTTCCCATCCTGGCTGCCAATTGTCGCCAGATGTTCCCAGATCCTGATCTTGAGTGGCCGAATGGTGCTCCCAATATATTTAAGGCCACAGACGCAGATAATACAGTACTCTACGCATTTAGAATTACAGT
Source organism: Ambystoma mexicanum (assembly GCF_040938575.1). Taxonomy (NCBI): domain Eukaryota; kingdom Metazoa; phylum Chordata; class Amphibia; order Caudata; family Ambystomatidae; genus Ambystoma; species Ambystoma mexicanum. Next base: position 868,207,189 of record NC_090931.1, read on the forward strand.
TAATGAATGACTTAATTTCATGATCCCCTCGTGGCCCAAAGGGGACTACTGATGTTTCGAATGTAAATTTGCACATGTTGCAACCTTCACATTTGTGGAAACCATATATTCTAGCAGAGTGCAGCCAAGTCAAAGATGGACTTGGTGTGCTCATAAATGAAGGGCATAATTTATTTTTTAGCGACTTACCCTTACTGTAAGTAATACTGGCATTGGTGTGCAGCCAATTGGCTATGTCAGTGTCAAGGTGTAACAGATGCCAATGTTTCCTCAAAATATTATGTATTTTATGGCTATCGGAATTATACCTGGTGATCAACCTGATTTTTTGAGTAGCTGGCGACTTAGTCCGGATTTTAGTTACTAACAAATCCGCTCTCTTAAGATGGTGTACCGTAGCCAAAGCTTGATCCACACAAGTTTTATGATAACCTCTATTCAGGAAACGTGTTTTGATCAAAATAAAATCCTCCAATTGGGAACAGTTTCTCTTAGCACGAATAAACTCCCCCTTGGGAATGTTTGCTATGACTTGTTTTTTATGGCAGCTTTCTGCATGAAGCGTTGCATTTACAGATGTAGATTTGCGAAAGGTTTTGGTAATGAGACCATTAGGGGTTAGGTTGATAGAAAGATCCAGAAAGTCTATATGCGTTTGACTGTAAATTGAGGCAAATTGTAAGCCCCATTCATTGTTGTACAAACAAGAGACAAATTCCAAAAGGAGATCTTGTGTACCAGTCCATATCAGATTAACATTGTCTATGCAACGATTCCATAAGTGTACAAATGGGAGGTAGGTGGCATTAGAAAACACACATGATTGCTCAAAAAAATGCATAAAGGCGTTAGCCAGTGCTGGCGCAAAACTTGCACCCATTGCGACCCCGATAAGTTGCTTAAAGTACACATTATTAAACACAAAAACATTGTTTTCCCAAGTAAATAACATCAGTTCTTTAACCATTTCAATATGATCAAAATATGATGCAGAAAATTCTCGAAATAGAAAGTCAACACTTTGTAAAGCTTTAGAATGGGCTATCGAGGTATACAAAGCTTTGACGTCTAATGTCACCAACCAAAAATGTTTGTCAAATGTAAGGTTATCTAAAATTTCAAGAATATGCATGGTGTCCCTAATAAATGTGGGGGTTTGCAGTACAACTGGTAGCAAGAATTCATTAATATAGATGAAATAGGTTCTAGCACCCCACCACCTCCACTGACTATCGGTCTCCCTTCAGGAATGTCTGCAAATTGTGTATTTTTGGGAGAAAATAGACAGTGGGCATAGTGGGCCCAACCACCGTGAGGAGTTCTCTTTCTACGTCAGTGAGTAAGCCCAGTTTGTGCCATTTCGAAATTAATTGATTTGCTGATACATGAATTGCCTGCAAGGGATTACTGGGAATTAAATATATATATATATTGGGAGCACCATTCGGCCACTCAAGATCAGAACATCGGAACATCTGGCGACAATTGGCAGCCAGGATGGGAAATATCCCCTTGCCAACCATTGGCAAAAGCTGCACCAAATGGATTGCAAGGAGGATATTCCCTTTGTGGGGCTATGCAAAGTGTCATTGCCCCCTAGAGGTGGAAATCTAACATTAAAATTACATCAATTGGAAGCGAAATACATTTGTAAATACCATACTGTATATTTAGGCCTAAATTCTGACCATGAGTGTGCCACCTTTCTTTAGATCAATGTACAGATCATGCATGGTAACTGTAAAAACAATTCGTTAATATAGATGCCTATGTTTCACCTCAGAATATGCTTGTTTGATATATTTTGATGTCATGTACTTCTTGCTCTTTTTTAGGCTTTGTAATGTGACTTTAGCAGCGCACTCTTGACCTGTGTACATATTGATAAATGGGGTGGTTTTCCTCCTCATGCCTTTTCCAATTTCTTGATCTGGAGACTATGCTTGGTTGCAATCTCCAGCTTATTTTACCTTCAAGGTTTACCCTCCTCTACCTTGGTTTATCAGTTAGCGCAGAGTGATCATTGCGGTATGAATAACATACACCCCCCCCTTGCTTTTTCTGGTTTATTTACTAATAATTGAGTTCTTTTAGCCCTATTGCGCCTCCTTTAATTAGGCATTTGTTAACTAACAGCTATCGTTGGGCCTTTGTGCTTAAATGTTTCCTTTAAGCCAGTGGTAATTGTACGTTTCAAAGAGGTTAATTTGACTGCTGCAGTTCACCTTTTATTCACACAAGATGGCGGCCTCCATCGGCACAATTTAGGTCCTTAGCCACGCTTGGTTGCACACTGCCTTTAATTAGTCCGTGTATAAATGTAGTCCTACCTTCATCTCGCGGCTCTTTCACTGGAACACCAGCAGACAAATTTTCACGGTCGCTCAAGTAAGACTTTTCTTTACGCTCCCTAGTGTTCAATTATAATTGGGAAGCACTTAATTGTTTAATTACTTTACGCATCCTCCGCGGCAATTTAATCCGTGCTTTGACATGGTTGAGTTAAATTCGTTGTTAAATATGGCAATTGGCACTTAATGGCAACTCAATCTACTCGTTCGTTTGCACAGGTTGTGGTACAGAATCCGAGATTTATTTGTTTCGCTTTTCTTATTTCAGCCTTTCCGCACTTGGATGGCCATTTGAGGTACGCATTTTCCCCTTTTTCGTAATTGGTTTCCTTTCTTTACGTAATTAGACTTGGTACTTATAGCCTTGATTCTTCCTTTCAGAATTACTTTCTGGCACTGTCCATTCTCTCATTGAGAAGTCCTCTAAGTTGAACCTAAGGTAATACATTTGATTTAATTCTGGGTCCATTTGATAAGCCTTAATTTGGCATAATTTTGGGTATCTTTTTGTATCTGGCTGCGTTGCTTCAGCTACTTACTAATCTTTAATTTTGCAACATTATTTTCTCTACATGCTTTTTCCGGCTATCAAACTTTCTTCAATCAATCCAATTCTACAATTTGGGGTATTTAATTTGCTTTTTAATGGTATTAATGTTTATCTTGTTTCCACCATTCCATAATTTTAATTTCTGTGCAAATTTCTGTTATTTTGCCAAACTACCCCTTATCTGCCCCTGTGTGTTATACCTGTTCGTTTCTTAAATTGCTCAATTTGTGTAATTTATGTTGTGCGATTACTCAACATACTTCTGTAAATAATTTTTGTGATTTAAGCCTCATTTTTGCAAAGACCACGGCCAAATTTTACACCCAATTTAAGCAGCGCTCAGAGAAGGGTCGTACATATGGAGGGTTCCGTGGCTTCCAGGAGTGCAGATCCTGGCAGCCAGACCGCTCGCAGTCTCTGAGCCGGCACAAACAACAAAAAAAGGGGGGTGAGGGCTTTTTCCAGTCCCCCTCCTCAGCCTCCGAGGGAAAGAAGGCATGACACGCCCCTTCGGGTCCACGTGTCTCTAGTGGGGGGCAGGCTTGCTCTCTCTGCACATTTCTGGTGCCAGAATTTCGTGGACCCCTGGATCCTCTCGGTAGTATCAACGGAGTACCTCCTTCCCAGCCTCCCCTCCCTCCTCCCCTCCACTCCCACAGGTTGGGACAGCAACTCTTTTGGCAGAGATCCAGTCGCTCCTAGAGAGCCAAGCAGTGGAGGAAGTTCCAGCCTCCCAGTGAGGCTTTGGCTTCTACTCCAGGATTTTCGCCATTCAGAAGAAGAACCAGGCAGGCATGAGAGTTGTGCTGGACCTTTCGACTCTCCACCTCTCCTTACTCCTGCAAAAATTCAAGATGGTTACGCCAGCTTTTAAAGGAGACATTGGACAAGGGAGACTGGATGTGCTCCCTAGACCTGAAGGGCGCATACTTAACGGCCCAATTTGGCCGCCCCATCGTTCTTTCCTACGGTTCAGAATCATGGGCTACTACTTCCAATACAAGGTCCTTCCGTTTGGCCTCAGCTCAGCCCCCAGGGTCTTTACCAGGCTCCTGAACGCTGTAGCAGCCCTCCTCAGCGCTGGGCCTCTACATTTACCCATACCTCGACGACTAGCTCGTCAGGGCTACATCGCCAGAGGCGGTTCACCACTCCTCATGCCCTTATGAACACACTGCACGACCTGGGCTTCTTGCTCAACCTCAAGAAGTCACAGCTGCTCCCTACGCAGACTCTGACATTCCTGGGACTCATTTGGGGCGCGTGCTCCAAGAGGGTTTTCCCGTCGGAAAACAAGATCTCGGCCATCAAGAGGGCCACAGCCCACTTCCTCAGCAGAGAAGTGACCTTGGCATGGTGGTACCAACATCTCCTGGGTCTACTAGCGGTGGTTCTGTTAGCTGTCCCACATACAAGATTAAGGATGAGAAGGATTCAGCTACCCTTTGCGGCCTCATGGAATCAGGAGCAGGGCTTGCAATCCGAGATAATCAACGTTCCTCCATCTCTCCACCCGGACCTAACTTGGTGGGCCATGGACTGCAACCTACGGACGGGCAAGCCCTTTCGGCTGCCCTCTCCGCAGGTCACCATCACCACAGACTCCTCGCTCGAGGGCTGGGGAGCCACCCTGGACGATCTTTCAGTCCACAGCACCTGGACTCGTCAGGAGCAGGAATACCACATCAATTGGTTGGAGCTGAATGCCATCTGGCTAGCGCTCAGAGCTTTCCTCCCACTGCTCAAGGGCAGGGTTGTCCTCATCCAAACAGACAACTCGACCAGCATGTACTACGTCAACAAGCAGGGAGGCACCAGATCCCCTCCTCTGCAGACTGGCGATCAGCATGTGGGAATGGGCCTTGGAAAATGACAGTCACCTCTCGGCAGTCCATTTCCTGGGGTAATCCAACCTGGAGGCAGACAGGCTCAGCAGGCTGGGAGCAGACAATTACGACTGGCAGCTAAACAACCTTGTTACTGAGGAGATCTTCAACAGGTGGGTTCACCCCCATGTGGATCTCTTTGCCACTGGCACAAGAAGTGCCCCCAGTTCGCAACCTGGCAAGGGCAGGGCCCCGGCTGTCTGGGCGATGCATTTCACCTACAGTGGACCGGCATGAGAGCCTACACCTTTCCGCCCACTCCTCTGATACACAGAGTAATCTGCAAGATCAAGGAGTCTCACCGACTCCTCATCATTCTGATAGCTCCATGGTGGCCGCACAAGCCATCGTTTTCGGAGCTCCTCAGCCTTTCAGAGGTGCCACCTATACATCTTCCGACAGGCTCAGCACATCTTCAGGGCACAGCAGGGGGGCAGAATCATCCAACCCGCACCAGGGAAACTAGCCCTCACGGAGTGGTACCTGAGCAGGTAACGCTTCTGCACCTTAGCCTCTCACAGGCCAATCTGGAGATCATACTGGGCGCCAGGAGCAAAGCCACCAGGGCACAGTACAAGAGCAAATGGACCAGGTTCTGCCATTGGGCAGACTCCGTCAAGAAACATCTGACGGGCCTTGCTAGGCTCTACCCGCCCATCAAGAGACCGCACCCGGTGTGGGACCTTAATATAGTCTTGGGCGCCCTGGCGCACAAATCATTTGAGCCAATGGCGTCCATGGACATTAGGCTGGTCACCATCAAGACGGCCTTACTAGTCGGTCTTACCTCAGCTCACAGAGTCAGCCTCTGAACCTTATCCCACCTTTCACAAGGACAAGGTAGTCATGCCTGACGCACCTGGCATTTCTGCCCAAGGTCCCATCTGCATTTCACTTGAACGAGGAAATAGTCCTTCCTACCTTCTCTCCCGATCCCAGGGATGAAGCGTAGAGAGTGCTACACTGCCTGAATGTCAGGCGTGCCCTAAAATTCTACTTGGACAGGACCAAGGGCTTCCGCAAGGTGGATGCCCTGTTTGCCACGTTCGGCGGCTCGAGGCCAGGCTATCAGGCCTCGAAGGCTTCCATATCCCACTGGATGGTCTCTGCCATCAAAGAAGCGTACGAGAGTCAGCACAAGCCGCTCCCGGCCAACATGCATGCCCACGCAGTCAGGGCCAAGGCAACGGCCATTGCATTCCAACGCCATGTCCCTTGGCAAGTCATAAGCAGGGTGGCCACTTGGGCCTCTCCCTCGGCTTTCTGCAAGCACTACTGTTTGGATACTGGCTCTAGATCTGATGCAGCTTTCGGACAGGCGGTTCTCAGGAACCTATTTGCTTAAGGAGGGTCTCCTCTCCATCCTGGAGCTACAATCGGTTGTAATCGCCCATACAGTATGGAGGAAAGGGGACGGGACGTAAGAGTAATTATAAATTACTCAACGTAGTGACTAACTTACTCTTAGTCCATAGTCCCCTTTCCTCCATACGTCCCACCAATCTCCCCCCTAATAATACTGGTGTCATTAGGCAGTGTTAAATCTATTGTCGACGCATCAGTGGGGACTGAGGTGTGGCGCCGGAGGGCGGAGTCAAGGCAGCACATGCTCACTGGGCCGCACGCCTCTAAATTTAAAGGGGAAGAAGGTTTTTTCTGGTGAAAAAGGTTCCGTCTTGCGTCCCTTGGAAGGGACGCCCATACAGTATGGAGGAAAGGAACTATGGACTAAGAATACTTTAGTCACTACGGTGAGTAACTTATAATTTCCATCTTATACAAATATGCCTTTCAAATTCAAAAGAAGACCTTTTGCTATACGTATAGCCTTTTCAATGTTTAGCCTTTTCATTGACTATTAATAAGTCACAGGGACCTACGCCCCCTTCCTAGAAGCAATCAGTGATATTTCTGATATTTATGAAGGGGGACAGAAGGGACCCTACGAATTACCGACCGATATTGACCTTTAAGATAAGCAATAATGGCATATGTTAGGCCGGGAACAGCTAGTGATATCTATTTGTCAGAGAGCATAAAGGGGAGAAAGCCTTGCAGTGATTTTAAAAGGACATCTTGTTCTCCATCCCATACAAGTCTCTTTTGGCAAAACTGAATCTTTGCTATGGAACCTATTCATAAACAGTTGACATGAATGTTCTCCTGTGCTATGTCCCCCAGTCACAACTGTACCTTGGTGTCTAGTTTTTCTGCTGTACTGTCTTCCTGGGATCTAGCCATCTGCTACCCAATGATGATCTAAGACTTTAAAATGTTGACCATATTGTCCTTACAAGATGCAGTTCGACAATTCTAGACTTAATTATTGACCACATGGAAAAGGACATTGGACATTGCAGTGCCGAGGAACGTTAGTCTTTCTCTCACTGAAAGATGTCAGATAACCTGGTTTTATCATGTGATTTGTGGTTTTAAAAGAAAATCTCATTGCAGGCCCTCCGCTAGGTCCCCATTACGCCCCAAAGCTGCTCCTACAATTGTTGAAGTCCCCTAGTTGAAGTTCCCTTTTCCTAATTTTAACCTGCCTTATATCTCATGTGCTCCGAGAAGCCTCTGACCAAGTCGTCCCTATCAAACAGATGGTGATTTAACTCGAAGCTCCTGTGCTTAAACAGAACTGTTGATACCTATAAACCAGATCTCTATCTTTTGCTCAAGAGTGTGATGCTCACACAAGATCACTGTCAAGCACTTTTCTTAAGTGTCATTGTTTTTAAGATCTAGTCCCTCACTTTTAAGTGTATGTATAGTTAGGCCTCCCCATAGTTAGCTGCTAAGCTGCACTCCTATCTCTCAAGCAGAACACCCTGTTTCTTTGACCAATGCCTGCTTGAGAATCTGCTTTCCAAATATAAGGCCAGAGGAGACTGGAATACTCTCCTTGTGGAAATCCATAGTTTGCCTTTTGACTATTAGGCAAACTGTTTATCTAATTTAAAGTCATGATTTCCCACGTCCTTTGATGGCACTAGACTTGTGTACGAATGGCGCATAGATGTACATTGGTTTTAGGGTGGCATAATTTAAAAACTCAAGCATGCCTAACTAAGGATGCAGACCGGATTCTCTTCAAGCATTGATAGATCTATATTCTAATGCTGCCACTTTTACCATCAGTCTGAATATTGAACTCTTTGCCTTCTTGATGGCCTTAATTTTCCATGCTAGTGCAATCCACACAGTCACCAGCCATGCCTTAAAATGTTCTCCTCATTTCATTGGACTACAAGACTAACTCTTGTTCTATCACAAGCCATATGTACAGGTAGGACCATTGCAGGAGTAGCGAATGTGGTGAGTGTATTAGCTACAGTAATATTGGGCATGTAGTGGTAGCTGTTTGATAGGGTGCCTGATGGCTTTGGTTGAATATGGTAAATGCAATAGAGGTGTTATACCAGACAGGTAGAGAGAAGGTAAGTAGTGCTGTTGTATGCTGATTTTTGTTATGTATACTTTAATGACTATATGGAACGTCTTTAGCTCCTTTGAGTTATGTATGCCACTTTGGTGTATGCTGGTAATTCCACTGGAAACAAAAGTAAAGATTTTGTCCCTCCTCTGATGGTCAATCACCAGCTTTGCTGATCAGATGTGGGTTTTGACAGATTGGTTGGTGTCCCATTAATGTTTGTTTTCCGTCTCACTCTCTTTCTCTTAGGAAGACTTTCGTAGTAAAGTTGAAGAATACATGAAGCGATATGCAAGATGATGAAGGGTTACTTCACTCATGCACTGACCTCCCCTCACAGAGCTGAGCTTTATCACTTTACGAAGAGACATGGAAGGCAATTGCGAATGTTTGGGTTGTTTACTCATCCCCTACTCATGTGGTACCCAAGAAGATCTCAGACCTCATCCGCGTTCATGTCTTCTAGAGTGAACAACGTGAAGACGGCAGGGTCCTAGGGAGGAGGGAGGGAGGGACGGAGGGTTGGGGTGGGTGGGAAACAAATGGAGATGCAGTGTTGCTTCTGTTTTAAAACTGTTTATGTTTATGACAATGTACATTCTTCTGCACAGAACTGCTCCAGAAATTTCAGAATGGAAATTGCTGTTGAATATAGAGCTTTACTTTACATGGTCTAATCACGACTTCTTGTTTGCTAATAAACATCTTGATGTGAATACATTTCAGGAGAGCAATAAAAGATCACTTCCTGAACATGTGCTTTAGGGATACCTCAATAAAATTATTGGAACATTCGCAGCCGTAACCAAAACATCAGAAATGATCATCTCTACTGGGCGTGTGTATTGGAAACTATAGATGCTTTGTCTTGCTGACAATTCTTCAAGGACACTCCCATCCCCTGCACACCATATATAGTTGTGAAACAACTTAGTGTTAAACACATTAGAGAAGTGTTGAGAATAGAAATTCAAGCGGTAGATGGATACCAATCACTGTTATGTAGAACACTTTAAAGGTAAGACTTTAGACAAGGTTTGTAAAACAAATATTTAATGGCCAAATCAATCCATGAGTCAAGCTGGACACCGTTCGGGACTATGTCCCTTGCTCAGGAGCAGCAAAGTGCATGTATAGGTTAAACATTTACAAAGTTCAATCTTACATGGTTATCTCAATCAATTCAAGGTCATTGAAATGAATCAATGAACACAGTATTCCTAATGGAATGGGAACAGCGTAACCACAATCTAAACCACCAAGGTTAAAACATTCTCACACTATCTAGTTAGGGAAACTAAACTAGTACGCCTAAAGTGTAGACTTGAAAGACATGGCACCTCATCAGTTTGTGAATCTGCTGGGGTGGCACATTGCTGGTTTTACTAATTTACACTTTAGGCTAGTTCGGTTTCCCTTAACTGGATGGTTTCAGAGTTTGAGATTTTGAACCTTGGTGGTTTCGATTGTGGTTACGCTGTTCCGATTCCAATAAGATTACTAAGTTTATTGTTTAATTTCAATAACCTTGAATTGATTGAGGTAACCACATAAGATTGAACTTTGGAAATGTGTAATGTATACATGAACTTTGCTGCTCCTGAGTAAAGGACACAGTCCCAAAACGTGTCGAGCTTGCCTCTTGGATTGATTTGGCCATTAAATGTGTTTTACAAACCTTGTCTAAAGTCTTACCTTTAAAGTGTTCTACTTAACAGTGATTGGTATCCATTTACCTCTCGAATTGTTTATTAACCCTCCCATAATGTGTTTAACACTTAGTTGTTTCACAACTATAGTTGGTGTGCAGGTGACAGGAGTGTCCTTCAATATTGTACACTTTTATTTTCTTCCGTTCTGTTGAAAGTACAACTTGTGGGCCAGAGTTGTTTCTGTTTTCCCCTGCCGCGAAGTGCCTACTTAGTATACACAGAATGAGTTAACTAATATCCATAACATTAGTTGTGCTCTTCTACAGTTTTCTTTTTGATGACAATTCATAACAACCCATAATTACAGTAGGTAGGTATCCAAATAACCACCGTAACTCACCTTTCCCCTGCTATAACCTCCATAAGGATCCCCACCTCTCCACTCACATTTGTGACGAAAGATGGCTAGTCGCGGCTATGACTTTCAAAATGCGTTCCTACTTTAAAGTCAATACTTCTAAATCTTCCACAACTGACCTGCCTAGGTATCCCTCTCCATGTGTCTGCATATTAGAGCACCTGATGGGCTAATTGGATTTTGTTCTTTATACATGTACAGGGTTCTTTTTTGCACAGTAGCTTCTATAAATGCATCCCATACATTCTGCCACTTCTGAAGAGCTCAGTCATGAGCACACTTGCGATTTTCAGGAATCGAGAAACACAGATTTAAAAAAGTATCTTCTTACCCTACATACTCAATTCAGGTTATATGCCTAAATTGATAGGAAGTAATCTTCAATATACAATCATTAATATATATGTGCTTCCTTTCTGTAATGTCTGATCATTTGGAAGTGAGCAATTTTTATGTGTCCCCAATACCTTTAGTGCATATATACCAGGAGGAGTCACAGTTTTACCTTTACCTCATTGGATATCTAAGCACTGACTGGCAACCTGAGAAAACATCTGTGGGCAATTCAGACCCATTATTACTAGATAGCAAGTAGTGAATCTATACAAGGTAAAATGTTCTTAGGACGCTTAGCAGACCCACACATTTGGTAAATTTCAATATCCCATACTTGGCAATAATAGGCTTTTGGTGCCAATACCCTTATTTGGAAGTGATTGGAGATAGTTTCTCAGGATACCTGGAGAATATTTATTTCAGTGTCAGGTTACAGCTGTTCGAGAGAAGACCTGCCTATTTTTCTTTGTATTTAGCGTCCGTTTACAGCCCACAAATCAGACATATAAACATGGATCTATCAATGCACAATTAAACCTCAGTAAATCTTGGGGAACGCTAAAGACACACGCTAAAGTACAATCCATCGACTTTGGTAGACTAGTACAAGACCCACAGCAATACAACTTGCATATCTCTTTTCCTGGTACCTTCTGAAATCATTTGAGTATTGATGACCATGTTCTGTTTTCTGACCATATAATGCTGTGAATGCACATAGATTTTCAGTTAATGCATCACCATGTGAAACATACCTTGGGCTTATTGGTCTTTTTCACAATTTCACACCTTTTCTTTTTTTACAGGATTTAACCCAACCTGTGCTGATTTCTTTCAGGAATGTTTGGTTTTTGATACTCGTTGCCAACCCTGATGGAATATTTACAAGTCTGTTTTCTTAGCAGTAAAATGACCCCTTGTTGTCGTGAATGTTTTATTATGAAGTTTGGTTAGGAGTTTATGTAGGGATTAAAATGTAGGAACTGTCCTGTCTGTTCCACTAACAATCACCTGCTAAAGTAGGAGTTATGGTATAGGGACATTTCAGGCACCAGCTTTAGTAGCTAGAATGTCTGACATGCTTTTGCTGAAGTTATGTATATTTGATGTCTGACATACTCAACCCTCTGTTTTTAGAATAGTCCATGTAAACGCTATTGGTAGGTACGATAACCCTCTCATACTACGTATCCATGGATATGATGTCCCATATGAAGTACTGATAAGCAAATGCCCCATTGTTTGTCAACCAAAAAGCTTCTTCTATTATTACCATTCAGTGCTATTTTGGCTGCAAGTTCAACAACTTCTAGGACAATTTATTCTTTACAGTGGGCAGGAACACACGCCAGCTTTTTGTTGCCATGTACCACTTTTATGCTCCAACTACATTGGGTGTTTGGGTTTTTATTTAACATAGACAAAAGGCCTCCTGATTTCAGATAACTTGGAAAGTATGACAGGTGGCCTATGGCTTGTTGCTCTCTAATGTTTGAGCAGCATATATAGGCCTTTGGGGAACCTAATTACATTTCAAGGACCCATTGAATAAAATGGTGGCTTAAATGCAAAATTAACATATATTCCAAAATGAACCTACACTTTTCTGTTTCAAGTTATTTTTATGGAAGTTTAATGATTGAAGAATAGTTAAGTGTAGGAAGCTTCAAAGTAGCTTAGTGACATCTATGGAAACTTCAACTTAGTACACCAATATTGATTACAACCAAACATGATGTTCAAGTGTCTGTAATTCTTAAACTTCTGAGAGCAACTCAACACATGCACACCTCTGCACTCCAAAGTTGTCCTGTCATTAGTGCCCCACCTAAATTAATCTTTTTCCAAGGCCCAACCAATCCCAATTCCCTCCTCGTTGTCGGTCAAGGCCTTATTGTGTACCTAGCATGCTCCAGAAACCTCACCTGTATAGTAAAAGAAAAAAAGCATCTCCTTGGTAGGGGGAAAGTAATTTTCTCAAAATCCAGAGGAACGATAGCCTGGAATATTCTGCCATCTGGGACATACTTGGATGCCCTGAGACCAATTTACCCTATCCCACCAGCACTTTTGTAATGAAATCATTACTCAGACTTTTCTTAGCGAACCCGCCTGCTTCCCTTTCCCATGAAGATGGGTCAGGCTCCTGGGACTTTCCCACCCACAATTTATCCTATTTCATGAAGAACCTCATTGTAGAACTTCACCAACTTGGAACAGTATAAAAAGATATGAATGTAAAATCACCCCTGTGTTCGGGGATGTACAAGGGCGGTAATGACCTGACCGCCTAAACCTAGGTATTCCCGAGCAAAGTGAGGGCTAAGGGCAGTTACTGGCCCTGTACACTCCAGCACAAGGGGGAGATAACTATTCACACCCCGGGGCACCCCCTGCATGTAGATAGTGTTTTTTTTTTATTGGACAGAAGATGGGCTTCAGTTATTGCACCAGGTACCAACAACCTACATTTCTTAAGCCTGTTTCTTATGATCGGCACATATACAAGCCATAGTCAGCCTGGAGGACGTGTGTCCCCCCCCACCAAATGGTTTCATCCATCTCTTCCTCCAAATTGTTGTCAGGCAGCTATCTATGTGAGAGGGTGGTTCTTGCTGGTGGAAGACAACACAAGATTCTAAAGCCTGGAAATGAGTGCCTTGCTGTCGTTAGTGGAGAAAGCAATTCTCTCAAAAGTCTGTGCCTTAGTCTCACCCTCTTGCATATCACTGTTCAACATATATTGCCAAAGCTGCAAGTAACTCATTCTTTCTGACTCTTTAATCTTGAAGTTTTATTCACACTGCTCAAGGTATTTTATAGTCTCGCCAATCAACATTAGGGAGATGAATTCACATCCCGTCCCAAATTTCAAACTGTAAGCTCCTATGTAGGGGGTGAAGTCGGATTGGCTGCTCAGGAGAAGTTGTCAGCTTCAATATGGTACCAAGTCCATCCCAAACTTTGATTGTGTGTCTGATGCAGGGCAATTTGTACATATATATAGGCCTATCTTTTTTGATGTGTAAAGTAATTTATCATAATTTGCGGCCAGCCAAATTATCTTATGTTTACATTTCTACTGTGGGGCGAGGTTGAGCCACTCGTCAAATGTCCTTGCTTTGCAGTTTTAATAGAAGTTTAGGACAATGGGGCATTCCATCCACCTTCCAGTGATATAGCTTTAGCCTTCAAAACCCTCTGCGTTTTCCCCTCCAAATGAATGCTATCATAGCTTGCAATATTCATCCGATGACCTTATCAGGCACAGAGATATAGGAGCATCTGGAACATGTAGAGCAGCTGTGGCAACATGTTTATTTTTTACCATCATCAATCTAACCAAGCAGGAGGTGGTTAATGTCTTTCATTACCTTGTCTTCCCAGCTATGCAGATATCTTGCAGATCTTTGACCACAGAGAGGCCAGATGTACTCAGTTATATTAGCCATTAAGTGTTTGAAGTTTGTCTGCACCCAACAAAATGGAGTGCTACTTTAAAGTTACTAAATGTCACTATTTGCAATGGTTAAGCGCTTCATTCCTGTTCAAATTGGGACATTTTGGGAAAATAAATCTAGGAATGGAAAAAAACAGATTTGTGACCAACAACATATTGTGTGCAAAAACTGCAATTAATGTTCTTTTCCTAAGTACGCAACATCCTCACCCGCATTGCCTTTGGCACCACCACCACTAATGCAAAAAACACTGGTGACAAATGCTAGCCCTAACTAGACCTTCTCGATAGAGAGAAGGGGCGCCGAGCCCAGGAATCCATTGAGCTTAACCCTGGCACTGGGAGCTGCATAGTGTTACGATTTGTGGGATCACGTCACTTTTCCCCAGGGTGGAGCCCTTCCCTGTGAGGCTAGGAAGATGAGTCTCCTACACAACATTCCCCCTAGTGGTGGCGGAAAGCAGGACATCACAGAGAGAGACTCTTCTCATGGGGACAAAGACATAGAACCCCTAGCCCTCTTGCCCTTGAGTCTATGAAACCCATAATGTCTTCTGAGAACCATCTGAAAGCACTACTTTGTGCTAATATAATACTCCTTCCTTTCTTCCTATAAATATTGATACCATTCAAATCAGGAAGACTAAAATGGATATACACTCTGCTCTCAAGTCATCTTCCAGGAGTACTGTGAAGAAGAAGATTGATGGAGTTACACAAACTACTCCTTTGAAAAGTACCGAAGATACTGGGAAGAGGTGGCCTCAGTGAGGCATGAAGAATACCCAGTGGACACAAACAAAGGACTGTGACACTCGGCTGGGGAGGTACCAGCTGAATGGAATAAAAATAGTGAAAGGACCCAATGAGAGAGGAAGTGGTGTACCAAGTGAAGCAGGGGTGAAGTCTGGCAGTCCCAGGAAGTTCAAACCTGGGAGCAAGAAGCTATGTTAGGGAAGCAAACCTCCAGTCCGGAGGACAGTGGCAGCAGATTGCAGGAGTTTTTTGCAGGCTTACCCAGAGCAGGCCTTACTGGAAGCTGGAAACTGACCGACTCTGGCGTGACCTCGTGGAGGTGGAGCAGGCGCTCCATTAACTGCACCAATACTGTCTGGCCGGGGACCCTGTGGAGCTTAAGCATGGCAGCGGTGAGCGGGAATAGAAGCAGAGAGAACGTTCCATTGGAACGCATTGACTCAACACCCCAGGAAGAACTGGCTACCTAGCTCCAACAAAGAAGAGGTAACAAGGGTCACGGGAGCCCCGTTAGGGAATAGATGAAGGGTTCTGAACCTAAAGAAGACATCCGGAGCCGTCTCCTTCGTCTCAGTAACTGTATCAAGAATATTGAACTGGAGGAAAGCCTCAAGAGTAATCTCCCTTGTCTCAGTCACAGTATCAAAAGTAATGAATATAAAGAAGGAATCAGAAGTAATCTTCGTCTCAGTACTTGTGCCAGGAGTACCAAATGGGAAGAAGATATCGGGAGTAATCGCTCTCGCTTCAGTAATTGTATCAAGCGTATTGAAAGGAAAGAAAGATTTGGGAGTAATCTCCCTCATCTCCAGAGTTGGAATAGAAATATCAAGTGTGAAGATTACATCATTATTGGTCTTCCTCATCTCAGTTGTGACAGAGACTGAAAGAGAAGAACCTATTGGGAGTGCTCTCCCTCTATCCTCCAAAGAGACATTCAGGCTAGAGAGTGCCATGAGAATAATCTTCTGTCAGAGTTTTTAGTTTTAGAAGAAATCAAGAACACTAAGGGAACAGTTTCCCTTGTTTTCACCGACAAGAGGAGGGCAAAGAAAGACAAGAAATAACTGTGTGTTGTAAACAACAGGTGTGTTTGACTTTTTTTTTTTTTACTTTGTTTATTTTAAATCAAGGCAGGATGACAATTACATAACAACTTGCGCAATCATTTAGGCATGTTAACCCCCAGACATTTTCATGCTCTCTTCCCCCTCCTCCCCTCCAGCCCCCAGGTCAGGATTCCCACTTCTAAAGCCATCAGCCTCACGTCACAGCATCTGTGTGAAACCTTCAGGGTTTTCTTGGTCCCTCAGGGTCCAGCGTGCGTTAATGGGTTTATAGGTCAGGGCCGGGAATCGCTGGTCGTATTCCAGTACTGGGGCCCAGATGTTTTGGAATCTGTGGAGGGTACCTGCGTTTGCCGCCATTACCTTTTCCGCAATCAGAATGTCCCAGAGCTTCGTCCACCACTGGGCCATGAGGGGGACTTCTGGGGACTTCCAGGCGTGGGCCAGCGTCGTTTTCCCGGCTAGTAGGCATTGGGTTAGCAGTTTTGCTCTGTTCCCGGCATGTGGGTAGATCGTGGGGATCGGCACTCTCAACAGGACGGGCTCCGGTTCTAGCGGGATTTCAGACCCGGTGATTTGTGTGATGGTCCCCAGGCATGCCTTCCAGAACTGCTGGACCTTTGGACAAGTCCACCACTTGTGGAAAAAGGAGCCTGGGTGGCCGCACCCTCTCCAGCA